>NW_027185784.1:10830229-10885976 GCF_028583685.1 Petaurus breviceps papuanus | reverse complement strand
TTTCTCTGTCCTCACTATAATTGACCTTTCTTCATCATTGATCACCTCTCAGAATGAGACAGGATCTGAGACTGAAGCTGTTTTTCGTTTATATATTTAATATCTAGGTTTTTTAAGGGAGCGTTTCATTGGGTTTCTCTTATTTATTAGTTATTTGATGTTTTTCTTAAAGATCGGAACTGAAGTTAATTGGGGATAAAAGCAACAGGACTGAGTCTTCACAATGGGATGAAAACAGCAGCTCCCTTTGCAGAAAGGAAGTGAGAGAAAGATATTCAAAGAAAGGAAATGCAGGGTCTCTGAGGTCTTTTAGCTGCACTGACATAGGTTATGGATGGGGACTTCACTGAAGGAAGAGCCTTTCTTTTTTCTGTTGGAAGAATTTTGGATGTTGTTCATGGGTGGATCTTAACTAAGTAAGGGTGGCAGGGAAAAGCATATTTAGCAAATAAAATTGAATGGAAAAAGAAATTGAACACTTTCCTTTTCCTGGGTTCCTGCAACTGTACCTCTTTTTATACACTAGCTGCCTTCTTCATCCACTGGCTTACCAGGTTTCTGAAAGCTCCAAATTCTAGGATTTCAAGGCCAATAAGTCATAAATGCCAATTTCCAAAGATGGGTTATGGAAAGGAAGGCTGCAGGATTTAACTGCAATTCCTCTATTTCAGTGTGGATGGGAACTATTTAGAATAAATTTCTCTGGGCTTGATTTATATTTGGCTGCAGACACCAGAGTCACTCTCCCCAAAATGAACAGGGCTTTACCACGTGAAGTTGGTGCAGCAGATAACAATCGGGGCCTCACACTAACCTTCTATAATTCTCTTCATTGCAGAGCAAGAGCTGAAAATGACGATTTAAAAATAACCCCTCCCCCCACAAAACTGATTAATGTGGCCTTTCTCTTCTTGCCACATCCCAAGAGCATGGCTGTAAACAACTCGGGCTTGGCTGTGTCAGGGGCAGTGGGATTGTCTACTCTTCAATACAGCTGTCAATCTTAGTATTTGCTAGAAGCAGCAGTTGCAATAATGTAGTTGTCGAACGGTTGCAGAAAGAAACAACCAGCAATGGAGAAATTCTATGTCTATGATAAAACATTTTTCTGTCTGTGTTTATTTCAAGGAAATACTGAAATTGATTTCTATCTTCCCCTAAACCTTCCACAATGAAGTCAGACAATAAGCCACCCAATGACAGAAGCTAGAGATACAAGGGTCTACAAAGCCTGATCTTTTATGTAACAGTGGAGACAAGAGTCTAACAGGTGCAGGTCCTGCCTCTTGTGTAACAAGGGGGAGTGGGTTTCTGTGATAACCTCAACATCTGATGTCTGGAACTTATTTTAAACATACAACCTTATCACCAAAACTGAGGTTTCCCCCCCTTTTCCAGTGGTCATTTTGTTGCATTATAATAAACAAAAGTGCTTGAAGTTTGCTCAGGATAGGAGAAAAAGAAGCATGGGGAGGACACTATGTAGATACCCCTACAAGGAACTTCCAAAATTGATCCAGGCAGTGATCTGGTAGATATAAGTAAAAACAAGTCATTTTTATTAAGCGAATTGATAGATCAACATTTACTTCTAAACTCTTGCTCTTCCCAAACTCTTTACTCTTAGCTCCTCATGTGCTCTTTGTGAGGCACGTGAAATCCAAACGTTTAAACACTAGCTCACTCATTCAGCTAACTAAGGATGAGCTGGTTTCAGGAACTAAAACAGCTCGAAAACTAGAGAATATATAAACAAGCTGAAAGATGAGAAGCTCTTTCCAAGAGTCCTTCACCTCACTAACTTTCTCCTAAAAATATATTACAAGTGAAAAGGGACAGCAATTCTAAAAAGCAAGAGGCACTCCAAAAGAACAACCCAAGCCTGGCCACATCAATTCAAATCCATCATGAGCAACTTAAAGCCTGGGCTGCAGGTGAAGGATGGCCCTCATTTTTTGGTAATCATGTTATAAAGGTTGTTATATTCAGCTTTCAAAATGCACAAAGGAAGGTCAGACAAGTTCAGCCTCTCAAAGCCAGTGCATCAGTACAGGTGACAGCTCAAGAATATGTAGAAAATCCTATGTCCACGTAATGTGAAGGAGAGCAAAGATATAGGGCTAATGGGGGAAGTATGTGAAGTAGGTCAACATTAGGAAATGGACATTTGAACAAAGTAGATAAAACTGAGACTGGTGATGCTGATATGAGACTTTATTAAAAAAAAAAAAAGGTTTTACTTTGGGTGTAATAAAGAAAACACTCTTGGAATCCAGTATTAGTTTATGTGACCTTGGGTAAATCATTCCTGGGCCTCATTTTCCTCATCTACAAAATAAAGGTCTTTTCTAGTTGTAAAATTTAGATACTAAAAAGAAAACCTCTCTAACACTTTTAAATGACTCTAAACAATTTCCTAGAAAGAGACATGTGGGCACCTTTCTCTTTTGATGGCTAATGGTAAATGATTTGCTGTTTAAGATGATACAAATACCATTTACATGGGACTTTTTAAATACAGCTAGCTACATCTATATTTCCTGATATATTAACTGCCTCTCACTCCCACTGTTATCTTAGTGTTCTTGTAGAGCAGAGAGGAAAATTCAGAAGTAAAAAGAGATGGAAGGAGAATATCACATTTTTAAAAATCCAAACAGCACAAAGCAGATAAACCTGTGCTTCTGAACAGTGTTAGTGAACAGAGATGCTATGATTACATCTCCTAGAATAGGCAGGAGAGCTAAAAGGGGTGGTGCAGATTGGGTAGAGGATTGAAGATAGGCTTCTATTAATCAGTTTTCAAGTATTTATTTTCCCAAAAGCTTCTCCTTTATTTGGAAACTACTATGTGAACACATACTGTTTCAAGAGCATAGTAAATTCTTTAGTTCATCAGGAACCGGAAGGAAGCAAGCCAAAAGCCCCTGTCCTTTTACATCCCACCTGCAATCAATTCCTCCCATCCCCCTTATCCTACCCCTCTACTTGCACAGCTCCTGTTCCACTAGCTGATAGAACCTTTCTCTTGCTACTAGGTAAGTACTTTTAGAATGAAGTAGTTCTAGATACTTTAGCTAACAGTTAGAAAAAGCTGAGTTCGTGTAGTCCACTCTTCCCTTTCCTAAATTGCTATTATCCCTGCATTTCCAATATTTATTCTGTTTCCTTCCAGTCCTATGCAAAACACACCATGGAAATGTTCTGTCAAATGCCAGCATTTGAGGCTGCTGAGGAAGCTTTTCTGAGGTCGGGTTTTATTAAATATCTCCAGAATTAGAAGCCCACCCTTACATGTCATTTTCCAATACAAGTGTCCTGGCTTGATTCATGTTCATCCACCTCCTCCTCACTCTGCTGCTCTCTTTGGAAATAGTGGCATGAGGACTGGTTGTCCTACTGACTTAAGTACAGGGAGGTAGAGAAAAGGGGCTGTGCCTCCTCATTTACCCTTATGCAGCTGGACTGATTAACCCAATGGAAATCATGTCCAGCCAGTGTCTGCTGCATGAGAGGGAGTGGGGCCAGAGAGGCTGTCTACTAGCCTATCCTGGCTGCCTGTGACAGCGAGGCTTGCCTCTAGGCCAGGAGCTGCAACAGAAGCAGTTTCATTAAAGTAGGAGGGTTCTGAGGCTGGGCAGGAAGCAAGCACTAGCTTTGAGGGATTGGGTCTGCCCTTGTAGAGTAGCTTTTGGTCCCCACTGCCCTCTATTCCAGGCTGTTTTCATTTTCTGCCTCCTAGCAGCCACTCCAAGGCATTTTGAGGTCCTGGGTGATGGTGTGACAAGCAGTCTATTCATTTCCTTCTCTTATTCACTGGGATCTCTGGGATAAAAAGGAACAGAAAATCCTAACCACTGCCTAGAAGCCAATTCAAGGAAAGATTGTTCTACTAAAGTGATTATTTTTTCCTGTTTGGAGGACCTGAGGGAAAGGAAAGGGCTTCGGCATCCTTTATTTTCCACTGATGCAACACTGCAGAAACAACTATTTTGGTCATCCTTACAGCTATTGGGACAGAGAGAGCAAAGTTTGAACTTAATTGAGGCTTTTTAGCTCCTGTCAAAGTAGCAACCAAAGCACAGAGATGCAAGAAACAAAGCTTCAATGATGGAGGTAGGAATAAAGGACAATGGGAGATAGCAAGGAAGAAAACCCCATACTCAACCAGGAGGCAAACTTTCTGGAGTATCTGCATATCTGGAAGTTGTTAACTTGTCTTATCCATTAAGTCTATTTTTAATAAATGAATGGATGAATGAGTAAAGCATTTATTAAGCCTTTACTATGTGCACAACGCACAATGCTAAATGCTGGGGATACCAATAGAAAAATAAAATAGAATCCACTCTTCAGGGAGCTAACTTTCTAAGGGGGGGAAGTTAACTCATGGAAGGTTTCAGCTGCAATTCAGCTTGATTAAGTCCCATGGTCCTTAGGGTATAGTGGCAAAGCAAATGTTAATGTTTTTCTTTTAATGCCATTATTTAATGTCACTATTCCCAGCGCTCTTGGGTTCAATCTTCTAGGCTTTTCCCATCAGGATCTGAGGGAAGATGGTAGTCAAGGTGGTGGTGACGGTTTGATTTGCCTAAAATTTCTCATTTGTCTCTTTCCTTTGAACTAAAAAAAAAAAAGACAGTGCATTGCATAGGGTCAAGGAAGTGGAGATTGAAGTTTTTCAAGATTGTGGGGATAAACACAGTTCCAATTCAGTCACAATCATGTAACCTAACAATTTTAGAGTGATTGTGACAGTATGGGGGTGTGTGTGGGAGGGTTCAGAGGATTGGGAAGAGTCGAGAAGGGGATTTTACTTGTAAAACTATTTTTTAATTCATTAAATAGGGCAGCTATTCCTACTATCCCTAAACATTGTAATCTGAGCTTATTTACTGTAGATATATATGCATGTATATATTCAGCCAGTGGCTATGAGAGGATTCCTAGTTTAATGACCCAAATCAGATAAATTTATTTGTGGAAGCTAACCCATCAGGATTTGCTGAGCCACTCCAGCCAAGTTGCAGTCCCTGCTTGTCAAATGAAGCCAAGTGGATTCAACTGAAATAGTCATAAGGAGGCTGGGTCGCTAAGTGAGCACTGGCTCACTTAGCTCATGATTTGGGAGGGTTCCTTGGAGGAAGGAAAATTCTGAGAGTGGTTTTAAGAGTACAGATTCAGGACACACAGAAATAGGAAGAGATAAAGGGTAGAGCAATAATTAACTTTGGGGGAAAAGCTCTCCATGAGGTACAATCTGATATGGTACCCTCTCAAATTTCGTAGTTCTTTTTTCTAGATTCCTAGGCTTCTCCTAGGGTTTTTCCCCACCCCAGCAGGATTGTTTCTTAGCAATAGCTTAAGAAACTATCACTATTATATGAAGTCTGGTAGTACTTGAATGGAGAAATATTTTTAAAATCATGCCTTCTCACACTCATTTTTTTTTAAAATCTCTCTTTATTCTATTTCCCACAAATCTCTGATCACTCCTCAGTCATCTCTTAAAATCTCTATGAGATTATGCCCAATAAAGCCCTTCCTCTAGTGGAGCTGTCAAACCATGGACCATCCAAGGGAAGAGCCCCTACATTTGCAGTGCTCATCATCACAGATGGGAGAATCCTCACACAGGGGAGCTGAATTAATCTAGACTGAACGCCAAAGGGTGGAGCTTTTTTTTTTGGCCTTGTATATTACAGGCAAGTCAATATCCTATCACATTCTATCTTCATTGCCTATCAGCTCCCTTGGTGTAACTGGACAGTGGGAACCCCTCAGCTGTTGAGTTGTACGGAAAGAGACAAAAATAAGTCTTTCCCAGCTCAAAGATCTATTCCAGAAAACTAGTTACTTAACAGGTAAAGACAACAGCTGTCAGAAAGGGGTTGGGGAGTGAGAAGGGAAGTTTTACAGCACAACAGTCAAGAGAAAAGAAAAGCACAACTGTTTCATACCAATGCTGCCTCTCCTTGATGCTAGTAAATTAGAAAACCATTCTCTACATTCCACATCCAGCAAGCAACAATGCTTTAAAAATGTGATGTGCTTAGGAAAAAACAGGTGAGTTCTTTCTGCTCAATGTGGTACCTCTGTCTCAAAAAATCCTATCATCTAAGTTTAAGTAATTGGGGCTTCTATCCTAGGCATATACTATTCCCTCTTAAGAAAGCAATGGGCCCTTGGGATACAGTAAAAACTACTTCCCAATGCTATAGATACACAAAGTGAGCTATTTAATGAATCAACATTCTGCTCCCCATCCAAACTGTACCAGAGAGAATGGGTATGAAAGCATGCTGAGGTGGGTACCAAATTCTGCCCAAATCAATCATCTGGTGTGGATGGAAAGAGCTGCTACTACTGATGTGATGGAAACCAAGCACTCCTTCCTCCTTTCCCAATGTTCTACTTAGGAAGCAAAAATGTATTAATCTTTGTAGATGAGTGATGCAGTTTAAAATACTGCAGTGTTTGGCTGCCATCTCTCTCCCCTGGGGTCTCAAAATAACTTCACCACAAATCACTTTTGCTAAACACTCACTCAGGCATCCCTCTTCCCTGCCAGGAATACACACATATTATGTAAGTGGAAGAAGCCACCCAGCTCTGGCTAGAAGAAGGGAGGGAATATACCCAGGGGTGATGTTTTGCTGCCCCGGAGACTTTGCATAGCTGGATTTTAAAGCCACCTCTGTCTTGCACACAAACAAATGCTTGCCAAAGGCAGCTCTGAATCCTGGCAGCTGGGCCCAAACAGTAACAAGCTGCCTCAGCAAGGAAGCGTCCCCCCAAGGATGTACAGGCAGCAAGATCAGGGAAGGTCACCCAGCATGGGGACTGTCCTAGAATCAGAACACTTTCAGTCCCCAAATGTTCATATATACTCTTCTTCTTTAGAGTTTCTTTAGTTATGCCCCCCTTCCCAATCAAATGAATCATATTAAAATTGTTAGCACTTTCTATCATTACGGAGTGTTTCCTGGGGGGTGGGGGTGGTGGTGGTGGTGGTGGCAGCGGCGTGTGTGTGTGTGTGTGTGTGTGTGTGTGTGTGTGTGTGTGTGTGTGTGTGGTGTATGGAACCATGTCTATGTGTGGGTTGAGAGGTGTTTGGCTTTAGCCTGCCAAGCCTGTTGGTCTAATCATCTCTGGGTGTTGGGGTGTACTTCTTCAATGGCTCTTGCATACATTCAATGAACATTTGGCAAATAAATATGGTGTTAAGATCCCCATGGAGTACATGTGCAGTCTCAAGCTTTTTCAAGAAAGCAGTAGATAAGGCTCAAAATAGGCTAGAGAACTTTTCCAAACACTCTCATCCTGCTGGACTGAGGGATGATGGATGTGCTCATTAAGAATAATCAACAACTAAGCAGGTCATTTTCAGCAAGTAACTCTTGATTTTCTATCTCCCTAGTGCTCCAATGTTAAGACATGGGGGTTTGAATTTGTTGCTCCTATGAGGTTTCATATGATTTATTTCATGAGTAGTTAGTATAATGTTAATTAAAATATTTTTTCAACCCAAGAAAGGTCTCTAATGATATGCTAAAGAGCTCTATTCTATTCAAAATCTGTATCAACAACTTTAATGAACATATAGATATATGGTATGCTAATTCAAATCTACCCATGACATAAATCTGGGATACCCTGTATACTGAATGACAGAATATTCAAAAACATTTCAATGGCTAAGATAGGCAAAAAATAAGCAATATTAAATTTAGTGACAGAAAAAATGTAGGAGTTTAGTTGACTGCAAACTCAATGAGTCAAGTGACGAATGTAATATTGAGTGGCAGGCTAGATTTGGTGACCTCTACAATTTACTTGAACCTTGAGATTCTTTGACATATTATGTATAACCTAAAGTAGAAACAGAATTGGAAAAAAAAAATCCATAATGCTCTTCTTAGATTACCTCTCCTGTAAAGGAAGGGAATGGCAATGAAGACAGTCATGTACTTTATCCAAGCATTCCCTTAAACCTAGGGTGAACAGATGTTTAGCTCTGGGAGTTGCTGGTTTTCAATGATTTTTTTTCTCAATGAACAAGTGTCCTTCCAAATGTTCTGGAAGGACTTGATTGGCTAAGTTGCAAGCACACTGTGAAGTACTTGAAATAACCACAGCAAACTTTGGTGTAGGTAGGATACTTATTTTTTTGAGTACTTCCATTTTTGCCTACAGTTTAGGATGGATTGAAGAAAGAGCTCCAACCTTGGAGGGGAGGGTACAGTCACCTATTTGATTCCTGGAAGGGGAGCAGATTCAGCTCTTCTTTTCCCTTCTCTAGTCCTGCTCACACTAACTAGTTACAGATGCTCTCCCTGTATTCTAAAGGCTAAGTCTTTCTGAGAGAACTCTGATACCACAGAATTCATATTATTTAGGGTAGACAGGACCTTAGAGATCTAGTCTGAGGAAACTGAGGACTACAAAGGATATATGAATCACCAAGGTCACTGCTATGACCAGCAAAGATAAACCCAAGTCATTTAGAGTCACATGAGATTTCAATTATTAATGTACAGCTTTTTGTTGTTAGTGTTCAGTCATTTCAGTTGTATCCAACTCTTTATGACCCCATTTAGGGTTTTCTTCCCAAAGATACTGGAGTGGTTTGCCGTGTCCTTCTCCAGCTCATTTAACAGACGAGAAAACTGAGGCAAACAGGGTTAAGTGACTCGCCCAAGGTCAAAGAGTTACAAAATGTCTGAGACAGGATTTGAACTCATGTAGATGAATGTTCCTCATTCCAAGCCAAATGCTCCATCTATTGTACCACTTAGCTGCCATCATGCAGTTATATTTCCAGATTCCATTAGCAGGAAGCTATCCTTTAAAAGTTTCAGTTATAAAAAGAGTTAATTTGTAGAAATAAATAATGCTGCCCCTTTTAACCCCAAATTGTTTTTGAATAACGTATAATAAAACAAAACAAAATAGCATTCTTGAAATCTACATTTTGTGTTCCTTATTGAAGTACTGACCTCCACTAAATGCCTATTCAGATGCTTCATGGTGGCATGGAGATAATCCTGAGGTGTCAGAGGCAGGACAAAATTTCTATCAGATCCTATAATGAGGTGGGGAAAGCTTCAGCAATGGATTGTGTCTACCATCCCAAAACCAGTCTAGCTAAATTAGGAGATGGTTATCATTGAAGGTTGGCTGTGAGATTTTACTTTTTTGGTCACAGCACTTCAAGAACATGTCATGAGAATGTCTTGTGCAGTGTAAATGGAAGAGGAATTCCTCCATGGCTAGATGGTACACTGCATGGAGTGCTGGGCCAACAGTCATGAAGGTCTGAGTTAAAATGCAGCCTCAGACATTTACTAGCTGTGTGACCCTAGGCAAGTCACTTAGCTTTGTTTGCCTTATTTTCCTCAACTACAAAATGGGGGTGATAACAATAGCACCTAACAATGATCTACGAGTTGTAGTAGCTGCCCCACAGGGGACTAAACTGGTCAGTTCCAGTTGGAAAATGCAGCATGCTTGCTCTTGCTCCTACCTTCCTTCTTTCTTCCCCTCCCTCCTCTCATTGTGTTCACACAGAAAATCATACTGTTACCTGCCAGTGCTCTGCCCAAAGGAATATACATTTTAATAGCTGACACCTCTCAAATAGCTGACAAAGATATCTTTGGGTTTACAGGTTAGATTTCTTTTCTAAGTACCATGCCTAAAGCCCAAATCAGTCAGGTTCTCATTGACTGGCCACCAATAGGTCCCAGCCCAAGCTTTACTTGGGCACTGTTTGGGTTGTGATGGCTCAGAGTGAATGTAAATAGCAATTGTGTCTGTTTTGGTCAGAAACTACCAGTTATATTGATTCTGTTTTAGTTTTTTGACTAGGTAAAAGGGGTCATTCTTTGCCTTATTTCTTACCTAGCCTTAATCACTGAATGGGTATTGCTTAAGTCAAAGTGAGACCTGAGAAACACCTTAGCTTAAAAGGCCAAGGTCTCTCATTGCATCCAGGGCCATCTCTAGTGTCCTGAGTGACACCTTGCCACTGGACCAACCCAGGTGGCTCCAGAGAGAGTGAGGCTCGTGATTCTGCACAGTCTTTCCTCACTTAAATCCAATTCATTTGCAAGTCATGACATCACCTTCCTGATGTCATGGCTCTCTTCAAAATGAAGGACAAACAATCATAAAGAATGAATGACCTATCAGGGTTATTGTGAGGATTAATTAACATATCTGTAAAGTGCTTAGCATAGTGCCAGGTACTTGTAGGTATTATATATAAATACTTATTCCCTTCTCCCCTTCCCTAGATATGATGACATTCTCTTTGCAGATGATATCGTATTGACTTGGAACTGACACTCAAATGTTGCAGAGCCAAAATCAAGTGGATGAAGAAGCCTTTATTCCAGACATGGGCAACCAATAGAGTTTGACACCCAGTATATAGAACTTGGACAGATATCACAAATGGGTAACGTAGTGAGCAGAAAGAGCCTAGTGAGCCACAGTGGGGTCACATGGACAGCAGATCTGTGAGATAAACAAAATCTCATTGGATTTAAAACTTATCATTAGAACCATCCTTAGCTCCTTGGCTTCTGCCTGTATTTGGCTCTCCTGAGTTTGCCTATCCTGGAGCTAGGGTAGGGTGCCTTTGGGAAAATGCAAAGATATTTTAAGGAACACAATATTTTTCCTGAAACAAATGTCCATCTTTTTAAGCACCAATTTCTCAGGTCAGATTGTTAGGCTATGTGTTATGGAATACAACAACCTCTGATAAACTGAAGCTAAAGATCACACAGAGCTCAATGGACAGGTAGGGATATGGAAGGCACAAGCACAACACACAGAGGAAATAATGCAGAAAAGCAGCATTATGGAAGCCATCTGAGTCATGTAGGGCTGAAGAAGATGACTTAGTCATGTAGCAAGAGTAGAGGAATAATCAACAGAGAGCCCATGGGCTTCACGGGTATCCCTGCAATGTCAAAAGAGCTCAAGGACAGCCCTCAGTGTGCCCAATGGAACCACTATATCAAGCCTGGGGAAGGACATGGCCTGAAGCTGTGCAGGAGAGGCAGGAACCTATAGGGTGAGATCTGCGTCACTGGTGGGATTATCTACATCATTAAGACAAGAGAGCTATTGCAGTGCAGGAGTAACCTTGTCCCAGCATCTTACCTCTGTGAGCCGATTTTCTTACGTATAAAATGGAGCTGATACTAATCAGATATGTAAAATAAGGGAGCTAAGCTGGATATTGAAAGTCCCTTCAAGTTTAAAAATTCTACAACCAAATCTAAAATTCTCTTCTTAAGATCAAATGATAAAAATATATAATATTGCACAGTATTACGAGATGATTATTGTTGAGAGGCTAGGGCAGCATGGTGCCATGGAGAGGAATGAAATTGAAGTGCTGGCCTTGGAGTCATTGGATCTGAGCATTCAAATCCCAGCTCTGTCACTTACAATCTATATGAAGGGGAGCAATCACTTCCCCTCTGTGGGTTTTAGTTCTCTCATCCATTCAATGAGGAGGTTAATGAATTCCAAAATCATTCTAGCTCTAAAGCTATAATCCTATAATTTGCCCTTAGAGTCATGGAGATTTGGGTTCAAGCCTCACCCTTAATCTTGGCTGTGCTTGAAGAGGACCAAAATGATATCACTATGTTGGAGTCAAGGTATAGTGTATCTGACTGTAAAGATCAGACCAATATGAGATCAGAAAGCTACCATAAGTTGGGCACAAATAGTCTCTATGAACATCTGGAGTGTAGATGCCTCTAAATTAGCACACCTCACATTTCTTTTGAGCTACTGCAATTCTGCTTTGCTCACAGAGCACAGCACCTCCTTTAATGCAGGCACACCATGCTAGGTGGTCTCCCATGGTTCATAATAGAAACCCAAAGTTCTTCAGAGAGACCTTGAGTGTCCTTGGGTAGCAATACTTCTGATCTCCTTGTGAGCTCTTGACTTGTGTGAGTTCTCCATAAAAGTCTTTTAGGCAAACACATATTTGGCATTCAAACAACATGGCCATCCCTGATCAGAGCTGTGCTCTGCAATAGAGTGTGACTGCTTGGCAGTTCAGCTTGAGAAAGGACCTCAGTGTCCAGTACCTCATCTTGCCAGATGATCTTCAGAGTCTTCCTAAGGCAATTTAAATGGAAGCAATCCAGTTTCCCGGCACAGCACTTGGGAGACTGTCCAGGTTTTATAGGCATGTAACAATGAGGTCAACACAATGGCTCCGTAGACCTTCAGTTTGGTAATCAGTCTAATACCTCTTCTTCTGTCCCATGCTTTCCTTCGGAGCCTCCCAAACACTGAGCTAGCTCTGGCAATGTGTTTATCAACTTCATCATCTAGATATACATCCCTGGAAAGCATACTGTCAAGGGAACTTAACCACAATATTCAAAATTTCTCTATTTGCTATAACCAGTGGTTCCACATATGGATGATGCAGTGATGGCTGGTAAAGAACCTGTTTTTTTGGTGTTAATTGTCAGGCCAAAATTAGCACAAGTGGCAGAGAACCGATCCATACTCTCTTGTACCTCAGCCTCAGAAGTTGCATTGAATGTACAATCATCTGTGAACAAAAAGTCATGTACCATCTCTCCTTCCACTTTAATTTTAGCTTGTAGCCTTTTCAAGTTAAATAATTTACCACAGGTGCAGTAGCTGACCTTGATGCCATTTTAGTCCTCATTGAAGGTGTCTAAAATGTCGATGAAAACAACATGCTAAAAAGCACGGAAGTAACCACACTCTTCTGCTTTAATCCACTGGGGACTAAGAAAGCTTGAGAGCATCATTCATTATCCAGAACCCATGCAAACGTGCCACCATGGAACTGTCATACAACACTACTGAACTTGTCCAGGCAACCAAATTTTGCCATGATTTGACTGACAGTATCAAAGGACTTGGTTGGATTGACAAACATTGTGTACAGATCTCGGTTCTGCTCCTGACATTTCTCTTGGAGTTGTTATACAGCAAACATATTATTGACTATTCCTTGGTCCTTTCTGAAACCACACTGATTTTTGGGTAGATAACCATCTTCCAGGTGAAGGATTAGCCTATATTAAGGAGGACTGGCAAGAATATTGTTAGCACTAAGAGAGAGATCCCTGCTGTGATTATCACAGGATAACCTATTTCCTTAACCTTTTTTTGAGATGGACAATAGAGGTATCCTTGAACTTCTGAGGGGATAACCTCCTCTTGTCATATAACCCAGAAGATTTCAGTCACCTTTTGTATAACCAGTGGACTGGCTGCCTTGTAAATCTCAGCTGGAATAGAATTGGCAGGAGCCTAATGGAAATCAAAATCTCTTCTTCAGTTGGAAGTTTGGTTAGAGAGGGATTGACTTCAGTCTAAGGTATATAATCATAGACTTCAGCATTAACTGATGATGGCTTGCTGAGAACACTGTCGAAGTGTTCCACCCATGGATCCTATCCTTATCACTAATCAGTTTGGCTCCATCAGCACTGAGTAGGTGAGGTACACCATAGGTCTTTGGCCCATAAATAGCCTTCAGAGCATCATAAACATGCTTTGGATTGTTACTATCAGCATAAAACTGAATTTCATCTCCTTTCTTACTGAGCTAAGAATCCTGCATCTCTCTAAGCTTTGTTGACAGTTTATTCTTGATGAAATTAAATGCTGCTGGCAAACACTTGATCCTTACTAAGTGACCCTGGGTAAGTCAACTTTATCTCTGCATCTCAGGAAAGACCAGTACCATAAAGAGTAACGAAGGTGCTGATCTGCCCCTCTCAAGGAAGTTTCACACTGAGTTCTCTTCCAGCAGAATCCCAGATATAGTGTGAAATGTATGTATGTGTGTGTGTTTATGAATGTATGTATGTATGTCAGATGATACAAATATTGTCTTGTAATGGTTAATCTCTCCTCTTAGTGAAAGGAGACTCAGTCCCAAGAGGTTACAAGGTAACTTCCAATTCTGAGAGATGATTAATCAGACCTTTCAGTGGAAAATTTAGCAACTTTGGGTATCTAGCAAATGCTTTGAGCATGCATGAACAAAATGAAGGCAAAACTACAAAGAAACTCATACTCAAGAAAAGCCAAAATTACTTTGGACCTATTTAACATAGCTATAAAATGAGGGAGCAGACCAGAAGATCTAGATTTAAAAATAACTGGCTGATGCTATGATTCTAAGCTAAATGACAGGAACCAAGGTAATGTGAGGTAGATGATTCACAAAGATCCCATTTGTAGAAATGGAAAGAGATTCTAGACTCCTAGGTCCCAGGTGCAGGCTGCCAACAGAGGTTTCTGAAGCATGAAGAGCAGATAGCAGCTGGGAAATTAGGTAAGTAAATCTAGTGGCTATTATTCATGATCTATAAAAAGGGTAGCATGGACAGCAACAAGTGACTATGTTCTATTTATAAGGTAGAAAGATTTTTTGGTGTGAAAATGAAAGTTACATTTCTGTTGAACATGGTACTTTCTACATAGGTGAACACAGATTAAAAAAAAAAACCTATTTCTGAAGGAGCTGGTGAGCCAAGATAACTGATATGATTCTTTGTTAGAAAATGCAATATTCTTACTACCGGAAGACAGAAATATGTAAGGATGTCACCAGCAATTAACAATATCCCCACCAATACAGGAGACAGCATGGTGTGGTTTCTAGAGGGCTAAATCTGGAGTAGGGAACATGAGCTGTGTGACCATGAGCATGTTATTATCATTCAGTCTCAGGTTCCTCTTCTCAAAATGTGAATAGTGACAATACCTACCATATCCACCTAACAGCGGTCTTGTGATACTCAATAAAATAATATATGCACAGAGTGATTCATACTTTAAAAGTGCTATATAAATCTGAGCTATGATTATTACCAACATGGAGATGATATAGAGGGGGTTAAGGGTCCTATCCAAAGTCCCCAAATTAGTAAATGGAATTCAGGTTTGACTACTATGAGCCCTGTATACTTTTCTAGACAAAAGAGGATGATGTTATTTGGCCCAAATTAAGCTGCTTTAACAAATGTTCATGTGCTCTTCAGCAAATAAATCTATACAAAAGGGGAGCTGGACTGGATTGTTTTTCTAAGGTTCCTTCTAGTTCTAATGTTGCATTATGTCATAAATAAGTCAGAACCCCAAGAAAGGTGTTATGGTTCTAGACTCAGAGAGTAAAAGAGAAGATAACAAAAAGTCATCTGGTTCAGGAGAGCTTGAAATATACTGGATTAGGTATTTTATGGTCTCTGTCTTCATGGAGGGCAGTGAGTAAAATCTGGAAGCAGTGTGCAGCAGAGATTTAAGAATGAAAAAGGTTAAGACAGACCAGATAATAGGGTTTCTTGTACTCACTTGTACTCATCGCGTGTCACTTATATGAATGGAACTTAATGTAGAAGATCTCAGTTCTTTTGCTCATGAATAGACAGTTTTCACCATGAAAAAAGTCATGTAGATCCCTTGGTTTTCATGAAAAGCCAAGCAATTCATTCTGTCATGTCAAGAAAAATATGCACATTTCTACAAAGAGAGGCTGTTATTCAACCTAAATTACGATGATTTAAAAATTCCTCATGTGTTCTTTAGCAAATAACTGTTTAATTTCCAGTATGCCTTCTCTACCCAGTCCTCGTCGGGTTTTGTGGAGCACACTTGGCTATTTGTATACATTGCCCTGACTTTTCTGCCTTCATAAAGCCAGAGTATCTGTCACATCCCTTATACACTGGGGATGTTCCAACTTCACACTGATTATTTTTTATCCCACAACCAGGTGACAGAGATATATACAGACAGACACAGAGTTAGTGTCATGACGGTGCTAAAAAAAAACAACAAAACAACAAGCAAACAAACCTATACATTACAGAATGGAAGATTTTCTTATGAAGAACAAAATGTTTAAGATGTTAATGTATATTAATACAATATAAAAACCTACTTTTTATTTCCTCAAAATGATTTCCATAAACTGTGTAAAAAGGACATTCTGATATAAGGTCATCTGTAGTGTCAGACAGTTTCTGTTCAATGAGAAGTAGAGCGAAGCTTTCAAATGAAACCGCAAGATGGATTTCTGCCGTCAAGTGTGCTGCTCTTTACAGTGCCTTCTTTGCTTGTGATCAAGTTGATAACTTGACTTAGGTTGGTAGATGTGTGCTTATCTTCCTGATTAGGAGGACTCAATGGAGAGAACACTGGCATTATCATTTGTTTATTCCAGCAGAGATGATAAGCATTTTAGAGGGTACCTGAAACATCTTATATCTGGAAAAACCTTCTGTTTACAGAAGCTTATGAAGATGATGGAAATGAAGCATCAGAGGGATGTAACTGACAATAACGTAAGAAAATAAGGCTAATTAGATTATGCTCCTTGTGATGAAAGGAATGCTTAATATTTGTTTCCTTGATCTTTCTTCTTTCTTTCCTCCTACCCTCTCAGAAGCTTTTCTGAAAAATAAGTGCTTGTATTGAAGGGCATTAAATCCAGAAAACATAATTCTAGAACTCTGGCTCTGGATTCAGAAGACCTCACTCTGCTACTTGGGGAGTAGCTGTGTGACACAGGACAAGTCACTTAATTTCTGAGTCTTTTAAAATTGACAAGAGTTTGGACTAGATCATTTCTAAAGCCAATTCCAACTCTTTATCATGTGACACTTTAAAGATCTGTGATTTTAGTTATGTGGACAGTCTCCCTACCAATGAGGTCTGAAAGCCCTCTACCCCAGACTGGGCTAGCATTCTGAATGCCTGCAGCCATTCATTTAGCACTGCTAGGGCCCAGCTTCTCAGGCAGAAGCTTTTTTGAGAATTGGGAGGAGAGATGAAAAAGTCTGTAGTTGGCTAGAGTAGCATGATGATAAGCAAAAACACAAACAGATAGACAAGTGTGTAGGTAGGTAGTGTAAGTATGCAAAATTGTCTTCAGTATGCTTTGCAAGGAAACAAAGTCTGCGTGCTATTTATACTGATCCCCTACACCCTGAGGACATGGGGCATATATAGCATTGTCTGGGGAAGCTTAGGAGGAAACTGCTCATTTACCTTCATGGGCTGCTGCTACACTGATTACTACCATTCTTGGATAGTATTAATTCAGAGTCAATTTAACAATTTTTTAAAAAGTGCTAGCTCCTGGTGATATATATTCACTTGTATTAATTGGCTAATTTAACACTGCCTTAGAACTGAAATAAAAGAAGCAATCTGCAAGCATGCTAGTATGCTATAAGTACCCTCTGGCTCTTAAGGGTCATCCTACCTCAGTGAGAAGATGAACAAAATGGCAGGGAGGATAGTGGCTACTCTCTAGAATAAGAGTAGATATGTGTGGGGGAGGGGGTAGTCTACTTTTAAAGGGTCCTCCTTATATCCAATGATGGCCTGAAAGGAAGCAAGAAGGACTGGTGATAAGGAAGGGAGTAACTCTTGCTTGTCTCTGTACAAAAAGGCAAATATGTCAGAATTGCAAAAAGGTCATCATCAGGACCTTTGAGAAAACCTAAAGTAGTACTCACCTGGATGAGTGAGATTTCTATTCTGCAATAGCCAAATGATGAAGGGGCAGATCAGTATATAACAGAAACAGATTAGAAGTCAGCAGCATAGATGTTCTTAGGATGACATTAATTTTCCAAACTGCTTCAGATCCAACCTGCTTCCATTTTAGGGACCTAAGTGTGTTGAGCAGCACCAGCAGGATCATGATGGGCTCTCTTTACTGATTCTTATTACTCAGGATAAGGAGGAATGCTGTGATTGCCCCATATTAAAAAGCTCAAGAAGTAAAAAGGGCCTCTTTTCAATTTTTGCAGGACAACTTTACATTAGAATGCATTAAGATAAAGGGAGAAAAATAAGCCCAGCTTCAAGGTCATTTGGAATACTCCTTTCCTCTCATTCAGTGCTGGAAGTTGTAAGGCTTCAGGGTAAGAGTTTACTTTCAGAACATGCATGAGGAGGCAGGGCACCAAAATAAGAAAGAACATAAATTTTGAGAACAAGCAGGTTTGTGCTGATGCATTAACACAGCTGAAGATGGAAATAAAGCAGTACTAAGCTCACAGGGGACGGCAGCGACAAGATGGGAGCTCTGAGCCTCTGGAGCTAGGCCTGCACCTTGAGGTCCCCTGTACAGGCTGGCCTGTAGCCAAGAGGAGGTGATGCAGCTTTCAGCACAGAGAGCTATTAAAGCAGAGCAGTGGGTTGTGAAGCTGCAGCCTTCTGGATCGGCATCTTCCCTACTGGCCATGGGGTTCTGTAGGCCCTTTGTAAGGACAGTAACAGGAGGCAGTAGAAGTCAGTGGCAGAGGAGAGGAAAATAGTTAGAATGGAGAGGATGATGAAGAATATGACTACAGGAATTCCTAACACTTTAAAAACTTCATTTCCATAATCCCTTGAAAGGTAAGAATATGCACATTTTGCTGAGAAACGAATAAGGAAACTCAACAGGCAAACCAATCCATATGATCATTCTTGAATCTCTGGATACAAAACTAATGCAGTTTTAATCCTCTCAGCCCTTTACTCTGTGTTCAGGCCAAGAGATTTATAGAAGGGGCATAGTCTGTGTAGCAACCAAAGAACTAGAGAACCAGCAACAAATATCACAATATGATTAACAGAATCTAATCTTGTCCCAAGAGCTCTCAGTCATTCAGCAGAGACCTGCTACCTCTCCTTCCACCAACACCAGCCAAGTTCTACCCCATAATCTCACTGAGAGGGTAAAAGTAGGAAAACAAACAAACCACAGCCCTGCCAATGGCAGCTAGAGGAAAGCAGAAGGTAGAGTTTGGGAGGTCACAACCTCAATCTCTATTCTGATTTACAACATCCAGCATGGGAGAGATGTAGCAAACATGGGAATAAGGTGAAAGAACCTGCTTTAATTTCTTCCAGGCCAGAATGGCTGGTACCTCGGTCAGTCATGGCAGCAGGAAATAGGAGTAACTTGGTCACGTATACTTCCGACTAGGAGGTTAATCAGGATGCTGAGATCCTGGGTAGCTGCAGGAACCAGGGCCTCTTGTAAAGTGCCAGACCATTGGCCTGTAGGCAATCTGTTGTCCATTTGCTTGTTTTGCCCCTTCCCTAAGGGTGAGACAGTAGTAACTAGTCTAGGAGGAGAGATACCCTGGGGCAGCTGTCTGACTCAAATAGCCAGTGGCAGGGACCTTACTTACCTATGCTCAGCGTGGGCAGAATACTAAATGTATTTGATATAAACACAGCAGCCCCCTTCTTGTTTCCCTGAATCCAAACACTGTCTATGTGGTTTGGGGTTGTTTGGTCGCCTCTCTGAAGGTCAGACTTTGCAACTTAGCTTTTAAGTAGCACAGACAACTTGGCAGAGCAAATGCAGTTGAAGGGAAATGCGTTCTGATTTATATCATTGAGGAGGAGGGGTCATTTCTGGAAAGGCCAGGAATTCAATCATGAGGACACATATTTCAACAATGAATAACACAAGAGGGTTGATACATGAGTATCTGTGACCCTAAAAGGCTTGTGAGGCTGAGGATCTCACAATTTTGGCTGAAAACGTTAGCTGTGACAAAAAAAGACAAGCCTCTACATCACTTACTCAGTAAAAGGGTAGGTATGTTCTGGAGGGATGGTGACAATCAAGTCAAGAACCAGCTCCCTTTGTTTCCCATAAGGCAGAGTGGTATGGTAAAAAGAACACTGGATTTGTAATTAATTTCACTTGGGTTCAAATGCCCCATACTGTCCATGTGACCTCAGGCAAGTCACACGCCTCAGTTTCATATGTAAAATGAAGATAATAATTTCTGTTCTCCCCACCTCACATGGTTGCTAGAAGCAACAAATGATACAAACTCATCTTTTATGGGAAGCTGCTGAAGCTGATTCTGACTGACCTCTGACATATTCCTAGTCCAGCCAAACTGATCCCCATGCTGTTCCTGGAATATGGTATTCCATCTGCTGTCCCTCATTCCTGGAATAATGCACTTGTTCTTCATGTCCACTTCTTAAAACTGTCTAGTATCCTGTGAAGCTTACTTCAGATGCCACTTCCTGTTAAGGCTTTCCTCCAGAAAATTACCTTGTATTTACCTTATCTATACCTGACATATCCTTAGATATTATATTCCCTGATAGAAGAGTTCTTTAGATCCAGTACTTTGCGTGATACTTGTTGATTGATAGATAATTATAACATAATTATATAATTACTTAAAAAAACCCTAATATTATAGAAGCTTTCATTGATCACTATAGTCTACGGTGATCTCTCACACTCATCCTAACTCCCAGGGCACTATCTGTAGCACTCAACTTGACATTTAATCTCATTATGAGGTCAGACTTTCTTATTACCTTCCTTATGTGAACTATCAGGAACCCTGTGCTGAGGAAGGAAAATGGGATCTCAATTCCAAATACAGCATCAATGGAAAAAATGTGCTATCTGCTCCATCTGAAATGACTATCTTTTTCACCAGTAGGTATAATTAACTTAAAAGCTCAGGGAAAGGTAAGGAGAAACACAACAGAAACCACAATTGATGGTCTCCCTTCTCCCCCTCCTCTACCCAGGCACGCGCACACACACACACAGAGTCACCTTTCACTTTTCTTTCTTCCTTATCCCCAAACCTTCAATCAGTCATGTCTAACCTCTGCTTTTCATTCACACTGCCACTGACCAGGTTCTAGTCCTCGTCACAACTTACCTGGACTATCATCACAACCTTCTAATGGGTCTCCTTGCCTCCTGTTTCTCCTTTTCCAAGCCATCCTTCACTTCCAAAATAATTTTCCTGATTTACAGGTCAGACTATATCATTTTCCAACTCAAAACTCTAGTTTTATGAACCTGTGGCTCACTACTGCCTCTAGAATCAAATACAAAGTCTTCTGCCTGGCATTTCATATTATTCCCCTACCCCTTCCCCTTCCCATACTTTATGCTCCAGCCAAACAGGGCTAAACCTAATTCCCCAAAACTAAAATCCCATCTCCTACCTCTGTACATTTCCCACTCCCAGAATATATTCTCTCCTCATTTCTACATGGCAGAATCCTTCTCTTCCTTCAAGTATCAGCTCAAGTGTTGCGACCCTATCTCTGCCATCTCAGATATTTCTAGAGTACTCTGAGGCTCTCCTTTATCCTCCTCATCTGTATTGCCTATCTGTACATGTGAATCATAAGACCACAGTCAACATCCAGATTTTACAGATGAGGAAACTCCTTAATGTCAAACTGGCATGAGGCAACACTTGAACCCAGATCTTCGGACTCCAGAGCCAATGTCTTTTCTCAGGTGCCCCTCTGGTGCCTAAATGTTTAGTGCAATCCCCGAAAGCAGGAACTATTTTGCTTTTGTATCTCCAAGACCTTACAAGCTGGTGCTTAATAAATGTGTTTTGGACTGTTGGACTGAATGGAACTACTAGACAGGCACCAGCACATTCTGACCGTAAACACACATAGTTTAAAAACTTTCACTCCATGCCCCAGGGGATATTCCTAGGAAAAACTCTGACTCTTCCCCCCTCCTCAGTCACACAGAAAGACCCTAGGGTGGAAAGACTACCCAGGACCTTTGGTGACTATCTGGGGTGGTATAAACACTTGCTATTATATGCAGCTAGACAAGCTCTTATATAACATTTAGTTGCAATCCAAGGACAAGACAATGGTATAATCAATCAAACATTTATTTAGCACTGAGCATGTGTCTGTCAGGCACTATTAGGTATTTTGGACATAAAAACCAAAAGAAAAAAAAATCCCTGCCTTCTAACAGCTTACATTTTACTGGAGAAACACACAAACATACACTTTTAGGGGAAAAACACTATCAATTCAGGAGATCATAAAAGACCTCACTTAAGGGAGTCAGCCATTTTTTTTTTTTTTTACCACTTTTAAACTCTTTAGTACCTGCTACCCTAAGGCTACAGGTCTATATTTTGATGCCATTCTATAGAAACATTTAGTTTGCTGTACCCAAAGTATTTTCCACTTACACAAATCACTAGAAACCTATCAGACCTGAGTACCATCTGAAATTAATTTTAAAGACAGAAACCAAGGTGGAGGCAGGTATATGTTATACTAGGCCAAAGGTGGCCCTTGTATCAGATTTGGGAGCCTAAGTCAGGTTTCCTGTCCCTGAAACAGTGTGACATAGAGTAAAGGCTACAAACCAAATGTTATCCCCCTACCTCCCCACTCCACCCCCAAAGGAAAGCTCATCACACAAGTTTCACATCAGATAAAGAACTCTTTCCCGCTTTCTAATGTGTCTGAGGGTAGCCAGAACTCTGGGGATACTTTCAATATTGGATGGAGGGGGATGGAAGAGAGAAGAGCTACACTCCCCTAGCACTGGGCCAGCATGAGTTATGGAAGAAATTGTCTCTCTCAAGATAAGGTGCAGTCCTCCACAGGAGATGCATGTAGATATATATCAGTGCCCTAACCAACAGAAATAAATGTCATAATTCCAACCCCTGTCCATAAATACACGCTAGCAGCAGCAGGAGCGACAAACTTAAACAGCCCACTGTGCTCAGAAGAGGAAGGATTTAGTGAGCTTCGTTACTTGCTCGTATGCTGGAAAGTGCTTTTAGGAGAGAGTTAAACAGGCACATTACGCAAGCTCATGGCCCCAAATAAATAAGGAATTACAGCTACACTGTCATTGCCCACACAGAATGATTGCATAGCCACTACTTCCATGCACTGAAAAGGAAGACAATCCACACAGCTGCATTTTTTTGAGTCTGGGTGCTTTAAGTAAAAACAGCTGTAGCAGTAAGGAGAGGAGGAGGTAATGGGGGTAACTCTCTCAGAAGGGGCCAGTTGGGATCCCCAGGATCTTTAATACATTATAAACATATCATAGTCCAGTGGAAGATGTTACCTACTTCCCTTTCCACCCGCCATCTGCTGCCCCTCAAACCTCCTAGCTTCCTAATGAAATCCAAATGGGTAGGGAATTTTTTTTTTTATCAAGTTAACCTTCCTGACACTGTTTGGGTAAATTAGCTCCCCCCACCCCCATTGCCAGCTCACTCTTTACCTGTCAATTTGGTTTTTTGTTTAAATCTTCGCTACTAAACAAGCAATTGGCTCCAGGCCCTGAATCAATGAAGCCTTCTAGCACCCAGGATGGGGATCAATCATGCATATTATTTCATGCTATAATTACTTTGGCAATTAATCCTTTGAAAATGTTACTAGCCGTATCACAGTTTCCTGCAACAAAGTTAAGATACTAATATGGTTTGGTTAGGTACAAGGACGAAAGTCTTTTCAGATTAGGTTGTTAAAGAAAAGAAGAGGTGGAATGCTATATATAGATAGAGGTGAAGGGCTGAGAAATTAAAGTACTTCATCACCACAGTATTCCCTCAGTCTTCACTTCAAAATACCTGCAATAGCCAGAGATGAGACACAGATATAGGTAGAAGGAGGCAGAATTTTTTAAGATAAAAAATCTTTTATCCTCCCATGCTCAAGGTTCTCACCTGATCCTATCACGTGTTACAGCCCACACAGACTAAAATCAATTTTCCTTGCCTATTCCTTTTAATTCTACTCTCCAACATAAATTTTTTTTAAATGCAAGGGCTGATATTGCATAACTATAGCATTAGTCAACTACTGATTAAATTTGGTAATAAGGAGTATCATATAGTACCTACTATGTGCCAGCACTATGCTAAGTGCTTGCCACAAAGATTATCTCATTTGATCCTCATAATAGCCCTGTGATATAGGTGTTATTATTATCATCCACATTTCACAGTTGAGGAAACTGAAGTGAACAGAAGTTAAGTGACTTGCCCAGTGTTTGATGCCAGATTTAAATTCAGATCTTTCTGACTTCAAGCTCTTCCACCGCACCCCCAGCTGTCTGATAAAACAAAGTATGTAAAAGGAATCTACACCAAATTCCTAAATCTAGATTTTTTTTTTAGTAATTTGCACACTGCCTAACACTAATATTTCTAGCAAATTAACAAATCATTAGCACTACTGACTGACTTGAGTTTTACCTTTTAAACTTTCCTCTTCCTTCTGGAAGTGCTAAAAAGTAGCGAAATTGCTAAAAAACAAAATTTGGCAAGAGGAATGAATGGAAGAAATGGCAGTGGGGCAAAGTCACAAAATAAAGCAGTCCCTGGAAAATCAGTATTTGTGGGTTTTTAAAAACATAATTTAACAGACACTCTGTTGAGTCAAAGATACCAAAAACTTTCTTTGAATGCTTCCCAACTGTTCTCTAGAAAGGCTAAATTGGTAGCTGCATCAACAATGCATTGGTCTGTTAGTCTTCCCCCAGATAATTCCATTCAAGATGTTTTGCCATCTTGGTCAATTTGATAGGTACGAGGTAATGTTATACTTTGGTTGTTTTAATTTGCGTTCATCTCTTGCTCCCTTAGCAGTTATCCCCCATGGTTCTACCTTGGACTCTTGTCTATTGCCACTTTTCCTTTCTTGGTAATATCACCTGTTTACACAGGTTCAAGTACCACTACCATGTAGTTGACTCCCAAATCAATAGACCCAGACCTAATTTCATTCTGAATTGTAGCCCTGCATCAACTGCTTCCTGGATATCAGCTTCTGAGCATCTGTAGACATCTCAAATTTAGTATATCCAAAAAAGAATGCACTGACTTTTCTCTTAAAATTCCTGCAGCTCTAAACTTCCATATTTCTGTTGAGGACACCACCATCTTTTTATTCACCCAACTATGCAGGCTTGCCTTTATATTCTTCACTCCCCATATCAAATCAGTTGCTTAGTCCTACTGATTCTTTAAAAACACTTTTTATTGATCCTTTGTTTTCACATCATATTCATTTAAAAACATATCCATCCCTCTCTTCCTCTACCCCAAAAGCCACCCCATGTAACAAAGACTAAAAGAAAAGAAATTCAGCAAAACTAGCCAATACATCACCCCAATCCGACAGTATAGGCAAAGGACCATAACCACAGCCTGCCACCTCTCTTCAGAAGGGAGGAACATGCATTTTCTTTTCTTTTTCAGGGAAAAGATGGATTACAAGAATTACATAGCTATAAGGTTTTTGGGTAGTTTTTTTTCTGGGCAGGTGTGCGTGTGTGTGTGTGTTCCATTTACATTATTTTAGTCACTGTGAAAGTTATTCTACCTCTGCTCCCTTCACCTCTGTAATCTCTCACCTCGCTTCTTTATACTCATATTGCCAATAGCATAGTTTAGCCCAGACTGCTGTTACTAGACCCCTGTATCATCTCCCTGTTTACAGTCTCTTTCCTTCAAAATAAGTTGCCAAAATTATCCTTGTAAGGCACAGGTCTGATTACGTAACTCAAAACTGTCAGTGACTCTTTGCTGGCTACTGGATGACCCTCTTGGGCCTGGGAGTTTCTCCATCATCTCCACAATCAGGATCCCACTTATTGGTGAGCTGCTGCCAAGCTTGACTTGCCACAGCCATCACTCACTGGGCACATTCACACAAGCTCTCCCCCTTTCCTGAAATGTGTGTCTTTAACTCCACCCCTCAGTGCTCATCTCCTTCAAGACCCAGCTCAGGAGCCATCTGTTCTTCAAAGATTTCCCAAGAGCCCTTTAGAGCCCATCCTACATCAACTGCCTTGGTACTATGCTTATCTGGGCACATACTGCTTCCCTCAAGTAGAATGTAAGCTGGAAGGGAGGGAGGGACTGTTATGTTTTTGCCCTTAGGACATAAGCAGACAATAAATATGGTGAGCTGAAAACTTTTTATTCTTATCCTTTGACAATTTCAGGAATAGCTTAATCTTATAGAAACATGTCAGGTTCCTAAATTTTGAATATCAGACTCTTATTAGAGAAGTTCAATGCAAATATTCTCCATACACCCATTCATATCTCTCCTCCTAATTCTAGCTTCATTTCAGTTTGTCAGTCAGTATGAATTTATTAAGTGCCTACTATGTATTAGATACTGTGCCATGTGCTTGTGATATAAAGAGGAAATTATTATAATTTTTAAAAATCAGCAGTTAGGTAATTTATATTTTATGCTTTTCTCTATCCCAATAGTTTCTTAAAAGATCTGTGCACCTGTTTTTAAAGGGTTTTCTTTGTAATCTTACACATTTAATTTTATGCTTTAATTTTTTTTGTCCTGAGCAGAGGTCACTGCAAAGGGGTCCATGGCTCCCCAAAGCTAAGAACTCCTCTTCTATCTTCAATCTGGTGATGGATTCTACCCTAACACACAGCTGTAAAATATATAACCTTCCAGTCTTCTCTAATTTTGTAAGAGATGAAAGACACAGTGGACAGAGTGCTGGACCTGGAATTGGGAAGAACTGAGTTTAAATCCAGCCTCAGAAACTTAATATTTGTGCGACCTAGACAAGTCACTAAAACAATCTAGTTCAGTTTCATAGTCTGTAAAATGGGGATAATAGTAGCGCCTATCTCCCAAGGTTACTGTGAAGTTAAATGAGGTTACATTTGTAGAGTGCTTTGCCAACCTTAAAGTGCTATATAAACTGCTAGGATGATGATGATGTTTAGATCACTTATTCATTTCAAACTTATTGTAGCATATGATGTAAGATGCTGGTCTAAATTTATTTTTGCCAAACTGTCCTTGCACTTTCCTATAGCTCTTGCTAAATAAAGAGTTCTCCAGAAGTTTGCATTCTTGGGTTTATTAAATATTACTGGTATATGTATTAGCTTTTAAGTTTTGCTTTACCTTTTTAAAAATACACTTTTAGTACGTATTTTTGCTTTTTTTTTTTTATATTACCAAAATTCCTCCCACTATCCTTCCTCTTCACATCATGGACTTCCCACCTCTGCAAAAGGGTGGCATGGGAGGGAGAGGTCTTCTTGTATTTCTTTTTTGGAACTGTGCTTGTTCTCTGGAATTTTAACTCATTTTTTTGGTGGGGATTGCTTTTTCTATTTACATTGATAAGTCATTGTGTGTATTGTTTTCTTGATTTATTTTATTCTGTATCAGTTTATATTATTCATCGTATTTGTCATCTCTTACTGCAAAATAATATTTTGTGACATTGAGGTACTGAAATTTGTTTAATAATTCCCCAATGAGCATGTTTTATTTTCAATGGGATTTAATTTTTCATATTTATTTATGTTATTTTTCATTATTTCATATTTCATTTTTGTTGTTATACTGAGTACAATATTTGCTGAAAATTCCCTTTATTCTCCCTTTATCTGTAGTGGATTCACCTTTGTCATTTTTGATCCTGATAATTTGGTTTTCTCTTTTTTGAAAAATCAATTGAATAGTTCACTAATTTTGTAGTTTTTGCCTGAGACCAGCACCTTAAAAAAAATCAATTCAACAGTCTGATTTCAATTATGCTTTCTCCTTTAAATTTTTCTTCCATTTTGCATATTTAGGATTAATTTCTTGGTTTTCTATTAAAAAAACTTGCATTAAAAAATCTTATATCTGCTGCTGGTGGAGTTGTGAACTGATCCAGCCTTTCTGGAGAGCAATCTGGAATTACGCCCAAAGGGCTATAAATACTTTCATACCCTTTGATCCAGCAATACCACTCCTGAGGTTATATCCCAAAGAGATCATAGAAGTGGGATAAAGACCCATATGTACAAAAATGTTTATAGCCGCTCTTTTTGTGGTGGCAAAGAATTGGAAATTAAGGGAGTGGCCATCAATTGGGGAATGGCTGAACAAGTTGTGGTATATGCATGTTATGGAATACTATTGTGCTATAAGATATGAGGAGCAGACGGTCTTCATATTTACTTGGAGAGGCTTATACAAACTGATGCTGAATGAGAAGAGTAGAACCAGGAGAAATTTGTACACAATTACAGACACAACGTATGTGATGACCAACTTTGATAGACTGGACTCCTCTCAGCAATGCAGTGATATAAGTCAATCCCAAAAGACTCATGATGGAGAGAAATATGTGCATCCAGAGAAAGAACTGAGTTTATATCCAGATGGAAGCAAAATACCTGATCTTCTTCCTTCTCTTATTTGGTTTTATGTCCTCTTTACCATTTATCATTCCAGCTGATACAATCAGTCTTTATAACCTGACTAATGTATAATGTGAAAGTATTTACAGATCCTATATTTGACTATATGCCGCCATGGGGGAGGGGGGAGGGAGGGGGACAAAATGTGAAACTCAAGGAATTGTGGAATTGAATCCTGTAAACTAAAAGGAAACAAACAAATTAATTTTAAAAAATTCTTATTATCTGATGTTAAAAACCCAATTTATTAGTTTTCTGTATTTTTCCCTTGATAATAAGTGTTCAGAATTGTCAATTTCCTTAGGACTCCTTAACAAAATGCTAAGTTTCATCTTGTGAATGATTATGGTATATCGTCTGACGGGCATCATTATTTTTTATATGATTCTTTGTTTCTTTGACCAAAACAATATTTAGGACACTGATTTTTATTTTTGTATTTTTTTTGTTCATATTTCCCTTAATGATTACAATTTTTATTGTCTTATGCTCTGTAGAGGATTTTAAAAAACAATGTTTCTGTATATAGAAATACAAATGTTCCTGTATTTCATTCTGCATGTAAAAATTTTGTATTTATGAATTCTTTATTCTTAAAACATATTTCATAGAACAATTTTTTTTTGCCTTTTGGAGGGCAATTGGGGGTTAACTTGCCCAAGGCTACATGGCTAGTTTTTTTGTGTTAAGTGTCTGAGGCTGGAACCGAACCCACTGCACCACCTAGCCACCCTTATAGAACAAATTTTAAAAAGCTGAAATAATAGTGCTAAAAATAAATGTACTCTCCACTTAATAATTATCAAAGGACTCTGAAATCCAGTTTTCCCCAAATACTATTAAGATCCATGATTTCAATCCAGTTTACTTTTCTATGACATCTGTCAAGCATTTGTCAAGCTCTGAAAGAGGAATTTAGTTACCTCAAATTGTTGTTTTACTACCTAAGTCTTTTTGCATTTCTATTAGCTTTCCCTTTAAGAATACAGATGCTATGCCATTCAGATAATTCATATAATCACAATAACAGCTGGAACACAAATTTTTTTTCGTAATTTCCACTTGAATCTTACAAAAACCCTATGTGTTAATTCTCAATTAACGTGTTTTTTAAGTTACTACTATATATTGGGGAAATTACAAAAAGGAATTTGTTCCTATCTTAAAGGACTTTCTAGTCTTCCAGAAGAACCAGTATGTCAGTGGCAGCTCACACAGGTGAAGAAACTTCATTACTGCCACATAATTTGGAAATTCGAGGTGGGCTACAATTCCAGGTCTACATTCATTCCCAATAGCATGTTTTTTCCATTATAACATGTTGTGTGCCTTGCTTCTCCCTTTTCAGTACTCATATTGTTTTATTATCAAGGATGCCTTTAAGTATAATATAGTTTATTTGTCTCACAGCAATATTTTTACTGTTTTATTGAAAACTTGATTGCAACTCCTGTTTAAAAAAGAGATTCTATCCAATATTGTTATGCTACCTTAAGAAAATCAGCATCCAGTAGCAGCAGCCTGTTTTGTTTCCAGTAATCTGATCCCAGTTTCCTCCCTCCCTCAGAGACTCTATCTCCCAGACTACTCCTTCTCCAACCTCAGCCCAGAACCACATCCTCAAGATTTTGCTTATTTAAAAAAAAAAAGTTTGTTTTGCTTGAAGCAACCTAATCCTGGCTCCACCTTCACAAGGGCAGGAACACTATTTTGGTCAGACCGGATTTCTAGACTCTCATTCTCTGATACAAACTTTTTTTTTTTTAAACCACTTACTTTGCCCAATCTAGATAAATTATAGTTCAGGAGATTCCCTCTTCCCACTCTAGGATGCAAGTAGAATCCTAATTTGCTTCTTCTTTTATCCTGTCTTTCCTACCTCCACACCAAGCTGCCTGCACTCTAGCCATTATCCTCATTTCCCATTCACTGAACTCTGACCCCGGGAAGGTAGGGGAGAGATTATTTTTGCATGATTATTCTTTACAAGTTTTGTCCATAAAAGTTCTTTCTTTCTATTATCAATGAGGAATTTCAAGGAGTCATATGGCAAGTGGGCACTTAGCTTTTGTAAGAAACAAATGAGCCAAAGTAAACTATTGTGTGAATGGACTAGAGTCCCCAATGAAACATATACTCCTAACATCCTCTTCATGAGAAAATCAATTTCCTTGCCAGCTTCTACAAGGGCCTGGGAAGAATATAGGGGCTATTGCCCCAGTGAGGATTTCAGATTTGCATATCTGAATTGTGACTAACAATTCTAAATTTTGGAAAAAATGGTTGTCAATAGAGGAGACTGTAATGAGAAGGGAGCTTAGAAAGAAACGAAAGTCATCTATGAAAGGCAACATCCATCAGAAAGGCCCACAAAAATGTCAGAGAAATTCTAGGGAATAATACTTGTACCCATCTTCAAACAATAAGTCAAACCTTAAACATTCTTATCAGAGGACGGAAGCCACCCAAAGTGATGACTATGGATACTCAGAAGCCTCAGTTTCAGATAGCAAATTAGCAATTTCTAACCTAGCATTCAGATTTTCTTTTAAAGAAAGTGAGGGGAGGGGAGTAGAGAAAAACAAACACATGTTATCTTCTATTCAGCAAAACCAGGCCCACCAAATAACAAGGGAAAGGAAAGACTAAGTGAGAGAGCATTAAACACAGCTGGTGATTAGCGCTGACAAAGGCTGAGGGAAGCACCTTTTCCTTCTTTGGAGATTATAACCCACATTTAACCCGGTGATGGGTACAAGCCTACAGCAGGGAGGCAAGTGGGAGCCCTCTGTTTGCTCTATGGGAAGGTTAGGTTAGAACTAAAGCCTATAGGTTTTTTCCCAGGCTGAACTTCAGAATTTGTGAAGTCATGAATCAATCAAGTAAATCAATCAACAAACTTTATTAAGCACTTAGTATGTGGCAGGTACTGTGCAAAGACAAAAATGAAACAGTTCCTATTCTCAAGAGGCTTACGTTATACCAGGTGAGACAAAATAAAGGGAGATTTTTTTGGGGGTGGTGGTGCAAATATTTTATTCCCCAGACATCTTTTTTTGCCAGCTGTCTTGTCAGCCATGCAAGAAACCATGGCTTAAAGAGCATAAGCTGATCACTTCTAGCACCTCTGGTGTGTGACCCTGCTCTCCTGACTAGTGAGTGCCTCACCTCTCCCCTACATCTAAGTCAATTCTAACTATCCTTCACTTTACTTCCCAGCAGCTTTGCCAAACATACAGTACTCTAGCACCCTGTCCCCATCCCTAATACTACCCCTCTGTTTTCCATTTTTATAACCATAATAAAATCAATACAGTGATTGCTACTGGAAAGGGTAAGAAAATCTACTCCCCAATTGTTTTACTTCCCATCTATCACTGTAACTTTTCAACCCAAAATACCCCTTTGTATCCTGTATGTATTTTCTTCCCCTATTAGAATGAAGTAACTTGAGGATCATCTTCACTTTTGTATTTGATAAACACCTTGGGAGTTACAGCATTCCAAACCTCTGGTTCTGTTTCCAGACCAGCAATCAGAGAGGCAACTCCTGTAAGAGAAAGAGTTAACCATCCCCACCAACTGCCATCACCAGGCAGATCAGGTCACCACCACCTTGACCCTTATGGAGACTGTCCAGAACCTGGAACCCAGAAGCCATGGGAGTAGCAATGCTTCCAGGCTAGTGCCTGTGGCCATCATCCTGGGAATTGCTCAGGCAATGTGGCTTTAGCCACATCTACTGAAGACCCAGAAAGAAAAAAAAAAGTTCTTGTTACCAAATCTTTGGAACTGTCAAAGAGTTTAACATCAGACACTGATATGATCTTATCAGTGGAGAAGACATTAAAGAAGAGGTGATATCATCTGCCTTGCCACTGTACCCAAAGGAGCACCAGACCTTTCATTTTGACTTTCAATTGAAACCATCCATATGTGTTGCAGATCTAGGAGTCATCTGTGTAAATGATAACTGACCCTGTAAGGGCTGATGAAGTTACCAAGAGAGTGTAGTGAGAGAAGTGGGCCCAGGTTAGAATACTTACAGCTAGAAGCCACAATTATGATCCCATAAGATAAATTGAGGAGTGGTCAGGAGGACAGGGAAATGAGGATGAAGTACCACAAAAACCCAGAGAGCAAATAATACCTAAGAGGACAATGTGGTTGGTAGTATCAAACACTGCAGAGAGGAAAGGATGATGATTAAGAAAACATCATGTTAAAGAAAGATGTTGGTAACCAGACTGCAAAGGGTTGGGGAAGTGAGAGGAGGTGAGCTGGGGCTACACAGTGTAGGCAGCATTTTTACAGCACTCTGACCATGCAAAGGGGAGGAGATACATAGTACTATAGTTTGAAGGGATGGCAGGGTGAAGTGAAGGTTTGCTTTTAAGGGATGATTGAAGCAGCGGGGAAAGCACTAGGAGACAGAGAATGAAGCTGAGGGAGACTGGAGATAGGAGACAGGCTAGGAGGGTGATATGCTAAAGGAAACAAGAAAGACCTCACAGCAAATTCCTCTATTTTTCTCAATAAAATATGAAGGGAGGTCTGCTGAGAGGACTGAGGGAAGGGAATGATGAGGGAGTTTAAGAGATGCTGTGGTAAGGGTGACAGAAGAGTGGTCTTAGAGGTGGGGCAAGCAAGATCATTCACTGGGGAGCCCGAAGTAAATATCAGAACTGAGGCAAACAGGACAACTGTTTAGCACATCTGCAGTTGCCACCTGCCTCTGCTGCTTCCCCTACTCCTGCCAATGTTTAGTGTGGGCTGTCCTAGATGGTTAGCCAAGGAGGAGAAACTCCTCTTTGGCCCTGTGTACACTCTTGTCCTCCCTCAACTTACTCCACAGCAGTGAATGCTTTGGGATTTTATTCCTGGCATGGGCTCTGCCTAAAGCCTAGATCCTTGAGAAATCCAGGACATTTTTTTGCCAGAAGCAGGGGGACCCTTCTAGTTTTTTAGGGAAGGAAGGATGAGAGCAACAGTGCTCTACAACCCTGGACAAAGAGTAACATACTATGCTAGAATCACACCAAGCTACAACCCCAAGGTGGGGCACTTCATGGGCCAAGGCAACTTGACTGTTCTGGAAGAGGCTCAGTACTTCCTGAAAACCCAAGCTCCTTGCTATGTGACTAGCTATGGGCAGGACTTTACACTTAGGCAGTCAAGGATGTGGTATCACTGAAAAGTAAGAAATGGGAGTTTACAAAGTCATAAAGGATGGTTTAGTAAACATCTTTACAGGGGGTTCATATTCTCAAGAGTCCTGTGAAATGTAGAATGTAAGCCAGCTCAAGTGTGAGGCCATTAAGTGTGAAGTTGGATCCTAGAGGCAAGGGCCTAATATCTGAGGCTTAGGTTCTGAGCCGGGTCCAAGAGGTGAAGGTGGCAGTACTGCACGTGAGCTGGGTCCAGGAGGCAAAAAGGTCAGGTGGGTAAGATGAACAAGATGTAGCTTTAGATCAGTGAACCTGCAGAGTAGTAAAAGATGCAGCTGCTCTGCTGATATCAGACTTGAATGGGATCCACCCAGGACTACTGTGGAAATGTTTACAAAAAAAAGGGGGGGGGGGGGGAGTGTAAAGAGAAGAAACTACACGCAAGTATGAACCAGCTTTTGAAAAAACCCTCCAACACAATGACCTTCAAAAACTCAAAACAGAAAATAAACCTATACATTTTTTTATCCCTTAGACATCTCCAGGAAACATTGAATGCTGAATGTTATAGTTAAAGATGCAAGCTTGCTTACTGTATATGTATACCACATTCTGAACTTTAATTTTTTAAAATCTACCTTCTCCAAAGGACAAGCTTAAGTTTGAGGTCTTTTTCTTTCTTTTTTATTTTTTTTTTTAACAGTGTGGTACAAATAAAGGTCACACTTTTTTGTTCCTTTGAGATCATGGAAAAATTTCAATTCCATGACTGTAGGACTGGCAAAATGGAATAAATACTAGGTGCTTTTGGCAGGTCACCTATCATTCAAAATGATGTGGGAAGAAACTAACTTTCAGTAAAAATAACATTTCTGTATGTATTCTATACATTCCCTAAATCCTCAACAAGAGTTAATTCAAAAACACATTTACATTAACATCTTTCATTGTAAAGTGAGTCAGAGAATGCAAAAGTTAAGGTTCTCATAGCAACTGTTAACTCTCCCACACTATACATATGCAGTATTGACAATTACTAATTGGTTGTTGCTAAAGGTGAACCCTTAATATACTGCATGTGTGAAGTGGGTGAGCCAGCATTCTTATAGGAACTTTGAAGTTGGGTGCTTCTCATTTTGTTTGTTTAAAGCCATAACTAAAAAAAAAAAAAAACCAAAAACAAAACCCCAGCACATGACATTTCAAAGCAAACCTCATTTGGTGTGTAGTGCATAGGACCAAGTTTGCAAGGAGCACCATAACTGGGACATGTAAAGGGGATTATGAGGGGAGACACTAGGGCACAAGGAGGCTTACCTGAGAAAAGTTAGTCAAGCAGGCCAGGCTGTCACCCTAACTTCCTCTAATTCATGGATCCTCTTCTTTCCTGTCTCAAATATCCACAGTACTTCCTCTCATTAGGGCTTTAATTGCTCTTCTGGGAACCAAATCAATGATACTAGCACTAGCCGTTGGCTAACTCACCTTTGAGCTCAAGATACTTAAAAACTGAGCTCAGTCAGCAAATTAGAATGCTTTTATGTGGTGAGTGAGGGAAGAGACTGGGCCACGTCCTAAGGAGGCATCTCTTACCAACAAACCTTCTTAGGATGGAAAGCAAAGGTAGGGAATCCAAGCAACTGATCACATCACCTCATTTCAGAATGAAAATTAAGTACAAGATGGTCATGAGGATCAGAAGGTCAATTTTCTAGGATCGTTAAAATTTAAGAATTGGAAAAGAAATACATCAGGAATGATCCCATCCGAACCTCTCTAATTAATTCTTTCCACTATATCATCTTCAATCTTGGGAGAAAGAGCCTAAGGAACAGCTGCTAGAAGGCTGGGTCCAAAAGGCCAGCCTCATGATGAGAATCAAAACATCATACTTCACAATACTTCATTTCATGTGCATATGTCACATGCACATGTGGGAGGTAACCATATTTTGGATTTTTTGAGGGTATTCTTTGGCCCTTACTCCCAGAGTAGGTTCTCAATATTTGCCAACTATATGATTAAAGCAGCTTTCCTAAGAAACTTTACTAGGCAACACTTTTAGCTTCTTTTGAGTTAATAAATATTTCTTAAAGATATTCCACATATAAAGGGATAATCTTAATATTTTTGAAATACATACAGTTTCCTATTTTAGAATATTGCAATTTACTGTGTTCAGTCACAGAATAGAATCTGGGAAAGCAATAGAATGCCCAGTGGCCAAGAGCCAGACCATTAAGTTTAGAATAAATACTATTAATAGTGTAACTCTTATGATGATGACAGTTATTGCTGGTAAAAAAGAATCAAGACCATTCACAAATGAGAGTAAAAGAAATCCTAAAGAAGCTGGAAAGGCACATTCAGATCGAGGTACAAGTGCTTTTCTGGAATATAACCTGCCACAAAGCAGGTGGCACGCTGAATAAGGACACGGAAGGTAGCAGAACAGAGAGGTGGGGCCTTCTATGAAAAACAATTCTTTGTGATGAGAGAGCAAATCAAGAATGAAGTCAGTACTCTCGGATTCTAGTTGTTCTGAGTTCTCAAGGTTCTTCAAGTCTCCAGCTATGCCATGAGATGAACCATATGCCCAGGCCTGGGAGGTTATGAGAGATGCTTCAAGTTCACTTGCAGCAAGCAGCCTTGCTTGACACTGGACCTTCTTCTTTCATTCCCGCCCTGGAAAGTTTTGTATCCTGTACTTTTCTTCCCTATTTGGCTCAGCTAGACATCTCATATGTCCTTGTAACATCATAGAATGGCAAAGCAACCATATATTCTTAAGTAAGAACCTTCCAACATCTTTTAAAAACCCATGAACTTTGCCTCGGGGAGCTGTCCTGACAGAAAGGTAACATAATCTGGGAATCCACACACCAACGGGAAGTGATGGAGAGCTTGCTGGATGTGGGTATGCCAAGCTGGGCATGCTGCCCAACCCATTCCCTCCTTTATCCTCAAGGTCCCAGTGACCACCCAGTTTTATCCATTCTTCCTTGACTCTGTTCTTTTCTTCTGGTGCACTGCCCTATTACCTCTCAAATTACATTAAATTTTAAGGATTATCTTAAGTAAACTGCCAGCTACAATAAAAACGTATTGTTTTCTACAGTCCTGTTCTGATTATGGTGTAAAATCCTAAGTCTTGTAAGTGCTGCGGAGGACTGGGACAGAAACAGATAACATGACTGTTGTCAACAGTTTAGAAGATAGCTATGTTATAGCATGATCAGAATCCTATAGATAGATGAATGAACAACCTTGGTATGAATATAACTCACCACTAACAGAGATATAATATGTGAAAGTGGAGCAAGTCTTCACAATCAGTTCCCATAAGACTAAGATGATTAGCCTGTTCCTTGTCTATCTGCCCTGAAATGGCAACTGTAAGGAAAATAGCAAGAAGTGTAGGTAATATGGAAAGTATGTGTGCATCACACATGTGGACACACATACACATTCATGATCCCATTTTCTTTTTCTGTCTAGAGAAGTTTAGGCCAAGGGCTAGAAACACCTTCTTTTTACTTTCTTTTCCAGGTTCTCCCATACCCCTAGAGACACCTAGCTTTACTGCGTATACTGCAAGGCTTCACCACAATAACGTGACAAAGAACACAACAAGGGAGTCACGTGAAGTAGACATTTCACAGAACAATGGACCAGAGGCCTCCCCACAATTTTAACACTTTAGTTAACATTTTACTTTATGTGTCATCACTCATTTAAGTGCTCTTCTATGGACTGATTTAACTAGACTTAAGTTCAACAGGGAGATAAGCACGGTTTCTTGGTGGGTGGCAAATGATCTGCTCCTGCTTTCTCCACACTATATCCCTGAGAATTACCAGCACCAGCTGAGATGCTTGGCCTTTTATTAGTGAAGCAGCTGAATAATTTATAAGAGTTGCACAGGGCCCATTAGAAGTGGTAAAGCTGTAATAACTGACTTAGGACTTTGCTTATTCAGGGCGAAAGTTTAATTTGTCCATAAACACCACGCTCCCTGATCATAAACCCACCCCACTGGCTTGACCTGCTCTCTTGTCCATATTCACATGCTCTAGCATGCTCTCATAGCTCATATCTGGCTAACCATTCCACTACCTACACTAGTAAGTAGGAAAACACAAAAACAAAACCAACCTCATTTCCTAAAATAGACTAGACCATGACTTTTTAAGAGGCAGTTTGGTATAGTGGATAGGGCACTGGACTTGGGAGTCAGAAGGTTGGGTTTAGACACCAGTTGTGTGAGTTTTGAGCCTCAGTTTTTTTGTCTGTAAAATGGGGAGGCTGGACTCAATGGCATCCATGGGCCCTTCCAGGAATAAATCTATGATCCTATGATGTCTTTGCTCTGAATTCCTCATGCAACAACTCAGATTTAGGCACCTGAAAAAGAGGAAAAGTTAGGGAGCCCAGAAAAAGGCTAATTAAGATACAATGTATTGAACCTATAATTGAATTTTAGAATAAAAGAGATGTTGGTAATTATCTACTCTACCTCTCTCTGTTTAGAGATGAGCAAATTGGGACCCACACAAGGTAAGTGATCTGTTCAAAGTTACAAAGCTATTTTAGTGGCTCAGCAAAAGCAAGAATCCAGATGACTTGAAGGTCCTTGTGCAAATTCAAAATGACAAGAATCTTTTTTTCTATTCTTTAAAAAAAACTTTTAAAAAAATTATATTTTATTTTTTCAAATCACAAAAATCCATCTTCTTTCCTTCCTCCCCAATCGTTTTTTCCCCCAACTGAGACTGAAGGGGAAAAAAAAAACCTATCATAAACATGAATAGTCAAGCAAAACAAATTTCTACATTGGCTACACACAAAAATAAGTTTGCATTCTGCACTATGAATATTTTACTTCCCCATCAGGAGGTGGGTTGCATGTTTCATCATTAGTCCTCTGGAATTGTGGATGGTCACTATAATGAGTAGAGTTCACAAGCCTTTAGAAGGTGTCTTTATCACACTGTTGTTACTGGACAAATAATTCTGGTTCTGTTCACTTCATTTACCATCAGTTCATACCAGGCCTCCCAGATTTCTCTGAAACCATCTCCTTCATGATTTTTTATAGGAAAATAATATTCTATCACATTTATATGACACTTGTTCAACTATTGTCCAACTGATAAACACCTTTTCAGATTACCACTCTTTGCCACCTCAAAAATAAATGTTTTTGTACTTCTTCAGATAGTTTATTTTGATCAAGGCTAACCCTTCCCTTAGTTTAAAATGCAACCCCTTTCTCCTTCTTCCCTTTTCTAGTTTCCTTGTTGAGTGAAATTTCTGTACTCAACTCTGAATGTGTGTGAGTGTGTCTACTATCTTCCCTCTTCTAATGAGTGCAGTTGAAGAGGTTAAAATGTTAGCCACCACCCCCCCTTTCTTTTTCCTGGTTTGTATAGATGTTTACTTGACTTCAGTAAATGTCCTTGCATTTCTCTTTTCTTCCTCTCTCTTTCCGTTCTCTTCTTATGATCATCAAAGCATAACAGAACCATTCCCAGGTCTTTCCTCTATGCCCCCTGATGATAGAATTCTGAGAGAATACACGTATAGTCTCCCCACATTTGCATGTAAGAGTTTATCCTTGCTTAGTTTTTTATCATTGGTCATTTGTGGTCATATTTTATGTTTAATTCATACATTTGAACCCCAATATTTTCCTACAGAGTTCTGCTCTTTTCACCAGGAATGTCTGGAAGTTCTCTGATTCATTTTCCCACTCTCCTATATAGTATTATACTAAATTTTGTTGGGCATTCTTGGCTGTAAGTCTATAGCCTTTGCCTTCTGGAATCTTATTCCAAGCTCTCCACTCCTTTATAACAGTGGCTGTTAAATTATGTGTGATCCTAATTGTGGCTCTTTGGTACCTTAATTCTTTTCTCCTGGCTGCCTGCAGTAATTTTTCTTTGACCTGGAAGCTCTGGATTTTAGCTATAACGCTAATGGAGTTTTCATTTCCCCCCCCCCCCCCCCCCCGCCCCCACCTCCCAGGTGTTCAGTGGGTTTTTTTCATTTCTACTTTGGCTCCTGATTCTAGAGTCTGGACAGTCTGCTTTTAAGATTTCTTGAAATATGATGTGGAGGCTTTTTTTTTCTTTTGGTCATAACATTCACATAGTACAATGATTCCTTTAATTTTTTCTCCTTGATCTGTTTTCCAGGTCAGTTGTTTTTGCTATGAGATACCACTATTAACTCTCTTTCCAATTCTTTTTCCATAGTTCTCATTTTTGATGCCAATTTTCCCCTCTAGTGCCCTCATTTCATTGATTTAAAATTTTTTAACTCTATTTTTTTTTTAACCCTTGCTTCATCTCTACCAGAAATTCTAGTTGAATTTGTGCCCAAGTTGTGCTTTTCTCTGAGTTTGCTTATGAAGGTCTGAGAATCATTCTCTTCTTCTGGGTTTGTGTTTCAAGTGTCCCTGTCATCATAACAGCTTTTTTAAAAAAGGATGGGATTTTTTTTCATTTGCTCATTCTTCTCGCCTACTTCCCAGCTTCAGCTTTGATGTTATGGTCGATTTCTGTCCAATTCTGGAGGGAGACCTGGGTTGGTCCTGTTGCTTCTTTCTTGGGGCACCGGGCGTGTTACTGCAGGATCTCTGGACAGCCTCGGCTGGGGACCTGGAAGCTCTGTACATGGTGTGTTCCTGGTCAGATCAGCCCTGGTGCCCACAGACTTCTCTGTCTGTTTCCCAATGCTGACGTGGGTTGGAAAAATGACTTTTTAGGATTCAATCAGGTGCGTTTTCTAGATCTACTTGGAGGGTCTGTGAGGAGGCAGGCTGTACTGCTTCTTGCTACTCTGCCATATTAGCTCTCCTCTCCTCTTTTCTATGTTTTGAAACAGTAGCTGTAACAGGGTATGCTATTACAGAAGTAGGGATAAGGAATGAAAACTTTTTGAAGATAGCTGCTTTTTAAAAAATTTTCTTCTCTGGCTTTTTTTTTTTAATTTTTTCTTAACAAGAGGGCACTTTTAATATTCTGATTCAATGTATTTTTTAACTAATTTAACTAATTAAACCAATTTTTTAAAAGGCACAAAGATAAGCCAACAAAGAGACAGGAAATCATTACTCCAAATCTCTGAGGAATCCTACCAGAAACAAACAGAAAACTGGCAATTTCATTAATTAGAGCTGATCCTTTCTATTTTTTGGCCTTAACTCCTTGGCTATCCTTGGTGTAGTAAGAAGATTACAGCAAAGGAAACTGAAGGAGTTCTGATCCACTTTTAGTTTAAGTACATTCTCTAACACCCAGGGTTAGGGTTCCAGTTCTTGGCATCTTTTCTATGTGCCAACAAGTTTTTCCCTCTGGGGCCAAATCAGGGGCTCAAAGACCCGTTATCAATGACTCAGTTCAAGCTGATGTGGGAGGGAATCGTGGCAGAGGCAGGCCGTTCACCCCTTCATTCAGTCGCCTCCTCCACAATGAGGCCATTGAATGGGTACCACAATAGCGTGTTGAAAATAAAAGGCTGAAGGGAAGCTTACAGAATCCTACTGCACAGACTCGGTCATTCATCACCAGGCAAGTGCCAATATCTGAGAACAGCAATCTCAATTTCTCCAAATCCTCCAACCTGCAACAGCTGCTAGTGACTCCGGTGGGTGGTTTTGCCGCTTACGCAAGTTTCCAATACCAAGTGTTGGCCATGAGCCAAGGAAAGAAACATTACTTAGGTTAGAGACATCCTGGCTGCAGAAAGCAGCACAATGGACTTCAGAGCTTATAAAGCAGCTTACAAAGGGTTCCGGTGTATTTCAAAGAGCACTTCAGATAGCTGGGAAGAGAAGTTATCTGCACAAACACATTCAAACAGTTTATTCCTAACCTATTTAATTCAAGGCTTTTGTCAGTAGTCAACAACATAGTAGAGGTAGGTACAGGAAAGACATGGAACACTAGATAGCCTAGCAGCTTAGGGGCAAAGGGCAGGCCACTGTTCTCATTCTGTGGAATATCAATTCAATAAGTTAAAGAACGAGTGGCAGTAATCATTCCAGGACACGAATATGAAACAAACAAATGCCTTTGTCTATGTTTGAGATAACTCAGGACAAAAGTACTGGGGACTGTGTTACTACTTCCATCTCTCTTAGAAGATCCTTTACCCAGTTCATGAAAACCTGTCCCCTTAGGTGTGGTTCAAATGACTACATGTTCCAAGGATAAAACATTTCAATAAATATTTATTAACCAGGGATGAAGTTAAAGACAAAGAGTAGGGGGCTGCCAGGTAGCACAGTGAAGTAAGAGCACCAGCCCCAGAGTTGGGATGACCTGGGATCGAATCCAGGCTCAGATACTTACCACCACACCCAGAAATAACTGGCCATGTAACCTTGAGCAAGTTACTTAACCCTGATTGCTTTAAAACAAAACAAACAAAAAAGACAGAGTGGGACTGAGGACCACTGGATGGGTTTGGGAGCTTCTGGCTCCAAAGGCTCACAAGGAAGTCAGGCCTTTCCTATTCTAGGATTAATACAATCAGTCAGAGAAACAGAGTCCATAAAGCAGAAGGGTAAAATTAAAAAGGGGGGAGAGGAGGCATAAATCAACAAGTCCAAAATATACTAATTATTTGCATCCACTAATAATATAACAACAACTGACATTCACAAGTTTGTAAAACGCTTTACATTTATGATCTTATTTGGTCTGACAACAACCATGTGAGTTAAGTACTATGGCTATTAGCCCCATTTTACAAATGAGGAAACAGACTCAGAGAGGTCAAATGACTTGTCCAAGGTGATATAGCTCAGGCAAGAGGGAGAATTTGAATTCAGTAGGTCTTGGCTGTAAATCCAGCATTCTACTGGAAGAGAGGCTGGGCATTTGGTTGAAAAAGACTAAACAAACAGGTAGGTGTGTGCCCATGCATGTGTGCACCCGTGTGTGTGTTTTGGAAGAGTAGCAGATGTTTAAGTGGGTGTTCTGTGGAGCATTTATGTAGCGATGGATACAAATATAGTTCTGACCCTGCAAAGCTCTTGCTGTACTGTGTACTCAAGTGTGTAGAGAACGTAGGTCCATCAGCAGCAATTCCAGTTTGAGGAATTATTCCAGTTACAAGTTCCAGATTTTTAAAAGTCATCTACAGTGGGTAAATTCAGGAAACTATTTACCTTAAGTACTTAAATAGCAAAACATATACAAACCTCATTTCCTACAATGGGTGAAGATAGTCCCTAAAAGGAACCAGCAATGAGTGTGTGCCAATAAGCACCAGGTGACAGGACCTCTTTGTGAGCCAGGGGCAGAGAGAATATGGATGTACATGTATAGAAGATTCATGAGATCTATATTCCTTATGGGTTGGTGTGTTCCTTTCATTAGATATTATGTGGAACACTCAATTTAAAGTGAGTCCTTGCTATGATGCTCACTGTTTAGGACAATTTGTTTTGGCTTTCTGGGTCTCAGCTTCTACGTGTTAGATGGAAGCATAGACTAGAATCAGGGTTATTAACCTGGAGGTCTATGAACTTTAATATATATATATATATATATATATATAATATGCTTGGTTTCCTGTGTATTTTATTTGATGAATTTAAAACCATTCTGAGGTGGCACAGTGAATAGAGCACCGGCCCTGGAGTCAGGAGGACCTGAGTTCAAATCCAACCTCAGACCCTTAACCAAAAAACTAGCCGTGTGACCTTGGGCAAGTCACTTAACCCCAATTGCCCTCCCCCCAAAAAAGGCCAAAAAAAAAAAAAAAACATTTTGAGAAGAGTTCTGCAGGTTTCATCAGACAGAATGATGTACCCATGACCATGAAAAAACTCAAGGCCTTCTGACTAGATTACGCTGACAGGCCTGTCCAGCTCTAAATTGGAGGATTTCACTTTTATAGGAATCAAATGCTGGACTCATCCTGCCCTGAGTCTTCTCAGCTGCTAATTCAGATCTGATACTTCTTTGCCTGCTCCTTGAATAGTCAATAAATAGTACAAGGTTTGTAAGGAAGAAGATATCACTGAGTAAGGGAAATGTAATTTTTCGTAGAAATTTTAGCACTTAAAAAAACCTGGGTGTTCCCCAATTCCCATCTGACTGTGATGGTTGCTACTTAAGATGCTTCAAGAGACTTAATATACATAAGCTGTTTAGAATCACTAAACCAGTGTACTAAGCACTGTGTTCAACAGAGAGGAAAAAAAGCTGGCAAAAGAGCAAAGCAGTAAAGCCTACCAAAGCCTCACCCTCTAGACTTCTCTCCACATTCATGTGCCACTGGAAAAGCAGGAAAAAAACACAGGAAGAGTTCCTCCTATGTTAAGTACCTATGATTTGAAAAACAAACATGAGTATTATCACCTCCATTTTGCAGATGAGGAAACTGAGGCTCAGGGAAGATAAGTGACTTGTTCATGGTCACACTGACATAGCATGTGAGGAAGAATCTGAAACCAGGGTTTGCTAACTCCAGTTCTAGCATTCTCCTGACTTCTACTCCTGCTTTATCTTTCCCTTGTATCCCCAATGCCAAGCACTAGACATTAATAAATACTCATTGAACCTAATGAGCCACATGGGCCTGGATGAAGCGAACAATACTAATAGGAATAACAGCTTGCTTCTCTTTTTCTACATTCTGTGTTCTGAGAAAAATCCCTTTTCTCTATGGAAAGTAGGGTGACGAAGGTCAAAATGCTGATAAAGGAAGATTCCCAGTTCATGCAGGATGGCTATTTTGTAATAAAAAGGATGGTTTGACCCTAGTGCTGCCCATCCAGAACAAATCACAAACATGTCTAAAGTTAGGAAAGAAAAAATTCTCAACAAAATAAGGAAAACAAAAAATAAGCACAGTTTGCTGGAAAGAGACAAAAATAAATCAAGGCCCTAGATAAGTTATTTCTGAATTCCCCGCACACAACATCATTCATGAACAAGGCAGTGGTACAAATATAGCATAAATGTCGTCTGCTCTGGCTTGTAATTTAAAATGCAAATGCTAATGAGTGAACTGGTATATCAGTGAAGTTAATAACTGCATGCCTGGCATAGGGGCTGCATCCAAAACACACACAGAAAGAAGAGACAGACACCATGTTCCAATTTAAAAATAAAAAAGCCCAAATTAACCCTAGAAAAATCACTAGCAGATGCATAAACTCAGGCAAACCAGGCATGCAAGGATAGGGGAAGAGAATCATGAAAACCCATATTAGACAGACAAAGGCCATGTTTTCCCACATGTCATGATAGTATGCAGGTAAATTACAGCTATTCCTATAAAAATAATAGAAGAGCCATGGGTTCAACGTGGGGCACACAACAGGAAAAAAAAATTAATAATTGAGGTCACAATTCTTCCTACAAGTACTTTCTATAGCCAATAATCCAGTGTGATATGCAGCTTTTAAAATAGTTTGTGGTAGCAGAAAGAACAATGGATTTGGAGTTCAATGATCTGTGTGCCACTCCTCTCTCTGGTATTTACTGCCGATGTACCCTCTTAGACCAGTATGATGAACTTTTCATCACAGTTGTTCTCAAGGACTTTGTCATACTGTGTTGTAGAAAAGATTGTGGGAGTACCTAGTCAGAGTAAACTGTGGGTTCTGCTACAGATGGTATAATAAATAAAATTAGGAACCTTTTTCATAGGATGTAGAATTTCCTATAGGGCTGGAAAGAGACCTTAGAGATCACCTAGCCAATAGTCCCAGTTTTATAAATAAACTGAGACCCAAATAGGATAGTCACCGGTCTAAGGACCTTCTTTCTTGATTTTCAATTTATCTTGAATATGCCTTGTTTGTACATAGTTTTTTTCTTTGTATGTTGTTTCCCTTCCTTCCATTACATTGTAAGCTCCTTAAGAACATGAACTGCCTTCTGCATTTCTCTGAGATCAGAGAGGTGCAAAGCTAAGAAGCAGTATGGCTGAGGAAGACCAAGGGATTGGAATGGATTTGAAAGAACCTCTTGTGATAGGTCCCTTTTCCTACAGTGACCAATTCTGGCAGCATCTCATTAGGTATGTGAACCAATCCCACAGAATAGGAGAGGAGACCAGATCCATGTACTTACAGTTAAACTGTGAAAGGCATTAAGACTAATTCTGCATATGGGTACAATGGCACAGCCAGTACTATGAGATACCATTTATGTCTGGATGTGATCAAATGGGTTATATTTGTGTGTATACAGATATATGTGTGAAAGGATGGGTACACACAGGAAACTATATTACCAGTCAATTTAGTCACTTTGTCCTAATCCTCTCTATCAGAAGTATTTTTTCAGAATGTATACAAGTGGCCAGCTAGTCTATGAATTTAGAAACGCCTCAGGGAGGTCCAATGGGATGACCACCAGCCAGAAACAGAACTTCCATATCAGGAAGTTTTAATGTGTTTATTTATTTTTGTAAATGAAGTCAAACCTCTCTGAAAGGGGGCTGTAAGAAGTGGTTCCCATAGCAACCAGGATTAAGTCTCACAGGTGGTGAGCAGCACTCACCCTGGGGCTGCCCATTACCAGATTTTAAAGCATTTCCCTTTAATTTCAAATTACTAAAGCACTTACAGTCTCTCCCTCACATACACATACAAAAATATTCTATATCTAGATGGGGTTCCTATGCCCTTATGGGGTAGGAGTAGATGGCAAATAAGCCAGGCCCATGGTGCTGCCATGTTTAATCATCATTAATGCTAAATGGTCAATAGTTAAAAACAACCTGAGAACGGATTAAGGCTGTAGATATTGTGATGTTGGCACAACCAAACATAGAAAAGGTACAAAACTTCTAAACTACCAAAAAGGGAAAGGCAGTCACATTACCTATCAGGCTGGGGTGTGGGAGACACCTCCCAGGGGAAATAATTCATAACTAAATCAGAAAATGCTTTCAATAGGGCACACAGAAGATATATAACTACTTAAAGAAAAAAGTTCATAGAACTTAGCTTTTGTCCTCATCCTCCTGACACACAGCATCTGAACACCCTAGGGTTAATGCTATTTTAAATCTATTTCCTGTGCAAGGTGTCCTCAAACCAGAAAAGAGTTACGATCCTAACTATTGAGAAGAAAGTCAAGAAAAAAAAAGTCGGCCAAAAAACTAGAAATAATTATGATGAGACTAGGCTTAGTTTAGAGCTAATGGATTGAGAAGGGAAATCATCTTTTCACTCACCTTTGATTAGCCCTGAGGGGAAAAATGGCAAGTCCCAGGACTGTCCCTCAAGAAGATGAGGACATAGTTTATTATTATTTTTTGGTCTATTCTAGCAAACAAAAATCAGCTAGAATAGTACAGGGAAGATTGCCAGAAAAAATGGATAAGGCATGCTAAACAAATGAAAAATATTTTCATTCTGGGAACTATACTCTCCATTGAAACTCAGGTTCAGTAGACAGAGTGAGCTACCTGTAGCATGGCAATTTCTGTTTATCACAGAAGCAGCAGGGTGGTGCACTGGAAATGGAGCTGGGCCTAAAAAGAGGAAGACCTGACTTCAAAACTGGTCCTCATCAGCTTTGTGACCCTAGGCGAGTCACTTATCTTATGTCTGCCTCAGTTTCCTCAACTGTAAAATGGGGATAATAAAAGCACCCACCTTCCAGGGTTGTTGTGAGGATCAAGTGAGATAATATTTGTAAAGCTCCTAGGAAAGTGCCTGGCATGTAGCGCTTCCTAAATGCCTGCTCTCTCCCCTCATGGGATGCCTGAAACTACTGCAAAGAAGATGAGCATGAGAAGTTAAGCAAAGAGATCTCCAGGTTATTAGCACTATCCATAAGGTAGCCAAGGGGTCACTGGGGTCAATTTGGGTACTTTATGATTCAAGCACCAGATATAAACAGGAATACTTATAAATAGTTAAGATAGAGATCACACATTAAAAAGGTGAGATAAATCCTGCATAGTTCTCCTAAACCCTTAGGATAACTGCGAAATTGGGAGGGTAAGGGTCGGAGACAATTCCAAAGGAGGAGCTCCCTTTTCCATTATGCTGCTTACAATCTAGGGGATTGAGATAGTAGCAAAGTCTATAAAGGATTCTCAAAGCAAAGTTTCCATAGGCTACCCTTAGAGGCCAATGCAGAGAGAAGCACTGAATATAAAGAGTCTGTATACTTGAGTTCAAATCTTAGTTCTGCAAGGTATTAGTGGGCAGGCCACTTAAACTGTCTGAAGCACAGTTTCCTTCTCTGTAAAATGAGAATAATGCACTTTACTGGGCTACTGTGAGGATCAAGTATGGTAATGGATATAAAGGGTTTTAAAAACAATGCAAATGTCAGCCTTCCCTAATCATACACTGATCTTCACCAAAGAAAAATGAGGGTAGCCTAGTGAGACTATTCTCAGAATCAGGTTTATTGTCCCAATACATTCTTTCAGTTGACTCTCCAGAATGCGTGACCCACTATGTGATGGCAGGAAAAAGGAAGAGATAGATTTCCCCCAAACATCCTGTTTTAGCCTTGCCACTTCTTGTACCAAGGATCAATGAGAAAGCAAGAGGGGAATGGAGTCAGAATGGAAAAAATAAATACAAAAATATGGAGAGATGGGAGCCATTTCACCTTATGAATTTCCCTAAAGTTGGAGTTTATTGAAAGAATCTGAAAGGAATTCGTTTATCTCCAAACCCTATATTGCTTAATTAAGGATAGACTCTCAGAAAATCTCACATACTAACATTCAGACTTGTGATGGTTTTGGTGCTGGCAATTAATAAAGATCCACTGTTTTTAGGGTCAGAAGGTGATAAGAATATTCCTTCTCTCCTTTTCTTAGTACAGGTTCTGTCGTAAAAAAATAAAAGATTCAAAGAGGCCAGCAACATTTTGAATCTCATCATGCCTGAAAGTTAAAATGAATAAATTATGAGCCTAATAATAAGATCCCAATCTCACCAAAGAATACATGGCCATCAGAAAATTATTATTAGATGTGCTGGCTATGTCACCTTCCACTGAAGATACTGAGGCATATTAGTTCTATGCATGAAGGAAACTTGAAGCACCTTCTTCTTTCCTGTTTCTTTCCCACTAGTCTTCTATTCCACCCCTGCCCCTGGCCTCCCAATAGCCAGAAACCATGTGGGATGCTTGCTTTCACATTCCTGCCTGGAAGGTGTAGCCCTTGATGGGAGTCATTGAGAACCACCAGGTTTCTCTATCTCAGCTACACCTCCATGGTCCCTGCTCTCCTCTTTACACCAAAGGAACCTAGGGCTTTGCCTTTATGGCTTCTGGGTTGTAGCACATGTCCTGTGAATGAACTTGCTCAGGCCAATACTTTGTACACAGTAAGCACTCAATAAATTCTTTTTGGTCATTTGTATTTTTTTCTTGACAAGGCCTCTCTAGCTTTTTCTCCTCAAAGCAAAAGCATTAACAGAATTGGTATGGAATAAATTATTTAGTGATTTATAATTATTAATGGAATTATGAAATAATCTTAGGGAAAATTTTCTGGGTTCCCAGATTAGTAATCCAGGAAGTTATAAAGAATATTTCATATAGAAAAAGGGTTTTAGACTCCCTTTTCCTTATTCTAATCCAACTCAAGTCATACCTTGTGTCTATTTTTTCTTTCATTCATTTGTAGTTAGGGAAGTAATTTGCATTTGTCTTTGTTGAAGACAGTGATGATAACAATCCTGGGTGTAATCATTGTGCCCTCTGCTAGGCAAACTGTTATTAATAATTCATTCTTGATAGTGCTTCAGACATTTTGCATTACCACCTAACACTAACAGGACATTCCAATTTTTCAAAGTTTTCATTTTTTGATAATTACAGAGCTTATTCAAGAAACTCAGCCACTGTAGAGAATTTATGAAAGCAGAGAGAGAAAAGGTACAGAGGATGAGAAGGTACATGTGGATGTGATCTCTACCTGTGGAGAGAATAGCCACATTGATAAATTACAAATCCAGCAAAAAGTCAAGAAATTCTCCTATTCTTAAATAATAATACTGCTCCCCACTAGGTACATAAAAGGAAACAAAGATAGAGGATGTGATTATTCAATGAGCTGGTAATGGAATCAGCATCATGGGTGCATAAACCTTTAGACTTCAGACAGTATGAAATATTACACGTACTTTATACAGCGAGTATTCCTTCATTTATTATTTGCTGAGCATCTAATCTGAAAATATCTCTTCTGGGTAAGAAGGATTACAGAAGGGTGAACAAAACAAGGCTCCTATTGCCACAGACCTTACCATCTAGTAGGGGAGAGGAGAAACACAACTATGTAGAATGTAAGAAAAAATGTTATGATACAATGCCCAGATATATAAAGCGCTATAGGAAGTTGGACACAAGGAGATGACTGGGTTGTGGATACTTCAATGAGGGGAAACGTTTTGTCTGGGCTTTGAAGGATAAATCTGACTGGAGATATTATAGTTGAAGGGTCCAGAGTGAGGAAAAATCCAGAAGCGTGAAAGTACAGAGCATGTCTCCAGAACACCAAGTAGACCAGCTTGACTGTAACCTGGAGTATGGGAAAGTAAATAGTCAGATATATGGCTGGAAATTGTACACTAGAGTGTACTTTTGAAAGACTGAAGGCCAGGTTAAGGAAGTTGGATTTTATTCAGCAAATAATATGAAAATTTTTTTGAAGAGGTAGGATATGATCAAAGGAAGATTAATTAGGAAGATTAATCTGGCAGTGACTTGGTGGATGGACTGGATAGAGGGACACCCTGGAGTCAAGGAGACTGGTTTGGAGACGATTGCAATAGTAATTAGGGTCTGAATTGCAATAATAAATAGGGTCTGAAGTAAAGGAAGTTGGAATAGAGAAAAGTGCAAAGATGTGAGAAACTGTGGGGATAGAAATGACAGGATTTGAGAAGAGAATCTGAAATCAAAGATGGCTTTGAGTTTTCTAGATTAGCTGATGCACAAGAGGCTAATACCTTTGGCAGAAATGGGGAAATTAGGAAGGGAGGTCAGCTGCCTTTGTGAATACATTTGGTTTACAGGCTCCATCTTGGAAAATGTTGCCCCTAGCCATCAAATAAACTTCCGAAACTGTGGTTCCAGCATGAATGATGATCCCCAAGAGGCAGACATACTTCAAAAGGACACACTCACAAGAGACTTTACTGTCAATGGATCAGTGTTTTACCACATGATTTCAGGGGTTAAGTGATTTCTTCTTACTGCACCTCAGTTTCTCTTTCTTTTCAAAAGACACAATAAATGCGCCATTTGTGAAGATGAACTAAAACTCAATGACCTTTGTTCTAATTAAGGGAAATGGAGGGAACTCATTAATTTTTTTCGGGGGTGGGGGGGAAGATGCTTTTATACAAATATAGGCTGCCCAGTGATTTTGGCTTCTCTGCTAATGCAGGACAAGAACTGGATGTGATTGTGTCCTAGGCTGAAATAAATATGCATGGGAAGAGGCCAGAGCAGCAGGACCTTGAATAGCTTTGGCTATGACTGCAAAAGGTCACTTCTTCACCAATCAAACCAAAGGCAGGTGCTCAGCAGACTAAAGGGAAAGAGCTCATGGAGGCAATGAACTGCTAGGTACAGCTAACTTTTCCCACCTGCTTTCCCATCTGATCATTCCACATACAGGGGTGCAGGGACTGTGACAGAGAAGCCACCTGGTTCAGGCCACCTGCTACTCCATCAAGCTGTGGGCCTGCCTGCCCAAAAAGAGTTCACAAAAAATATCACTTCCCTCCAGCTCAGAGTGAGGCTCCTCATTACTTAACCAATTCTCCCATGAGCCTGAACTCTACTGACTTATGTGTTTCCACCCAGAAGCTTGCTGCAGTCATGTAGTGACTCTGAGGTCATGCTTCCCTTCCCTTTCCTGCTCCCTCAAGGGTTTCAATATTTAACTTCAGTCTTGCTCTTGTCCTCAATATAAAGCTGACACCCCTCCCAAATACTCTGGTTTTACAGTAGTATGTCAACCTTATAAACTTCCGGGAGCTACAAAATTTCACCTCAGCTTAGAGTGATATGGTTATACTTTCGATCTCAACATCATTCAAAACTGTACTACTGCCATGACCCAGAATTCTGAAACTCCTATTCCTCTATCTCTTCACATGGTTCACTCCTAAACTTGACTACTTTTAGTCCTCATCAAGATCTACAGCACCTTAGTCCACTTCTTCTCTGGTCTCTTGTTACTTCCTAAACAATCCTGATCCTGCTGTAAACCAGATCATCATCTTTGAATGTCATTCATAGCTGCCTAAATTCCACTCCACAGGTAATTCCACAATCTGTCTTCTCTGCTTTTACTTAGCCCTGCTGAAAACCAATCTAAGTTATACAGCTGTCAAACTAGGCCACACTAGGCTGCACAGTGGTTCTTTTATTCTGCCCTATCTGACTCTCAGGCATTCTCCTCACACCATTCATTCTAAATGTCCTATTCTTGCTGCAAGCCCCCTACACAGTGGTGTCAAACTTAAGTAGGGGTACTAAATTTATTTAGAATACCACAAATCAATATTATTCTGTGCAACATTTTTATTTTGTTAAACATTTCCCAATTACATTTTAATCTGGCTGGGAATTTTGCCTGAGTTTGACACGTCTTTACTAAGAAAACAGAGGCCATCTGTAGTGAGCTCCCTCTTCTCCCCTATTTTAAACCTCAAAATCTCTCTAGTATTCCCCATTCTCTTTCCCTCCTTTCCTCCAGTCTGATGAAGCGGTGATCTTTATTCTTGTCAGAGACAACCCTTCAACTTGTGCCCTACATCCCATTCTTTATCACTTTCTTGAGAAACCAAGAAACCATGCAACCCTCTCCACACATTCTCTCTCTCTGTCTCTCTGTCTGTCTGTCTGTCTGTCTGTCTGTCTCTCTCTCTCTCTCTTGGCTTATGCACTGTTGATTACAAACATAGCTGGGCCTCCCTCCCTCATCCTCAAAAAACCAACACTTGACCCCACCATTCTCTTCTCTTCGGTAGCCAAACACCTAGGTATATCCTTACATGTTTGCCTCCACTAAGCACTCCCAATTCATTTCTCTACCCTGCGAAATTAGGCTTGCAACCCCAATACTTAACAAGATGTTCTTCTTTTATTTATGTACATGTGGGGGTGGGGGAGTGTACAGACACCCACCCAGAGTGGCATGGGTATACTTCTGATCTCAACATCACTCAAAACTGTACTACTTATATGATCCAGAATTCTGAAACTCATCTTGAGCTCTTTTCACCCTATCTCTTCACTTCTAAACTTGACTATTTTTAGTGGGTGTCTCTATACACACTCTCATGTATATGTACATATACATGTGTATATTATCCATATACACACAAAGAAGACAAATACAAGGAAGAGCACTATTTGTTTGAGCCTTCTTTAGTCCCTTCTGCTGAGTCATCATCTGTTTCTATGTGAAAGGCTCTGAACTAGCCAAGGGCATCTCCCCCTTCTATCCTGGGTCCAATTCTCTCCTGTCTACATCTTGTCTTGTTGACTTCATAATTTCTCAATGGCTCATTTATTTCCTCAATGAAGATGGCTCAGTAATCTATACATCCAAGTCTAATCTCTCTAGAGAATTGTAGTCTCACATCACTCAGTGATATCTATCACTACCCACAGGATGTCCTGTCAGCACCTCAAATGCAATATATCCAAATGGATTGTTATCTTTCCTTCTGCAGTTAACCCACCTCTCCCCTACAAATGTCTTTTTCTGTTGAGGAGAAACTATTCTTTTAATCATCCCAGGCTCACAAACTAGTTGTTTATGGAGTCTCCTTTGCCCTTCACTTAAAATCATTGACCAGGTTCTGTCAATTCTATTTCATCATCTTTCACATCTGTTGCCATCAGTCCCTGCATGTGACTACAATTCTTGTTAGGCTCTCATCTCCTCTAACTTGTATTACCATGACAGACTTCTAATGGCTTCCTGTCTCTCCTCTCTTTTTCATACTTTCCACAAAACTGCCAAATAAATAATAGACCAAAAACATGGATCAAATCATGCCATTTCCCTATTCAAGAAGCTTCCATGACTCAACTATCTGAAGGATGATAAAAAATTCCTCAGGCTGCCATTTCAAAATGTCCCCAATCTGGCTCCAGTGTGATTTCCTACTCTGTCCCTCTAGGAACCCTACAATCCAGTCAAATAATATGAGCTTTTCTTGAGCTTGCCATTCCATTTCTAGTCTCCGTGCCTTGGCATAAAGTGCTGCCCATGCCTGGAAGAGAATTTCTCTTTAACTTTACCTCAGAATCCTGAGCTTCCTCCAAGACTCACACTAGAAGCCAGCTCCTATAGGAAATTAATGTGGCACCCCTCAGTTTGAGGGCTCCCTTACTCCTTCTCTAAATTACTCTCCACTTACTTCACAAGTTTTCAAGTTATATCTCCCAGTAGAAGGAATGTGAACTCCTTGATGGAAAGGACTGTTTTTTGTTTCTGTCTTTGTATCCATCAAAGCCAGTAGTGTCTACACACAGTATGTGTTTTGGAAATGCTGACTCAAAAATGCAACAAGTAGGTGACTGCTTCACTCAACAATACTGACTATATGCACACAGAGAACTCTATGATTTCTATGGCCAAAGGAATCTGTCCAAAAGAAAGCCATCACCCAGGATCCTTAAATTAAATCCAATCACTTGGTAGAGCAGTCAAAATTCAAAACTATACCAAGAGAGTGTCCAGGTGAACCTGTTAAATAAGTTTTCTACATTAATCCTGCAGAATCCTGCTCTGTAGGTGCAACTACAAAGCAAAGAAAGAGGTGCTCAAATCCTCTAATCATCTGCCTTTTGATGCACAGGAGCAAAGTGCCTAGGTTGACAAATTTTGGAAAATTCCTTTTAAAACCTTTTCAAACCTGAAATGGTCAAGTGTGAAAACTAATTAACAAACAATGGATCTATGTTCTTAGGCAAGAGAATCTGTCAGAGATTGGGGAAGGAAAATGAGGGGGGAAGAAACAGCTACCTGCTGGCATTTCAGAGATATTCCTCTTCTGGTGCCTTGTGTAGTGGAGCTATCACTGGGAAGAAGAGCATTACTTAAAACACATTCACAGCTTTATAGAAGAGACAAGTCCAAGGGGAAAAATGTTCTGTCCATTTAGTTAATAAGTCTCCAAAATGATTTTCTAATCCACAAACTCCACAAATAGCACAGCCAGCCATTTGGTAACTAGGGCTTTGCCACAAAATTCACAGCCAGTCATAATGGTTTCTTTTATTTAGATGTTATGTGCATGTGGAGATTTAGCCAAGGAAGAAAAGAAGTGAGAAGCTGCTTTTATGACAAGGAATTAAAGCTTGAGGATATTAATTCACTCTCTGTTGGTGTCTACAAAGACAAACTCAAGCTAGCTCCTCAGCTTATCCTGGAAACCCACCAATGAGGTCATGATGGATATTAAGTAGGCAACAAAAGGACAACCCAAATATTGTTTGTTCTGCCCTCAGAACCCCGGGCCACACAGCAAGGAACTGGGTTCCAGAGCAACCCAAAGAGATGTCTTGCTACAAAAAAGAAGCCTTTCCAAGAAGTCAGAAGTAGAAAACACACAAAATTACTCCCCACTAGGATTGCTACTCAGAATTTAGAAGCTTTTAGAATGGCCTCTTGATTTATAGGGACTAACAAGAAAGAGTTTTTGCTCTTTTCTTCCATGGCATATAGTTATGGCAGGTAGGAAGACCTGTATCTCTGTTACTTATGCCTATGAAGATTGGAATACCATAAAGATCCAATCACAGTTCTCTGAGATATTGGAATTCACATAATATATAAGCACACTGTGAGGCTAGGGAGGAAAAAAAACTTTAAATGCTAATTATGTGTTTGCATGTGTTGTTTTCTTCAAAACAAGTTACTCAAAGAAACATCTTTTGACTTGGAATAATTACTTATAAAGTACAAATGCCTTGTGATTTCTGATGCAAAGTTAAGCCAAGTTATCATGGTATGCTATCCTAGCCTGGGAATGAAAGCTACAAGGGTGTCATAATTTTGCTGGGTCTGTGAATTGGGCCAACTTTATTCAACTGCTTTTGTATTCAGATTTCCTCTTCATTGTTTTTCGTTTCCCTATAGACCTAAGAGTAGCCAAGTTTCTCCAGGGAGAAACTCCAGAAACCAAAGTCTAGCTCCCCAGCAAGGTCTGCCGTCTTTCCTCCTCTTTCCCTTAAGAGCAGGAACTGATGACAGGGCCTTACAAAAAATTAATCACTCAAAGGAATACCAAGCTGTGTATTGATCATTAACCTCTTACGGGCTCTATGAGGGGATCTAGACTAGAAATTACAATTGGGCAGTGGCTATGTGCTTCAATCCTCAAAGAGTTATTTATTTTGCATAACTCAACCCACTTACTGTTTGAGAAGAGGACACAATTTGCTTATCCATAGCCTCAGGAAGTCACATTTAGTGAGAAGAAATGGACACATGCCTCTTAGGAAAACAAGGCAATCACACGGG
>NW_027185784.1:10818524-10830129 GCF_028583685.1 Petaurus breviceps papuanus | reverse complement strand
GGTGGTAAGAAAGCGTGACTCATTTTTCTCCTCATAAAAGCAGATTCTTTTCGAGGAGTTAATATAGTCACGAGGAAGCCTGGACAGCAAATAAAAAGACAAGTGTGCCTCTTAAGTGTTCAAAGATGGGTGAAGAAAAGGGAGTAAGACCAAATGATGGTTTTTCCCGCACAGACGACAGTCTCTGTGAAATGCTTATTATAAATAAATAACTTTATTATTTTCCAGCAGAGAAGAAATGAAGCAATTTGCTCCTTGAGTGCATAAATGGAAATTGCTCAAAGTGCATGATTCATAGTCTTGCTGGCTTGGGACATATTAAGCTTCTATAAAACCCAGGAGAAGAGAGACGCATACGCAGTGGCAAAAGAGAGGCAGGTTTTCTCTTCCATATCAACTTCAGTACAACAGAGGACTACTGTACTGGTGAAAGGAGACAAAGGGAATGCCATTCCCAAGGTTTCATAAAAAGTTTGGGACTAAGGACACCTGAAAACAAGTAGGTTCTTCACAAGCATCCTGAGGCTTTCCCATAAATAAAATGGCAGAGGAGGAACTTCAAGTGGTTAGTACCACCCTGCAGAATCTTATCAAATAATCTGCTAGTAATTTCCCACAACAGTCCTATTCCAAAGCCTCACTGTACCATGGAAGGGTGATCATTCCTGGGTTTTTGAAAGTTATACCAGCTGAACACAAGCATCGCCTAACAAGTAGAAAAGGCTTTTTAGATAGGAGCCCGGTAACAGACTTTAAGTGCAGTATTTAAGGCCTGGCCTAGATTTGTTAGGAAAGGTTGACTACCAGGTTGGCTTTAGGTTTGTGAACTTTTCAGTCACAGTAAATCTTCAAAATCACTTATGAAGTTATATAGCAATTGGGATCTACACTGTTAGCATACCAACAATGAGATCATGGATTTTTAATGTATTTAATGTACATTTAATATTAATGTATATTAAGTATTACAATTGGCATACAACTGGATTTGGAGTACTCTTCATTCTAGCTGTGTGTTGGGTACTGTCAGTAAGTTGTCTAACCCTCATTTTCTAGAGTAGTGAGAAAGAGGAAGAGGAAAGGTAAATCATCTGCCCAAAGTTCAAAGCACACTGCCAAAGCAGCAGTGATATTGGCAAATAAACTCAGAAAGCTTGGCTTTCCATCCTGTAAACTCTGAAAGGAGATAAGGAATGGATTTCATTACAATCTCCGAATATCAAAGAACTCTTCTTCAAGAGACAACATACAGTGAATACAGCAATGGCCCTGGAGTCAGGAGGACCTGAGTTCAAACCCAGCCTCAAACACTTAACATCTACTAGCCGTATGACCTTGGGCAAGTCGCTTAACCCCAACTGCCCTCCAAAAGGCAAAAAAATAAAATAAAATAAAAGAGACAACATATACAGTGTCAATTATTAGGTTTTGGGTTGTAGAGGCAGGGTGAAACCGAGGAAACCAAAAAGAGCCACATACTATATTTTCCTCATAGTTCCAAGAATCATTTAAATTTCTGAGCCTCAATTGCCAGTTAGAAATAATGCATTCTTCATGGGCCCTAGCTTATTTAGAAGAAATGGAAAATACAACCAGAATAGGAGAAAAGAGGACAAGTGCTTGGGAAAATACATGAAACGTACCAGCAAGCAGGAAGGTAATGAGGCAGGTTTCCTTTGGCAAGTAGAGTTTGAGGCGAGAACCACTGAAAACGTATTCCACCACAGCTTCAGAGCGACCAGCTCGCTGGAGGAAAGGCAGGAACTGCTTGGCTTTCTGAGTGTCCTGTTCAGGAGAAAGAATAAAAAGAGTCATTCATGAGATGATGGCACCATTTTTTTCCTGGGTCTTGGGACCAAGGCACAAGTGAATAGCAGAACTTAGGAACATGTTGATAATCAAGAATTCCAGACCATATGACATGAATATGAGGCAATTAATGTTCTATTTTTATTAGCATTAAGTACAGCCAATTTGTAGAGACAAAAATGTCCATCTTATAACAGTACTGGCACTCCTGCCCATAAGAATTCTTTCTATGCATCACTTTCCTTTCCCATTAAGTTACTCTCAGAGCCCTTTCACTACTTGCTCAGAAAACAATTCTGTCTCATTTTTTCCCTTCAAATATATTACATAAGACTCAAAGCTCACAACATGTGGTAAAACCACGATCTTCAAAACTCTACATAAATAAATTGATATGCTTTGATCATATGCCAATAATTTCTTCCCTATGTATATGTCTAGGGTTCAGACAACACTAGGGACATAATTTAAGTTGGCAAGGTACTAAAGCCAGAGAAAAACTGTGACAGCTTGACAAACGTCATTAAAGCAAACACAGGAAATGATATTAATATAACACTGAGAACTATTATCATATACATTACCGCTGGGCCCACTGAATTTTCTCAGACAAAATTCTTTCAATGATGGAGACAAAAATTCAAAATCAAATTGTATAGTTTGCTTAATTTTAGAAATTACACTTGAGCTCACCACTAGGCACACACTTCAGCAAAATTTACAATGTGGGATCATATTAAAACTCACACTCTCTATTTTAAACCCCTCTTTTATTTTCTTTAAATTGTTTAATCCTAAATCTCAAGGCAATTAAACTATAGTGATATTTTAAACAAGTACTATCACTCTGAAGATATATCTGAAGAAGTATAGACTATATGTTCACAATTAAGAGGATTTTGTCAAGCAGACATTCTTTAGAAACAACACAGGTTACATACCAGATAGCAGTAAAACACTTTCTTTCTTTTGCCACACTTAGTATTAATCATATATTAACTACAAACTCTGTATGAGGGCAGAAGGTTCTCCACATTTTTCTGACTCCAATGACACAACTAATCTATGCTGCTGCAATCTCTTATTTTCAATCTTTGCTCCTAGCAACAGGACTATTATAACTAAATTAATGCATATTAGATAATGAAAATTTAACAAGCCATCAAGTAGTTGAGAGTATTCATAGCAGCTGAAGAGACACAAAGGTGCCTTGGAGCCACACATATCTAGAGAAGCTGGTGAAGTAGGCAGGGATCAAAACAATATTTACAGTAATAGTATTCATCCTCTCTTCAAATAGAGGACTGCAGAAAAGGGAGACAATAATCTATCTACTCAAAGTGTTTTCACCACCATCATTTTATTAAAGATAAAAATAAAGTGACATGCAGTTTAGCTTGGTTGGAATTCTTCCCATGCATAACTGAGTACAACGTGTTGCTGTTCAGTCATTTCAGTTGCATCTGACTCTTCATGACCCCATTAAGGGTTTTATCGGATAAGATACTGGAGTAATTTGCCATTTCCCTTTCCAGCTAATTTTATAGATGAAGAAACTCAGGCAAATATGGTTTAATGACTTGCCCAGGGTCACACAGCTAGGTGTCGGAGGTCAGATATAAACTGAAGTCTTCCTGACTCAAGGCCCAGCACTCTATCTCCTGTGCCACCTGGAGGCCCCTGAGGACAACATATATACAAACAAATGCCCATAAACATTTATGTGCAAATACTTCACCTGTAGTTGGGAAAAGGCTAGAATATCTAAGTATGAATGGGACATAAAATAGTAGAGGTATTTTTTTATATCCTTTTGACATCAAAATCTAGGACACTATATTCCTAAGTTGGATCTTCCAGTTCAACAATACACTCTTGAACATCACATTATAAGTTCAGTGACTCTAAAATGAAAAGTCTTTTGCCCCAAAGCCAAAGAAGTATGTATTTTTATCTCCCCACCCCACCCCAACAAATGCTAGGTGCCTTCCAGATTTACCTGGACTGTAAGCTAATAAAAAGTCTGAACCAACCAACAATGTAGCCATTTATTAAAGTATTCATGATTTTTAAAATGAAGTAGAAGGAATGGATCTACTTGCTAGAGCTACTTTCTTTCCCTTAGCTAAACCACCAGTCTAGTTCACCAAGGGGCCTACCTGCTCAGACTGTGAAAGAGGGGAAGCAATGGGAGCTCGCTGCTGTAGGGTTTAAAAAAAAATTAAAAATTTAAAAAAATCAATAGGATGTTCTTAGCTGCCTCCCAAAACTCAACCCACAACTCAAAATCCTCTGCTCCATAAAGGACATATTGGGAGGCAGCACAGGGAATCTGAAATGTCATTTTTTAAGGTACAGGTTAGAGATGAATGCTGGTTGTGACAACTCCAAGCTGAAAGCCAATTTTAAAAGCCTCCTTCCAAAACCAGTGATGTTTATATTCATAAGCCAAAAATTCAGAGGAAAAAAAATGAATCTCCTGATGAACTCTTTAGGGAAGCAAACCCATACCTAGAATATGGGCCATCCATTAAGTGACAAGCTAGGGATGGAAAAATAGTTCCAGGTGAACTATTCCTAGATCACTTTATGCTGTATCATTCACAACATGAGTACAAAGTACTTCCAAAATGGAAGTTATAAAAAACATATAAATATGAATCTTTAAATTTAAATCTTTTAAAAGTTTAAATAAATAAATTTAAATCTCTTTGCAAAAGAAGAAAGTACCTATACTTTTGGGTAGAAAGTCAGTGAGAGCAGGTTCCTAATAACATTTCAGTGACTGCTTTTGACTTGAAAAGGAGCATAACTGCCTTGGTAAGAATGATATAATGATCATAGAGGCCTGATTTTAGTAAAGTAGAAGCTGTCTTCAATCTCAATCATAGCCATCACAGGACGGTCTTTTAATATTAGCCTGGAGCCTCCTTTTTCTTCCAACAGGCACTTTTTTGTTGTCCTAAAAGTACAAAGGAAAAAGGCCAAAATTCTTTTCCTTTAACTTGAGTTTCATAGTAGATAAATGCAAAGTTGAGTAAGGCAGAATGACAAGTTCCCTCAGGTGACATAGACCTTACCCACAAACCATCTCTGCCTACTCAGGATAGAAATTGAAATTGTTTACTCAGGGAATACTGATTTTATTACTGTAAAATTGACTCTGAACACTGAAATAGTTTGCCCTCCAGAGGTGTTGTGTAGTTCCAGAAATGTGTTTCTATTCCTTATGTTCTTTTCACGATTCTGGCTATTGTTGTAAAAAACCTTCGGTTGTTTAATGAAGTTTTAAAGTCTAAAGAGCACCATTAAAAAGATAACTATTTCAAAAAAAGAGTAGATGAAGACTGGAATTAGAAAACATAGCATCTTTTTTCTTTATATTGTAATCAGATATTTCACTACTATAACTTTTGCTTCTTGGATAATCCAGGGAAATGATTCAGTAGAGAATAATGAAACTTAGTATTACTATAGAACTTAATATTTACAAGGAATTTCTCAAGAGAATTCTAGCAAGATGGCAAAATGAAGCCCAAATGTGTCAGGGTGGTTGAAACAATTTAAAAAATGTGTCAAATTTTTAAAAAGAAAATTGAGGGGAAAAAATTTCCCAGTAAAAAGCATCCTTGGAAAATAGAAAGCCTTAACGAGATGAATAAATAAAAGACAACCTACACAGGAGAGGCCCCAATACAATAAGCAAATACTACAAGGTAGAAGTAAGGAGAAATCTGTACAAAGAACAACATTGCAAAAACAACTACACTTGCAGAAGAGAAATGCCTGCAAGAACCTTGAGAATCTTTCAAAATTACAATAACATATAAAGATATGGCATTCATAAGACTAGAAATAACATTTCTGAAAGATTGTAACTGCAATGGATATATATATTTTTTCCAGTTCTCAGTCTAATGATCTCTATGATCCTTTTGAATCTAGTGACTAGCTCTTCCTCCTACAATTTCTCCTCACTTCATTTTTACAACAGTGCCTTCTTGTTCTCCTTTGACCTGTCTGACTGCTCCTCCTTTGAAATCCCTTTGCTGTATCATCATTCATGTTCCATTTTGAACTGTTAGAATGTCAAGATTCAATCCTGGGCTTTATCCTCTTTTCTCTGCATCCCCACAGTAGAATGTCACAAGAACAGGGACTGTCTCACTTTTAAATTTATATCCTGGCATTTAGCACAGTCTATGGAAAGAAAAAAAAAAGCTTGTTAGCTGACTGCCAAAAGTCATCAGCTCTAATTAGTTCATTAATTATTATTTTTAATGTTTACATCTTTTTACATTTCTAATTCATCAGTTTTCTGTGAAGAGGTAGAATGGATACTTTGTCACTAGTCTTCTGAAGTCTTTCAAAATTGTCTTCCTTTCTATTATTTTGGTTACTGCATAAAATGCTCTCCTGGTTCTACTCACTTCAAACTGCATCAGTTCACAGAAGTCTTTCCAGGTTTTTCTATAATATTCTTCATTTCCTGAAGTGTAATTTGTTGCAGCTAGGTGTTTAGACATTTCCCAACAGATTGTGACCCTTCTGTTTCCAGGTCTTTGCTAAAACAAAAAGTGCTACCACAAGCATTTGTTCACATGTGTGTCCTTTTACATATTTTTTTTTACACCTCTTTGAGGATATATATCTAGTAATGGTATGATTTAGTCAAGGTGGTTCCAATTCTAAAACTATGGTCCTGTGAGTCTTATAAATATAACATACCCCCCAAACTAAAAAAAAAAAGTAATATATCAATAGATGCAAAAATGGGCTATTGACAAAAGACATTTATTTCTATTAAAAATGCGCATGGGAAAAAAACTGGACCTTCTTCTAATATGGCAAATAGTGCCTATTTAAAATCCAGAGTCATTATTCTAAGTTAAGATATACTTGAGGCTTTGTCAAAAAGATCAGTATTAAAGCAAGAATTTCCACTATCACTACTATTATTTGATACAGTGCTAGAGCAATAAGAGAAAAAGAAAATGAGGAGATAAGTATTGGTAAAAAAGAAACGTAATTATCACTTTTTGAAAATAATATGATCTATTTAGAAAACTATGGAGACTCAACTAAAAGTAATTAACTTTAGCAATGCAACATCATATAAAATAAACCCATAAATCAAAAGTCTTCATCTAGATTGATGAAAATTTAAATTTAAAAGACAAAAAGATTGAGATTTAATTCAAAATAATTAGTGAATGTATAAAATTCCAAAGTCCATATAGGAACTATATAAAAAATAAATTTAAATTTTGTTTTACAGAAATACAGACAAAATAATTGGAGAATGATTGGTTGATTGTTCAAGGTTGGACTAGTCTAATATAATATAAATAATAATATTACCAAAGTTAATATATATTCCATGAAATTTAATGGGGAAATATGGAATGTAATTTGGCAGAAAATAGGTTTAGACCAACATTCTATACTACACACCACAATAAGGTCTAAATAGACACCTGTCCTAGATATAAAAGGTCACATCAGAAATAAAGAGAAAAGGGAAGGAAATACTTTTCACAACCAGAGATGAAGATGAAATAGGTGATTCTGGTTACATAAGAAGAGTTCTATCTATATAAAAAATATGCAGAGCAGCAGTATTTATATAGCAAAGATGTAAAAAATAGATGTCCTTCAAGGAATGGCTGAAGAAATTGTGGTACAGTAATACACTTGTGTTTTCAGTATTATAGAGACTTCCCTGGTTAGGATACTTGCTCTACCAATGCAGACAGGCATCTTCTCTATAAGTGATTATACAACCAGGATGTACTTGACCCAGGTTTGACTGGCTCTATTCACCACACCATACTACCTCCCCAAACTCTGTACATTACCCTAATGTTGTTGTATCACATAGAACAGTGACTATGAAAAATATGGAAAGCAATTTTATAAAATGATGCAATAAAAATACAGAAGGAAAAGAATATATGCAATTATGTAAATGAAGACAATGTTAAATGGCATCAAGAGATCAAATGCATAGGATAACTACAGAAAGCAAACACCAATGCTTTCTTTTGACAGTCAACTATAGAAGTTTAAGGTTATATGTACTCTTAGTTGCAATCAGTCCTTTATGCTTTGGGAGACTACATACTGTCAGGATATAAAGGGGGGAGCGTTATAAAATATACTCAAAATTTTATCGCTAGAGTATTTTTGCAAAACAAAAAGATTATCAATTATTTCAATTTATTTTCATTATCAAATAACAGGATCCAAATAATTAATTTATATTAAACATTATGCAAAGTTAACAATATTGGCAGAGACTTTTCCTAAGTAAAGCCACTGTCATACTGCTAAAAATACTTCTGACTGATTATACCACCTCAGGATAGGGGCATTTAGTTTTCACACAATAGTGTCAAATCTCAATGCCTAGAGATTATAGAAATAATCTAATCTAAGCATTGTTCTTTGCCAAAGACATAGTTGAGGGCTTCCTCATAGCTTTCTGTTATCTGTCACAATATTTATTCTCTATTTTCTATTTCTTAACTAAGGAGAAAACAACAATCTTTTTGTACTGGGATTATTTTTATAGTCTGTCCTTCTAAATTAACTACTCCTAGAATTTTTTATTGTTTTAAATAAACTTGTTTAAAGTAGTACTAAGTACATTTAATCTACCAATGAGGATAGCATCTTTTTAAGGAATGTTTCTACCTCCTCAATGCACTTTGAAATTGAGAAGGTAATGATGCAATAAATAGGCACAAGGTAACTTCATTTGGAAAGGAAAAAAAAAAACAAACAATAACTGTTAAGAGCTATACCTCAAATATATAGGAAAAGATCATTAAAGACCTTGCAGAAAGTGCATGAGTTGGAGGGTGGTTCATGGAAAGAAAGCCAAAGAGAGTCTAGGAAAAATAACTGTAGGTTCTCTACTCACATAGATAAAAGTCACCCAGGCCAAAACTGGGTTTAAGGACATCTGTCTAGGTGGTGCAGTGGTTAAAGTGACGGATCTGGAGTCAGGAAGACTCATCTTCCAGAGTTCAAAACTGGCCCCAGACCCTTAGTAGCTGTGTGACCCTGGGCAAGTCACTTAACCCTGTTTGCCTGAGCTTCCTCAACTGTACAATGATCTGGAGAAGGAAATGGTAAATTATTCCAGTATCTTGGCTGAGAAAACCCCAAAAGGGGTCAAGAACTGAACATGACTGAATGACAACTATCCTAAAAGGAGCTGCCTTCAGCACTGGAACTGTACACTACTAATCCCTACACCAAGAATGTTGCTTACTTGGCACAACTGAGGGAATTAGGTCATCACAAAATGATGCATACAAAGAACAAAGTTATTTGGTCAAAACAGGAGAGGGCTTTACAGAGAAATATCATCTATAGATGAGCAAGACATTACTGATTTCTTTTATCACTCATTAGACATTTGCTGATTGCCTACTATGTGCAAGCCACTCTCAGAACACTAGACAGGATATAAAAATGACTAAGACTCAAGGAAACTAAAGCTATTCTGCTGCTTCATTATGGCACAAAAGTGACCCTGGTTCCTAAGAGGCTAGACCAGTAGAACACAGGTAGAACACAGGCCCTATGAAGCTTGAAATTTTGTGAATAAGGACCCAGTGAGGTATTACACGTCTGTCAACTAATGACCCAACTAGAAGCCTGACTTCATGATGAAGAAACTTTTTTTGACCTAGCAACTCATAAAGACATGAACTAAGGCTGAGAGGTTATGATCTATGAAACTGGTGGGAATGTCAATGTTAAAAGATATCTGAAGCAAAGATACAATGAAATTTTGAGGTACAGAAGGAAGACTAAGAAGTAGTTTTCTAAGATTTGGAAAAAGGCTTTCATAGGAGGAACATTAGGATGTATTTTGGTAAGATAAACCTTGTGCCATCTACATTGAGAGTTCTCACAGAAACAGCCAACCAATAAAATTCTTGACACTTGTTAATGTGGTTCTCAGCATGTAGCAGTAAAGCAGATGGTAATATCTCTTCTTTCATATAATTTCTACCAATAAAATATTATCCGTTTCTGATGCTGAACCATATGACAATGCCAAGGAGTGCTGACTACAAGAGCACTGGGTCTTAAACCAGAATCTGTATCACTAATCACATGAACCAATTAATTCTTAAGGATGATTTTACTGCTCTTTAAAAGAAAAAATTAGTCTAGCTTCCCTAGCAGGGACTTCATGGTTTTAAATGTTTTACCAACAACATCACATCTCTTCATGACTCCCTCTTTTTTCTCCTTCTGTATTCCAATCTCTGATCAAGAGATAGCTCTCCTTCAATAGGCCAACCTTTTTACTTATGCCCTTGATCTCATATCCTCCTGTCTCTTTAAGAAGCTTGCCAATTGCATCATTCATCCTCAGTTTCTCCATGTAAGCTAGCTCCTTCCCCAGCATCTACAAACATGTCCAGATCTTCCACAGCTTTAAAAGTTAAATACCAGATTGTGCGATGACTGACTTCAACAGAAGGCAATGCAAGGACCTAAAATCGTTCCAAAGGACTCATGATGGAAAATGCCATCCACATCCAGAGAAAGAACTATGGAGTCTGAATGCAGAGCAAAGCACACTATTTTTTAAATATTTTTTCTTTCTTTCTTTCTTGTGGTTACTCCTATTTGTTCTGGCTCTTCTAATACAACCTGACTAATGTGAAAGTATGGGTAGAGCTTATATAGGACTGCATGCCATTTTGGGGAGGGAGGAAGGAGAAAATTTTAAACTTATGGAAGTGAATGTTGAAAACTAAAAATAAATAAATTACCTTAAAACAGAGTTTCTCCACCAGCCATCACCACACCATCCATACGTGGAAGCATTGGTTATAGCAAATGGAAAAATTTTGACTATTGTGGATAAGTTCATTTAACGTGGCAGTATACTTTCCAGGGATGTAAACACAGATGAAGAGGTTGCTACATGCACTGCCAGAGCTAGCTAAGGGTTTAGAAGGCTCTGAAGGAAAGTGTGGGACAGAAGAGGTATTAGGCTACCTACCAACATGAAGGTCTACATAGTAGTGCTGATCTCACTATTGTATGCCTGTGAAACCTGGACAGGAAAGTTGATCGCTTCCATTTGAATTGCCTTAAGAAGACTCTGAGGATCACCTGGCAAGATAAGGTACTAGATAAAGTGATTTTTTTTTTTTGAGCTAAACTACCAAGCACACAAACTCTGATGCAGAGAGTGCACCTCTGATGTGTTGGCCATGTTGTCTGAATGCCAAATGTATGGTTTATGGAGAACTCATGCAAGGCAAGCACTCACATGATGGTCAGAAGAAGCAATACAAAGACACTCTTAAGGTCTCTCTGAAGAACTCTGGAATCAATTGTGTGACATGGGAGACTCTGGCAAAGGACTGTCCAGCATGGCATGCTTGCATCAAAGAAGGCACTGTGCTCTATGAGCAAAGAAAAATTGCAGTGGCTTAAAAGAAACATGAGATGCACAAATTTAAAGCTTTCTCCACTCCAAATGTTCATGTGGATTTGTGTTCAATCTGTGGCAGGGCATTCATATTGACCTGATCAGCCAAAGTTGGACACAATTGTACTTTGCTCAAACATAGTAAAGTTATTTTGGTACACTTTAATAACAAAGGACAGGGGGTGGCTAGGTGGCGCAGTGAGTAAAGCGCCAGCCCTGGAGTCGGGAGGACCCGGGTTCTGTTCTGGCCTGAGACACTTAACACCCACACTAAAATACAAGCCATGTAACCTTGGGCAAGTTACTTAACCCCAATTGCCCTCCAAA
>NW_027185784.1:10701613-10818424 GCF_028583685.1 Petaurus breviceps papuanus | reverse complement strand
AAAAAAAAAAAAAAAAAAAAAAAGAACAAAGGACAGATAACAACCAAACAGCCAATATTTATTATTGTAGTGGCAACCACACTGGCATACCCAGGATGGCTGTTAGCACAGATTCTTAGATCTGTTTTACTAGGAAAGATAGGTTAATGTTTAAGGGGTCAACAATCTCTTTGAATTACATTCACTAGTTCAGGGGAAAAGTCAGCACCCTGGACTTCAAAGAAAATACAAATGGAGAAAATATAGAGAAATAAAGACCAATAGACAGGGCTCTTACTACCTGAATCAACTATATACTTTATATACATCTCTGGATCGAGAGAGCCTTTACACCTGAGCAGTATGGGGAGCTCTGAACATATGGTCACTCATAATCTCAACCAGGTAATCACAAGATTCTTCTCATAAGTGAGCCCCCAAAGCAAAATACCAATTTAGAGTACATATACAATTCTTAGAGCCAGAAGGCATCATAACCTTGTGATTCAGTGTCTAGTTAGAAATTAGCTAAAGGTGTTGAAAGCCTTCCTACAAGCAAGCGTGCCCTAAGCAAACTTTCCTTAATAGGCTCAATGTGAGGTCTATTAATGGCTGGGGAAGATCTTATATTCCATTAACATTACAATTATCTCTATTTCTTCACCTTTCACTAACTTCTCAAGCTAATTTGGCTTATGAGTCTACCACTCAACGGAAACTACTCTCTTTCAAGCTATCAACTACTCTAACAGCTAAATCCAATGATCCTTCCTCATTCTTCTGGACCTTTCTGCAGTTTTTGACATTTTAAACACTTCCTCTCTTCTGGCTACTCTCTCTTCTTTTGGTTCTCTTGGATCTCTTCCTAAAAGTATGAACTGTTACAACCTCTTCAAATTCTCCACCATCATTTGAGAAGCCATGCTCTTAAGTAAGGTCTACGTACATTTAGTTCAAATTACCTTGGGGAATAATTGGAAGAAGAAGATAAGTTGTGTACAACCTATAAGCACATTTTTTCTATGTAAAAGCTGTTCATTGTATCAATCCTGAATAAAGTTACAGTGAACATTCATGAGTTTCAGGATCACATTAATAAATTATTGGGGCATGTCATTTTAGTAACAAAGAAGGAAACCCTTCAAAACATCAATATAGGGTTCAGGTAGGTAGTCACAATATCAGAATCCAGTAATAAAGGGGGGAGAAAGAATCCTGGATTTGGAGTTAGGGGATGTGAGATAGGTTTCCCACTTGTGTGACTTTGAACAAGTCACTCAATCTGAATCTGAGTTTTCTCATCTTTAAAAACCCTTTAAAAAAGGGTTTGAAGCCAACTTATTTTGCTTATTTATTATAAGACTTTTTAAAAGTGGTTTTTAAAAACTGGGGCTAGTGAAGGGAATGGTAGGAAAAGGGAACTGATGATTCCCAACCCCCTCCCACAAAAGAAATAAAAGGGGAAGTGAGAGCAGCATTTTAAGAAACAGACAAAAGAGAACAAAAGAAAACTCAGGCAGATACAGACAATTGGGACAGCTTTGACAGTAATCTGCTGAATTTATCACATGATTTTGAAAAGAAATAAAAACTGCAATGGAGATTTTTTTGTTTCATGTTCCATATTTTTATATGAAAATACTCACGTCTGTCAAGTTCACAACAAAAAATATTAAATAATATTAATAAAGATAAAATAAGAGGTTTGGGCTAGACGACATCTAAATGTCCCATCAAGCTCTAAAGGTGTGATCCTCTGAAACAAGAGTATACCATTCTTTCCTGAGGGTCACTATGCTATGCTAAAATTCAATGAAGGAAAGAAAATATACTTTTTGGTTAAACTTATCTGGTCAAGACTTTACTTACAACTCAAATAAATCGCCAGAAATAAAACAATGCATTTATTTCAATATTTTTAATGGATCTATGATTTCATCTCTTTAGGGAGTTCCCTATGAGGAGATGTCCAATATCAATGCAGGACAGAACCTTCTGCAACTTAGACTCTTAGTGACTTGCCCAGGACAAAGTCACTCATTGTTGGAGGTGGGACTTATGTCTTCCTGATCCTGATTCCTGGTCTAGATCTCTATCCACTATGTCATGTTGCCTCTCCAGCCAAACAACAGCAACAAAATTAAACTGGAAAACTTTATCATTAATTCTTTCTCAAGTCTTCAAAATGAATGGAAAACGGTTCCCTCTACACATCATATACCAATGAGGAAAACAGTACAAATCCCGAGGGGAGAAACTTATCATATCAAGATAAGGAAGGCTGCCTTTAGTTCAAGATGAAATAGCTCTCTTGGGGATTTGTTTGCCTCCTCAGCAGTAATTGGCTGAGGTTCTGCCTCCATCATTATCAGTCATGGCAGTTAGCATCTCAGGTTTCTTTGCTGCCACCCAGAGGAAAATTTTGGCTTAACTTCTTTCTGTTGCTGCTGTTTAAGGAGGGGATGCCTTTAATTTCAGATCTCTCAGGTTGCCTGCTAGAAGGCTCTTTAATGTTCTTTTGGCTTCAAGTTGTCTGGGCTTCACACCTTGGGTCAAGTGTTTTTTATTGCTCTCAATGTCAGACTACCTGGGCTAGGTGTTTGAGGGCTATTCATCCCATTTCTTATTTGTCTTTTCTCCCTGGCATCATTTCTGAGTGGCACCAAAATGGCCCAACAAGCAGCTTCTGAGAGAACCTCACTTTTCACCTAAAAGTGTCTTCAATGTCAAGACTTACTATGTTAAATATACACTTACAATGTTAAATAAAGACTTACTGGGTACAAGGTATCATGCTATGTACTAGGGAATCAAAGAAAAACAGGGTCCCTGGCCTCAAGGAGCTCACATTTTATTTGAGGAGAAAACATACAAAAAAAAATATTATATGTTACAAGACATATAAAAGAGTAAGTGTAAGGTAATCTTAGCAGGAAAGTAGGTAGGGGTGGAGGGAGAGAACAGGAAAGGTCTCCTAAAGTAGATAGGATTTGAGATGAATCTTGGAGGAACTCAGAAGGAAGAAGAGCACTGCAGGTAATGGGAACAAGCCAGAGAAAAATAAAAAAGTCAGGAGATGGATATGGTACCATCTTCAGCCTCTGCACTTATCTGTATCAAGGCAGTAACCTTTGACTTCTTTCCCACATCAGTGGTGGGAAACATGACTCCTCTCATTGCCTATATATATCAGAATCAATTCTTCGTTAGTTTTTTCAACTCTTGTCAAGTCCTGCCATGCAGACACTGTCTTGCTAAGCCTCAAGGAGACCCCAGAGCCCTAGAATGGAGTGGGTGAGCAGAGATGAGAGGAGAACAGGTCTATAGAGTTCCCTACTCCTCCATTCTGTCTCTCAGGATTATGCCTATGTGGACCCAAAAGTTTTCTATCTGAATCTCATGCTAATTCTTAGAGTTCTGTAGCTGAAAAATAATGACAAGAGAAATAAGTAAGGTACAACTATGACTCACTCCTCAGTGAACTCTACACAGGAAGACAAACAGGGTTCTCATTACTTTTTTGGGAGAAAATCAAAGATTCTTGCTTCAGCTCCCAATGCCAGTTGACATTTTAATTTAGGGAGATGTTTTATGACTGCTTATAGGGATCGTTGCAACTATTATCAACTTATGAAATAAATAAAAAGGAAAATAATAGGGACGCCTCTCTTTAAGGTAGCAACAAACACTGTTCTCCCCCAATTCCCTGTCCCCTCCAATCCCAGCTAATTTAATCTTGGTTGGTATGCCTTAATTTGCATTCCAATCATCCCACTTTAGTACTTGGCACCATTTCATTCTCTCTTTTCTGGAGGTAACACAAAAATGCAGAACTAGTTATTACTCTTTTACATGAAGAAAATAAAACCAGACACAACAATGAGTAGGATCTTTTAAAGGGCTGAAGTGAAGTTGCTTATGCTACAAGGAGAAACTATGTCTAAGCCCACCAGTTCACATGGAGGACCCACTGTACCCATCACCTCTCCTTCTGGAAGAGGAGCAGGGGGAATGAGATGTAATTTGCTGCATCACTCTTCTTTCCTTAAAGTTCACATACAGGAAAAAGAGGAAAGGTTAATGTTTATACTTCAGAAGGCAGACAACTACTCATTTATTCCTATGATCCCATCTTGATCTCAATGTCAGACTACCTGAGCTAAAAAAAAAAAGTGTTTGAGGGCTATTCATCACATTTCTTATTTGTCTTTTCTCCCTGGCATCATTTCTGAGTGGCACCAAAATGGCCCAAGAAGCAGCTTCTGAGAGAACCTCACTTTTCACCTAAAAGTAAAATCCCCCTGTCTATCTGTGTTATCAAATACCATCTTGAAATCCTGATGATCCAAAATATCTATTTAAGGGCTAGGTACCTTAATTGGGAGAGTTATTCTAGGATTAATATTTCTTTTAGATACAATACAGGGATTTTTTTCAAACTCTCCTTAGCAGAAGTTTCCCCTTTCCTCCCATTCATTGTATGCTGAAGCAGAGAACTTAAGCAAGGAGGATAGAGAAAATGTTAGTTAACTACAAGCAATCAAGAACATAAAACCCCCATACTATTACATACACATACAGTAATAAGCATGCATACATTTGTCAGGCTATTAGGAAAGTGGTTGATGAAACCATGCAGTGAGGCAAATTTAATTTATCAGACACAAAGTAAAACATGGCAAAGGGCTTACTTAATGAAGGCAGTCCAACTAAAGGAAAGTGCAACATGACTTAGAAACATATCCTGAACCAATAAGGGGTAAAAAAAAAAATTAAATTATATATTTTAAAAAACTGTGCTCTATCTCCTGTATGTATTCTTTTTTAAGCATAGCTGATACTTGTGGTCTACCACATTAGACTATAAGATCCTTGAAGAAAGTCCATTTTTGCCTTCCTTTGTAACCCCAACACTAAGCACAGTGTCAGAAACATAACAAGTGCCTAATAAATACTTCTCAACTTTCACAGGTGTAGAAAAAAAAGTCTAGACCCACTGTCAGTTTCTAGTATTTTTATATAATTATTTTCATATTGGTGACACCATTAGATTCATTAAAGTGCATTTTACTTTAAGTAGAAAATCACTTCCAAAAGGCCAAAAAAAGAATAAAATTTAATTTACATATTTATTAAGAGTCTATTGTATAGAAAGTACTTTAGACATAAAGTATGACACATCCAATAACTTTTAGGTTCTATCAATATTATCGCTTTATGCCTCTTGGCAAACCCCTTCTCTTTCTTTTGTTCTTACTGCCCATGCAAATATATGCCCCTCATTACCACCTTTTTGGACAATTTAAATAAGCTTATAACAAGTCTTTATACTGTCACTCTTTCTATTTTCAATAAACTTTTTATATTATTGCAAGACAAATTTTTCTTGCTAATTGACCTAGTCATGTCACTTCAGTGTGATTGAGTAAGTTACTGTCCTCATAAAATTTACAGTGAGGTTGGAATATAATATAATAGAGATAAAAATAATATATGTGTGCTTCAGAGAAGTCCAAAATGCAGTGCTATGTTAAGTCCCAAGGTGGAAAAGACTTACTGATTAGGGCAAATGGGGAATAATTAATGGAAGAGGTACCATTTGAGTTTAGTTTTAAAATATATGTAGGAATTCTAGAGGTGAAAAAAGGAAGAGAACATTCTTGGTACAAGGAACAGATGAGAGACAAGAAAATGTAGGTCATATGTGAGGGAAAGAAAGTAGTCCAGTTTAGAAAATCTTTGAATAATTAGTTATCCAAAATTAGAATGGGCTGCTTTGGGGGATAGTATGTTCTCACTCACTTGATGTCTTCAAGCAAAGGCTACTTTGTCTATTTGTTCAAGCAAAGACTACTTGTCAGGAATGCAGTAGTGAGGATTCTTGTAAACACATAGCTTGAATTAGATCGTCTCTGAGGTTCCATCAAATCCAGAGATGCTGTTATTAATCTGGTTCCTTGAGGTCAAGGAAAGAGGTCTTACACTGGTGCTGGGAGGGAGTTCTGTTGATTAATACTCCTAAGGGTGAAGAGAAATAATCTCTGAAGGAAGATAAGGACCTTACTCTGTATGAGGGCTGGGGGATTTCGTACTTGAAAAGTCTGTTCATCCTACATTGGGAGGGGCAAAATTGGAACTCCTGGGACAACTGACACCTTGGGAAATGGGATAGAATGGAGCCAGGAAAAAGATTTTGAGACAAATGTGGAGGGGTGGAGGGTGGGAAGGTAACCAGTAGGGTATTGCGCATTGGTAGGTGGCATAGTCAGGAAGCTATTAGGGAAGGGCCCTACTCTGACACCTGCAATCATAAGAATTTTTCTGGGAGTGAGGCACAATGGAAAAGGGGATCCATAGGGCAAGCTCTACAAAGTATCTAGACAGAAGTGCCCTGAATGCATACCTTGGAAGCCTTGATTACACAAAGAATATAGAGAAAAGAGAGACACTAGACAATCACAGGGGGTCATGTGGACAGAGAGGATGGATAATCAAGAGTGAGAAATCCTTTTTTGAAAGGGGCACCAAAAAAAAAAAAGAAAGAAAAAGAAAATTAATGAATAGGACTAGCTGAAGCAGGAGCAGGAGGGGAAATCTACTTGACTAACTGATAATGGGGGGAAAAAAGGTAAAACATCATATAGCCTGATAAAAGCAGAAGAGGAAAAGGAGTATGCAAAACACCAAAGGGAAATGGGAAGCAAACAAGAAGAGGGGATTATGGGGGTAAGAGGAAGAGAGCCAGAACAAAGGTTTCTTTCCCCATTCAGTCACTCCCCTTCTTATCACAGATACAGTAATTATGCCTGTGTAGAAGTTTTTCAGTGTGAAGTAATCAAAGTTAGCTCTTTTATCTTTTGTAACTGCCTTGATGTCTTGTTTGGTTAAGAATCTTCTATCTCCTAACCATTCATACCTGTGAGGGGCTGACACTGACTGTAGACATCTAGTACCCGCTAAAAATGAGACAAAGTTTGAGCAGTTGGGGGGACTTTAGGAGCAGTGAGGGGGAACTGCTAGAGAATACGAGAAGGAAGAAATCAATTGTACAAAAAGAATTTAGTCTTAGTGATAAGTGGTAATACTGTTACTCTAAGAGAAAAGAGGAAAGGAAAGGAATGTGGCAGGTAGGGTAGATGAGAGTGAATACTTGTCAATTTTAACCTTTTCAGGGAAGTAGAAAGTAAAGTCATCTGTTAAGAGTATGGGGTAAGAGGGGAAAAAAGCCAACTTGTTGCAGGAGGTGGAGTAGTACAGAAACCATTTTTTAAAAAACACAATCACAAGAAAATGAAAAGAATATATCTCTTTTTATCTGGTTAAGCAAAGAAATGTGTCATTCAAGCAAAAAAGGAAGCTACCATCTCACTGACATTTGATTACTGTGAAGCAAAAAATGAAAGAAGATGCATAAAGACAATGAAATTGTTTCCTTTCTCAAAGAACTGAAAACATAAGTTCAGAGATTATGCTTATACTGAACATCTCTCACACCTCTTTAAAATTCATTAGCTAGAATTATATTTTAAGTACAGGTCTGCATTTTATCATCAATATTAAAAACAATGCCCTTAGGCTTATCCTACCATGATCATAGATTCAGAATTGGGAGGGACTTCAGAATATATGAAATCCAGTCCTCTCATTTTACAGGTGAAGAAATGGAGGCTCAATGAGGTTGTTACAAGCCCAGGGTCACATTACTAAAGTAAGTCCATTAAAAAAATCAAAATAAACAAAAAACAAACAGAAACTGTGTTTAGCAAATACAGCCTGCTGAATTTCATTAGTGCTGGGGTTGTTGTCAAACCTGTTCCTTATTCCCTGCATGACCTTGTCATGTCACAGTTGGTGAGTTTGTTTTTTAATCTGCAAAATAAGGGGACTGACTAAATGACCTTTAAAGTACCTTCTAGCTCAAATTCTATGATTTATGAAAGATCAATATACTAGCAAATTTGTTTCAACCACAAGAGGCAAAAGGCAGGCATAAACTTGGTTAGAGCAACATTTAAACTTTTAGGTTTCTTTCTCACTTAATGTTTCTTTATATCAGAACTTTTACTAAAGATGACCAAAGGGGCATCTGTCTCGCCTTCCCTTTCAGTTATATGTCAAGAGTTCTTTCCTCTAGGAAGTTTTCCACAATTAATCCCACACATTCTGAAGGCTGTAAGTACAATGTGACACTCATACTCCCTCAATTGCATACTGATTTACATCCTCTATATTTATGCCAATTATGTGTTTATCTATTTTATCTTGCTCATTAGATCCTATGCTAAAGAATGAAAATATCTAAGCTTTATTATGCACCTGTAGGCAGTCAGTAGGACCTAGAAGACTCAAAGACTTTACTCTCCTATAACATCAACTTGTCATTTGAAACTGAAAGGATGGACAGATCAAATTAAAGGGAAAAAAAGAAAGCCCTTTATGTGAATTATAAAGAAAGAAGAGAGGAGAATGAACTAGAAAGGACAGTAAAGCCCAAGTGAGAAGAATGAATTAAAAGCAAAGAAGAATATGAAATGAGATTTTCAATTCTTACTTATTTAAGGAAAAGAATAACATATTGTAGATAGTCTGCCATGTAAAAAGATGCTGGGTAAAGGATGATGGACAATATACAGACTGCAATAATATGAGACAACTTTGATAAGAAACGATATGGCTTTTTGGCCAAAGATAGAAACCATGAATACCTACTTGATCAACAATTTCAGCATTCAGTAGACGTGCACTTGCACAGAGACAAATGACAGACCTAAATACAAATGAATATGAGAGCCATGCTTCGTAGAACAAAACGAATTAGTAATTTGCCCTCAAATCAGTGAGAAAATGTGTATTATTTAATAATTTCTCAAAGAGCAAACTATATTATTGACAATATCTACAGCTTAATTAGAGGATGATATAAATATATTTAACACAATTCCATCAAATCAAATTTCCACTAAACATAAAACAGACATGACTAAAAATACAGAAGTAATGCTAATAAGTGAGGGGATACTTGATATCTATAAAAGTCTCAAAAATTAAAACTGAGAGATATTTTGCAACTGTTTCCATATAAAATCTTAGGTAGAAAATAAATAACTGAAAGGTATTCAACTAATGAAAAATTTAAAACCTTCTGAAGGAATGATTAAATAGGCGAAATACTAGATATGAAAACAATGACATATGATGGTATTCATATTTTAAAATTCATAACTAGAACTGGAAAGAGTATTTCATGATTTGGACCTTTATATTCCTCTGCAGCATTTGTAAGTTAGATAATAAATGGATCTTTGACATGAATATCAGTGACTCTGTTGCTATCTAGGCAGTCAGGTGGTACAATGGATAAAGCGCTGAATCTGGAGTCAGGAAGACCTGAGTTTAAATGCAGCCTCAGACACTGGCTTGGGCAAATCATTACCAGTTTGTCTAAGTACATCTATAAAATAGGAATAGCATCTACCTCCCAAGGGTATTGTGAGAATCAAATGAGATAACATCTGTAAAGAGTTACACAGTAGGTGCTATATAAATGCTAGCTATTATTATTATTTTCACATACACACTCAGTAAGACAGTTATCTAAAGAAACAGCTATAGGAAAACTGAAACCAACCTAATATATAATCTGTGACAATGAAAATAGGGAGTAACACGTAAACAGAAGTTAAGGAAGGGGCACTTCAAATCTAAGTACTTTTTAAGTGCCTACTAAATGCCAGGTATTGTGATGAGTAAGAGTGACACAGATATTCACTGCCTTCAAGGAACTTATATTCTAATGAATGTTATCATTGTAAAGAATGGTAGAACAAATGATTCAAATGATTTGGCAAGTACAAAGGATTTAGGAGATGGTTTGATGGTACACAAATATAATTTTATGGCAAATCAAGAATGTCATGAGATGTTATCAAAGATTTATGTTGTAAGAGAACTGAAATGAAGGATGAAAAAATGTGTCAACAAATGAAATGTCCAAAATAAGGGCCTATCAATTCAATATCATAAAGATAATTTTTAAACATCTGTTTCTCAATATGAATATCCTTTATCTAGAGCACACCTGTACAACATGTAAACTTCTTCAGGTCACAGGTTAGACTAGAGACAGACTGATGGTGGCTGGTTGCCATGGGTTACATGACAGTCAACTCAAATCTTTGACGGGTCACATGTTGTACAGGTCTGATCTAGAACTAACAAATTTTAAGCATAAAATCCTTAAGAATACATATAGGAATAAACATAGTTACAACTAAACTTGGGGGAACAAAAGTGTAAACTGAAAACATAAAAGGGAAGTAAATTCATTTTTCTTAGTAATGGGAAAGACTAAACATCTGTCATAGAGTTTCATAAAGTATGAAACAGAATAAAATAATTATTTGCTAGAAAATTCCATGTCACATTAAAAAACAACAAATGCTAAAAATCTAAAATGAAATTTGAATCTACATGGTATTACAGAATTGTAGAATTAAAAGTATTTGGGCTGACATAACTCCTTGACTCTGGTGAAGTGAATCTCTAAAACATTCTGGTCAGTTAACAGCTTAAACAATTTTAGTGAGTATTTCATATATATTACAGTATATTTTTCCTTATAATTGTTTAATATCATTCTAATATAATCAGACATTATAATAAACTTTTAAAATATAATAAACACTAGAATCAAGTTTATAGACTAATACTGAAACTATTTATTATTGAAATACATGTGAAAGGAACTCAATGGGCCCATCAAAAACCATTTAAATGTCTGACTGTGAGAAATTCAAGACAGTAAAATGACAGTGCAGTCAAACTGACTTTCTTGCACTGTATATCTGAGGACGCCATTCCCTTGGGACTTAATAAACTCCAATGACTGGCTTCCTTTTGCTTCTAGGATCATACATAGGTTCCTTTTGATTTCTAAGGCCCTAACTTAGCTTTCTAAGCTCATTAAACATTACTCCTTCATTCATTCTACAGACAAATTGTCCTTTTTTCTACTCCTTACAAGGTCATCCATCCACCTCTGTCTTTGCACTGGTTATCTACTAGGGCTGCAACGAAATTCTACCTCACCTCTGCTTATGGGAGTCCCTGCTTTCCCTTAAAACTCTGCTCATGGTATAACTTCTACAAGGAGCTTTTCTTGATTCTTCCCACCCCACTGCTAGTGCCCCCTCAATGTACCTTTTATAGTATGTGTGCATGTCTCCCCTCACAGAATATATGAATAAAGGTACTATTTCATTTACATTTTTGTATACTCAGGCTTCCATGCTTTAGGCAAGGGAGACCAGAAACATAATTGTGTTCTATCCTTTTTCCAGAATTGACTCCAGGAGGAAACTTAACTGTGACCCCACATCCTCCAACATGAGGTGACTGAGAATGACTTCACTTGGGGATTTGGCCAGGAGGAAAGTGTATACTATAATAATAGAATGGAGAGGGGTCAAGAATGGAGAAACAGACACAAGTTATTAAGAATACAGGGGGAAAAAATCCGAAGGAAAAACTGAGTCTAGCTCTTAAGCAGATAAAATGATAATAAAACTCATAAGGATGAATGGAAAAATGTGTAATTTTTTTTATAACACTATATATGATACATTGAACAACTATGATATTATGATGGGAAATAAACCAAAAAAACTGAGAATAAATTGAGATTCATAGAATTCCTTGAAGATCATGGAACAAAAGCAAGAAATTCCAAAATAGCTCAAAACACAAATAAACATTTAAAAAGATATTAAGATATAAATTAGATCAGAAATTATAACTTGATTTTTAAAAAGACAAATGATAGAATAGATGACAAATAAAACAAGATGGAGGCTCTCTTCAAAGTGGCAGAGGCTCCAACTAAGACAAAGATAAATTTGGATTCAAAAAACAAAGAAAAAAAAAAGAAAAGAAAAATATAATTTTGAAAGAACATATGAATTCTAAATGAATCAAGGAAACTGACTTTGAAGACAGTATGGAAATAACTTAAGACTCATGGGTCTTCCAGAAGATTAAAAGCCATGAATACCATATGGCAGGAAACAATGGATGTATTGATTAGTCAAATCTACAGAAAGCTGCACCTCCTCCTACCTCCCAAAAAAGAAAAACCTTTCATTTTAAAGTCTAAGACATGTAGTGGTTAAATTTCATAACTGGCAGCACACAAGAAAAGTAGTTAAATTATATATATGTATATAATGAAAATAAGGGGCTGGAATGAAATTTAAGATGCATGGGGTGATTCCTTAAAAGCAAAAATTGTAATTATGCTATCAGGTGAAGGAAAAATAAAAATTCATGTCAGGGAAGATAATAATCAATGAACATTTATTAAGCATTTACTATGTGCCAGGCACTGTATATGGAAACTACATATCACAGAAAATGAAACAATGCTATCAGGGATTGTTTCATCATTTGTGTTTGCATGTCACATAGTAGGAGCTTAATGAAATTAATGTTGTGCATACCTTCTGACCCCGGAATACCACCACTAAGTCTATAAACAGAAGAGATTAAAGGATTTAAACAAGGAAAGAAGGAAAGGATTTATACACAAAAAATAATTTTAACAACTCTTTTTGAGGTGGCAAGAGCTGGAAGCTGTGGGGGATACCATCAATTGGAGAATGGATGAACAAGTTATGGTATATGGATGTGAAAGAATACTATTGTGTTATAAGAAATGATGAAGGGGACAGTTTCAAATAAATCTGTAAAGACTTGTATGAACTGACACAGAGTGAACTGAGCAGAATCAAGCAAACACCTTACATTGTAAAGACCAACAACTTTGAAAGAATTGGGAACTCTAATCAGTACAATGACAGCCACAATTTTAGAAGACTCCTGATGAAACACGCTGCTCACTTCTCTATAGAAGGGTGATGGGCTCATTGTGCAGATTAAAAAAAAAATTGGGGGGGGGTGAGGGAGGGAGGGACATGGCCAATGTAGAAATTTGTTTTGCATGACTGCACATGTTAATAACAGGTTTTTTTTTCTTGCTTTTTCAATCAAGGGGAGGGGAGATGAGAGAAAAAGGAAGACCCTTTCTTGAAAATAAAATGTCTAAAAGAGGGTGTATATTATGTGCCAGGTCCTGGGTTAGATCCTAGTGATAGAAAAAAAGAAAATAATAATACCTCTGACATTTTACTGCTGGCACACTCAACTTCCTTTTGACCAAACAAAAAATGGATTTTTAAGTGAAAAATAGGCTCATGCTGCTAAGAAGTTCATTTTCAAGTGTTCTAATATATGAAATTGATGTTAAGGGAAGAATAGAACAGAAAAACTCCTTAGTAAAAAATTAGGATCCTATGTAGACAGATACCAAAAGTAGAATCTATATCACATAAAGTAAGAGGTTTTTTTGGGAATGGTAATATGCTGGACATTAATGGCAAGAATATGTGGAGTCTTTTATTTCACTTCATTCAGGAGTTTGGTAATATTCCCAAAGATCCAATCTCAATTACAACAGCAGTATGGATATGCTATCTATATACAGTGGATTTGTTTCTTGAAGTGTATAAAGTCAAAATTATAAATCAAATATTATACACAGTCCTTGAAAATCCTTTAAATATCCTCTAAAGTACAGTAATGTATCTTTAAACAATTGGGAGATGCAAAGAAGTTAGGAACTTTTAAAAAGAAGATAGTTTTCAGAGAAACAATGACAAACACTTCTCACCCCCGACATGAAAGACTAATATGCTGAACAAGATACACAGTTTTGTACCTGGTCAATAAGAGAATTTGTTTAGCTTGACCATACTTATTTGTTACAAGACAGAAAATGGATTGTTACCAATGCAGAAGCCAGTCCTGATTCAGCTGATTATATTGGAAAAAACAGGGACTTGCTAGAGTAAAAACAAAAATTACTGTAAACCAGAAGAACAAAAATGAGAAAATAAGACATTTCTAAAAATCCAAACTGACCTATTTAAACAAACTGATCACACAAAAAATGGGAAATGGATGGAAGAATGGACACTATCACAGGTATAAATCTTTTCCTAATGAACTTTTAACCAATGTCAATATCATCTGAAAACAAGGAGATCAAAAGAAACTAGAAACAATCTTGGCTTGTGAATACTTGACTTTTTTTTTTGACAAGCAGAAAGATTTGGAAACTAGGGGGCACACCCATATTGAATAAAAAACTTAAAAAAAAATCTTGTAGAGCAAGATGATAGAAAATAATGAGCAGCACTTTCTCAGAAAACAGAAAAATGCAAATTTAAAGCTTGGTGAGCATTATTTAGTCATCATTTTCTAAAGTCTTCGAACATTTTAGGATGACCTAGAAACAAGGATAACACAGTTATGGAGGAAAGAGTAATAAATATTTTTATGCTATATTCTTTTCATAATCAAGTGGAGTGGAGTACATTTGGATACTAACATCATAGTTCCGTGTGTTTCCTGTGTATATATGGCACAGAAGAAAATGAAAATGAGCAAATCAGTTGGACTAGATAAAGTTGATACACAGGATGGGCATGGTGGAGGCAATACAATTTTGTGGGCTTTGGTTGATTAATTTATCTAAAAGATAAGAAGTTACCAAAGGTTTAGGGAAAAAAATCCTGGACATAAAAAAAGGTTCTAGCTCTGTTTTGTAATACCATTAGCAAGAGAAAGACAGACAGACAGACAGACAAAGCATATCAATAACTACTGACCTATATGCCTATTTTCCCATCTCTATAAAATTTTTTTCAGAATAATCTACCCATATATTAGGTATATCCTTGATGAAGGAATAAGTTGGTTTTCACAAATCATGTACCATAGATGAAAATACCTTTACAGTCACATATATGACCAAAAAGGCATAGATAGTATTGGACCCAGTTTGTTTATTAACTACTTCAATTTCATAGAGAAAATTCCTTATTAAATGACTTCCTCTAATACAATGTTGTCAAGCATATGTCAAAATCATGCATGAATCTTTTAAAAAATAGCAACCGAAATAATTTGTTTTACAACTCTCTAATTACTGAGAAAAAAACCTGGGAGACATACTCCTTAAGATGATTTCCAGTGTCACTGAGAAGAACTAGCACAAAGTCCAAATAGAAAAGGACTCTTTATCAGTGGTAAGGAGCTCCAAATGTCATCTATGGGGCTCACAAAGAAGAGCTTTCCAAAATGGGATACATAATCATTTAAAATAGTTTGGTCTAATTATCTATAACAAAGTTGATGAAGAACTCCTTTTGTTAAGACTATGAAACAGTTGAATAGAAAATTCAAAAGTTTTATCCATCACTAAGTACATCTTTGACAGATAGAGCAAACAGACAATGACTAGAGATCAGAACTGGCCAGGAAGGAGAGAGTAGGCTGGATTAAGAGTGGGCAAGGGTGACTTTGAGAAACTATACAGTACTTCCAAAGATCCCAAGTTTCTACCAGAAACAAAGGCCTATATTTTAAGTGTTCGTACTCTGCCAGTAATGATGTATGTCTGTGAGTTATAGACTAATACAGTCTCCTAAGACTTAAAGTTGAGAATCATAGAGAGTAGAATGGAGAGAAATAAGCTAGAGGTATAAGTAGAGGTCTGTCATCTCGTTCAATCTTCTCATTTTACAGAAGAACAGAGAGAGAAGTATAGAGTATACAGTTCCTCTGGAAGGAGAACATAAATAGAAGAGAGGTATGTTCTGACATTTGGGATATAGGCAGAACTCTAAAGAGGAGAAAAGGAAACAACTAAAAATAGAATTAGAAAAATCAAATGTGAGTTTGAAATGGGACAGTATAGACATGCAGCTCAATTTTTAAAATGAACACAGAAAACAAAGAGAAACATTGGACTATAAAAAAGTTACTTCTAAGAACTGCTATAGCAGCAAAACATTTACCTAGAGCATCCCAAAATTTAACTGCAGAATATTTAGTTGACTCACACCAGAGCCCAATGGTTCCAATTTCTGATAATGTAAGAGAAAGGAACATAATTAAGTAGTTCCATCAATGCACAGATAGAATCCTATATTTACCTACAAACTCCAGTCTTTTAAATTATCTGAGTACCCTGGTGGTTTGGTATAGAGGAGAGTAGTGGTTAGGTATGAGTAAATTGAAACATGTTACAAAGAATTAGGAGATAATATCAGGAGAGAAATGTATGATGGAAAAAAATATGGTCTGGTCTTATAGGGAGAGAAAGATAACTAATGGGTAATCAATATAGTTCCACTGGTATTAGAACAATGTCAAGAGAATGAAAGGAAGGCTTCTAGCAGGCTGGATGGATAGATGCCTTGTGGCTGATTTATGGGAAGACATGGGCAAGAGCTACTCTGGACAGGCAGTCATAGATATATGGTAAACTGCATTACTGGGAGAAGTATCCATGTCACTGATATCCCATATACACTGGAGTATTGGGATTTTTGTCAGGATATTGTCTATCCTATTGTCACTCTGTTCAATGACACGAGATGTCATTGTAATGTGCTGTGGGCTTGGAAACCAAATGAAATTGTGTGTGTGTGTGTGTATGTGTGTGTGAGTGAACTACAAGAAAAAATTAGGACCTCAGTGAGGGTTTGAGAGTCTCTTATCACAAGTGCCAGAGGCTTGTACTGTTATATTAAAGTCATGAGAAAAATGAATTTTACATTTATTACAGCATGGCACAATGGAAAAAGCACAGAGGAACTAGTTTCCTACATTACATCTCTGTTACTTATTGCCTAAGTGACCTTGGGTAAGTCTGTTTTCCTTTGTAGGCCTCAGGTTCCCCTATCCAAAATGAAGCAGTGGCTTTAGATGCCCTCTAAGGTATCTGTCTTATCTCCAGCTCTCTAGGACTTACTTACCCATTGATTATTTTGTCTTTAATTGCACAGATGAACACCAATTTACTTGATACCTTAACAAACCATCCTTTTCTTTCATGGATCAACTGAGATTAAGATTTGATTTTCCCGAAATAGCTTTATTAGGAAATAAAAAAACCAAAATTACACTTGTGTGTGCATGTGTGCACATGCATGTTTTAATAGAACCCCTAGATTCTGGAGTATGTGTTTTCAGAAACACTATAGTAAGAATGTTGTTTCCATAGACAGAAGAGGATAATAAAGAAGCTAAGTAAATTAGCTAATTTAGACACTATCCAGGCCAAGAAGTATGAGTGGTAGAGCTGATATATCCAGTTAAATTCCAGGACAACAAAATGGGTACACATCCTTACAGACATGCTCTCTCCAATTTTAAGGAAACCTTTCTTTAACTCTTCAACCCCATGTTTCCTTTATTTTTCATTGCCAAAATCCTGGAAATATTATCTTAAGTCTCCACCTCATCATCACCTGCTTCTATTTAATTCCCTGTAACCTGGCTTCTGCCACTAGCAGTTTACTGAAACCCTTTCTCAAAGGTCATCAGTGACATTCTAATCACCAAGTGCAATGTGCTTTTTCTTAGACCTCATCTGACATTAAAACAACAACAACAACAACATTACTTCATTTTATGTCACTTGTGAATGAGAACAGGATTTATAAGGCACATCAAGAAAGGAGCATACAAATACTGCATCACTGAAAAAGCTAGAAAGGCTTCCTAATGAATGTGTTCAGAGGAGATCTGAACAAAGGCAGTTCTCCTGTGACCAAGCATTCCATCACCAAGACTGATATTAAAGTCACTGGTAATTTAGGAGAAATGATGCGATAATATGACTGCTAAAAGAACTACATAGGACTTCCAGAGGTTGTCAAAGAATGTTATCAAGCATAGACATAGATGGGAGTGAAGACCAAAAACTTCCTGGTATCACAGAGTTAGGGCCTGAAGGGAACTCAGAAATCTCCTGGTATAAATCCCTCATTTTAGACATGAGGTTAAATGATTTGTCCAAGATCCCACATATACTAAGTGAGATGTCAGTGGTTTGAACTCAAGTCTTCTGATTTCAAATCCAGTATTCTCCAGCTACACTGCACTACTTCTAAATAGACTCAAATTCATTTTCTAAGTCACCTTTTCTAGCTGCCTATTTGAAGGCAGAAAAGACAGAAAAGCAGTGGCAGGAAATTAGGATATTGGGGCAGCAAGGTAGCGCAGTGAATAGAGCACTGGCCCTGGAGTCAGGAGGACCTGAGTTCATATCCAGCCTCACACACTTGGTATACTTACTAGTTGTATGACCTTGGGCAAGTCACTTAACCCCAATTGCCTTGTCTTCCCCCCTCCAAAAAAAAAGAAAAAAGAGAAATTAGAATATAGTGATAGATAACTTGAGGGATAAAGCCCTCTTGATGTATAAGTTTTAATTGATTTATCTGATTTGACAGAACAAGGGCAAGACATATAGCAACCTCACTTTATATCATTTCATCTGTAGAAGATCAAACATATTACAAAGCAAGCTATAGCAAAAACAATGATAAATCTGAGATTAAAAAGATTCTTTCATACTTTTGATGCTTTGGCATTTTGGTATTCTAGGGAGGGAGTGGTTAAGAAAAAGTAAGGGAAAAAACCTATGTGCCAGCCACTTAGTACATTGAGAGAAAGTGAGATTGGGATAGTAAGAACTTGACCAGCATTCAGTCAATTGTCTTTCCTTGGTTATACTATGCACATCTTCAGGCAAAAATACCTTTCACTTTAGAACTAAATGGTGAAAATAAGAGATTACTAGCAAAGATTACCAAAAAATCCTTAAGGCCCAGACCTAGAAACCGTAAAAATATTTTAATTTTTTCTACCACCATTAATGGTATAAGTATAAAAATAATTTATAAATGTCTTACATTATTTAATAATTTTGGAATTGAGAAAATACTGTAAAATTAGAAGCTGTAAGAAAATAATAAACTTGTGGAAAAAACCTAATTGGGAGGAGGTCCAAAATAAGAAAATATACTTTGTATCCAAGCAACACATTTCTTAACTAATAATGTAAAGTTAAAAATTTTAAAGCAATATGAAGACCCAAAGAAGTACTCTTAGCTCTAAAGTCTATCTTGGTTGCATTCACAGGTCACAACAGGCTTACCTGCCATAAAGGTAGTCAACCACTATCCCTCAAGCCAGATTCAGTCCTTCACATACACACCACTCCCCTATATACCTTTGCAGAGCTATTCTTCAACTCCACTGTGCCTCACATGATGGTTGAATTTATTCTGACCCTCAACAGGAGGATAAAATAAATGAGGGTACTGATTTCTGGTAAATATTTTTTTTTGGAGGGGGGAAGGCAAGGCAATTGGGGTTAAGAGACTTGTCAAGGTCACACAGCTAGCTAAGCGTCAAGTGTCTGAGGCCGGATTTGAACTCAGGGCCTCCTGAATCCAGGACCAGTGCTCTATTCACTGTGCCACCTAGCTGCCCCAAGGTAAAGATGATTCTTAAAGAATGAAGATGTCCTTTTCCATTGATTCAAATTCCATGTTGTAGTCTTACTGCTATAGAGACACACAGAACATACTAAGGTATGTTATCCACTCTCCTAGCAAACCTGGACTATATACTATAACTTTGTAAAAGACCAGAAGAAATAAAACAGGGAAAAAATACTGACTTATTTCATATAGGCAAGTTCAATTCAACATTTATTGTTTCCTATTGTGAAAGGTAATAAAGTATATGAAGATAAAAAACAAAAACAAAAACCCTGATCTCAAGAAGCTCACATTCTATTGGAGGAATAAAAATGTGCCTAGATTAAATAAATAAAAAGAAAAGAGAAAGTAATTAAAAAAAATTAGCTCAAGGGAAAGAGAGAGCACTAAAAACTGAGAGGATCAGGAAAGACTGCATAGGAGGCAGTCCCTGAGCTGGGTCCAGAAGAAAGCTCCCAGGGACTGAGTGGAGGAGGGAGTATATTTGAGATAGCCAGCACAGAAGAGAGAGTAGCCAGAAATAGAACATGGTACACAGCTAGGAGACCAGTTAGACTGGAATGGAGAGGGGTTGAAGAGGAGTAATACAGAATGAAAAGTCCCTCAGGATTAGTCCCTAATAGAAACAGGAAAACTAAGGCTGGACCAAAGCCATGAAGTGCACATGTTCTTTTAGAGACTGCCATTCCTTAGGTAGGAGGAGGCATGGAGAAAAAAATGTGAATTCATGAATGCATTTCTCAAGGGTGTAGGGGTAGGGAAAGAAGGAGTAGGCATAGACACTAATTCACGTTAAATTATTTTGGCAGCAAAATAGCATGCGCTGTCAACTACAGGAACTCTAGCATTTATCTTTTACAACTACTAACCTTCCCTAAGTAAAGGGGGATCAATTTGGGGGCGGGGGGGAGATGGGGAATATTTTTAAAAGATTAACAAAACTCTGCCAAACGATGTTTCAATATTTGCTTTCTATGCCTGTTCATTTTTCATCCTCTGTGAGGCATTTGCCTATATTAACCATCATTTTTACAACCTTGTCTAATCTACACTCAAGAGAGGAAGCTGCCCAGAATGTTTCAGTATGCAGGGAGAGCTATACATCATATTTAAATAATATAGAAGCACCTACAACATGCCTAGCACCCACCCCCAAATACAACACTGTTAGGGAAATAGGAGGGGCAGAAGGGACTGGGGAAGATGACTATCTAATACAGAGGCAATAAAAAGGAAACAGCATGCTAAGATAAACTAATTTGTGATCTAGTCAGACAAGGTCATACCTAATATTCCTTTATAGTGAGTAACTTTCAGATTTTCTGGCACCATCTCAACTGTGCTCTTTTATTTAAATAGCAACTAAAAAGAATTTAGTTGGCATTTATTTTTAAATTATTTATTTTAAGTTACTTTTTAAAAATTTAAAAATAAGTCAGTCTTCTAATATCTAAAAATAAAGAATATATATGGAAGGGAGAGATGGGGAAGCATAAGGAAATGTCAAAAATTATGAGAGCATAAGAGAGTATAAGTAAGAATGGCACAGAAGAATTTATCATAGAAGTAGTCTCTTCCATTCACTGATAACCTACATTTTTAAGCTGGTATTTCTCCATCTAAACAATCTAATTAGCTTCCTTTTCCTTGTATTAGCAAATCTATACCTGGGATTAGAAATAAGAGGAAGAAAATTGAGCAACAAAAGGTTACTTTGCTCTTTCCATAACTAGATTAGACATATTCCTGAGATATCTAGGTCATCTACAAACCAGAAGACCCTACATTATACATTCCAACACAGGGTTATAGTTCACTTTTCAGCTCAATGATTTGGGAAATTATTCTTAAATCTAACACCTTTATCAAAATGAAGCATTAAAGGCTGGTGGAAGGTAGGGGTGGGGAATCTATGGGGCAATGCAAAGCTAATATCACTGAAAATCCAAAGTTCAAATTTTCAAAGTAACTTTAACTGCCTAGAACCAGAATGAGTACAGATCTCAAACCATTAAGAGATACTAAGATGCATCTTGAAATGGCAAGTTAGCTAAACTTCACATGGAACAGCTATGTTTCTCAGAGGTTTTGATCTAAAATTAAGATGTAACACAAAGTACAGGTTTATGTTTTAATAGTAGGACACAGAGGCATTAAGCAGACAAAACTTCTATTTCAAGTGCAAATGCAGGGTAGAAATAAAATTGCTGCTTCTAAGATGCAATATCTGGTTGCTTACAAACATTGTGTGGGCAGCTCAACCTAGTTTCCTCATTTATTATGAGCAGGGAACCATGGCCACCCAGGAAAGTGTGGACTATTCGGACTCTCATTTGTAATAAGTAATCACAGGAGCACTGGAAAAAGATCCAGCCAGGCTGGGAAACAAAATGTAACAGGAAGATAAAAGACCCTAATTCATCTCTGCTGTGGGCTATGCCGAGTTCAAGAAGTCTTTGTTTTCCGTATTTTCTTTCCACTGCCTGAAGCATGTTCCTGGAGTGTCTGGGCTGAGATTTGTTAGACTGTTCACCTTTAAAGATAATCTACCTTGGGTTATGTGATCATTTTACCAATGGCATAAACAATTCCCCAGTGTCCAGCCCACATCAGAACATGGGCATGCAATGCATGAACCATGAATCTAAACCATGAAAGTTGGAAATGGTGGTGAAAAGGTCCATCAAAGAAGAAGAAAAAATACCCTAGGTGGATCTAAGAAGTTCTAAAATGTTTTAAAATGAGAAATTCCTCAATATTTAAAAATGAGTTTTATCACAAAGTAGACATTTAGATATAGACTTTGGGGAGTTCAAAGTTGCTAGTGTCACTGATCCATTTGTATTCTCCATCATCTATGGAGTAGGACTCATATACTTATCCCTTTTAGCTACAATCACCCAAATTGGGTGAAACAAGGCATGAGGAAATTCTCCATCAACTTCTAAAGACTAACATCAACCTTCTCTTTCCCCATGCCTCTTCACAAATTACTAGGCATAAGAGTTTGTTAAAGAGGGCATTTTCTATGCCCTGGGAAAACCAACTTAGACACAATACAAAGTTCATTTAGAAAGCTTAAAAAAAAGTAGCATTTGTGAAGCAGAAGACACATTTATTGTCAGAAACACAGCTTAAATATATGGATTGAGCTAAGCTGAGAGGTATTGTGCAGATCTTGCTTTGCTACAATGCAAGTCAGTATCCCCCTAGACACTGAGATAGGAACTTGTGGGGGTAGGAGACGGAGACAGGACACTCAACATTCAGTAGTTGAAAACTCTCATGTGCAATAATAATAAACACTCATAATCTGAGCTTCTGAAAAGAATAAGCAACAAATGCCTTGTTCTTCTATTCCATACTCTATGAAACAAAGATGCATCTTACCCCAGAGATGTCTGCCACACGGTGGATAGGCACTTCCTTCTTGCTATGTAATCCCTTCCCATTCTTAATAGCTCTGTTAAAGAAAAAAGCATTTTATTAAAAACAAAAATCAGGATTGGGCAGGTATAGAAGGGTAGGGGGAAAGGAGACTGCAATCTGCATAAAACACACTGTGTGCTACTTAATAACCAGTGTGTGCAAGAGAATGGGGGATAGGGAAGGAAAAGAGATATGTGCCCCTGCTTCTCCCAATCCCAATTACCAGCATTCAACTGATAGTTTCAGTTAAATGTGTACCTGATAATCAAAAGGAGCTTTTGTATTTGTTTCCAAATTAAATGGCATTGTTCCAAATACAAAAGAAAGAATCAGTTGGAAGAGCACACTGGTAAGAATTAAAAGTAATAATTTTTTCAGGGCTTAATCACATAAACATTTTAAAATGCAAAATATGTAAGTACTGTTATAATTCTAATGGAAATAAGTTCCTCTCAGGTAAAAAAGCTGAAGTGCCCTGAATGAAGGAATATCGTGAAGAAAAGTTATTAAATGGCAGGAAAAAATTAGCAGATGCTACAGAACTGACATTGAGCCCAATTTCCAATTCAGTCTAAAACTGTAATTAAGTGCATTAATAGGGAATACTACATCTTACTATTCAGTTCTTGACTTTTTAATCTTGTCCAGATACTATGAATAATCAGGGGCCTCCTATGATACCATCTTCCATACCATATATACACACACGTGTACGTACACACGTACAAACACGTACGTGTCACAACTTCTCTCAGTCTGACTAAAATTTCACAAGTTTTCCAGGAAAGGAAGGTTAAAAAAGAACCTTTTCCAATCATTATATTAGGACACATTAGCTTATAAAATTATTTGGCTGCCTTGGAAATCCAAGACTTATACTAAATGGAAATGACAAAGCATAAATTTAAGTAATGGAGTATGTAGCACCCTAAAGATAGTAACAGAATCAAATATCTAGGAGATAAAGGGAGAAAAGATGGCAGGCCCAGGTAGAGTGGTTCCACAGGGCAGGTAAGCAAAACAGTTTGGCACTAAAGAGAAATGACCTTGACTGATGAGTATTTGAGAATGCAATCTGTCTGTGTCACCGTTTTAGCAAAGCAAAGGAAAGGGAAAAATCAGGGGCTCCACAGAGTTTCAGACGGAGGTTATTTTCACAAAACAAGGAGAGCTAGGGCAGATAAAGACAGGAGGAAAAGCAGACTTGGCTATGAAACCAGATGGCTGGAATGGTTTAGTAATATAGTTACTGAGTCTGTGAAATGGAATCATGGAGAGAGAAATAAATACAAACTAGTTTGACCCTTGATATTTCTTCCAGAGTAATAAAACTTAATCCTGAATAATACTAGCTATATTAAGGAGAAGGTAACAAAAAAGAAAATCCATTCTCTATTTATAGGTTTAGTTAGTAATTATTGTATTCATTTTTTTAATTCAGAGGCAAAAAAGAAAAGTAAAAAAATTATCCTAAAGATGGTAGGTTCTCATTTCTTGTTATTTCACTGCAGTGAATGGGAGTTTATGAGACTTTCCATTGTAATGCATTTCAGAAGTTCAAGAGTTTCCTTGTGAAATAGCATGGACTCTTAAAAAAAAGAGCACTTAAATAAAGACGAGGAAGCTTAGGTCCTATGTCATGCAACAATATGGGCCAGGTCCCTTTCCAACCCAAAACTTCAACTTACTCATCAATAAAAGTTAAAGAGGAAGAACACAACCAGACCACACACTCAAAGAACTCGAGAATCTGATGGAGAAATGAGAATAACACCCAAGGAAGCTGAATAACATAAGCAAGAATGAGAGCTGACAACTCAGACCCTAAAGACTGAGGAGTCAGGAGAAATAGGAGGTCGAGGAGGATACATCCAGGAGATACAAATGAGAGAGAGAGACAGGCACAGAGGAAGGAGAATTCAGCTTGGAGAGTGCTGAAGGATGGGTAGGATTGTGATGGGGAAGAAGGAGGAAATAGCCTCAGCCAAGGAAGTGAGAACAGGAATGAGTCTAGCAGCAAAGAGCAGAGAAAAATGGAGCTAGATATTAGACAGCTAGACTTTAAGTGGATAAACCAAAATCTTGTGAAGTGTGTAATATTTGTGTAATAGGGGCTAGAAGAGGCACACAAATTTCAATAAAACATGGTTTGATCCCTCCCAGAGCTCAATGTTTCAAATAAGGGTTTAAAGGCATAAATAACTAAAAATAATATGAACTTGTACATTGCAAAATATCATGTGATAGTGGAGAGGGGGAAGGTAGTCCTGAAATTTGAAGATAGAATGATGTGCTATGGGAGGGAAGTCATGTGAAATGGATTTTGTCTCACTAGAAGGAAAAATTTCCAAACAATCAGTTATCAAAAAGATATGCCAAGATATGGTATATTATGTGGTAGTTGAGTGATCCATCACAGATCATAAGATCAATGATTTAGAGCTAGAAGAGACTTAAAGGTCATCTAGGCCAACTTACTTTGCAGATTAGAAAACCAAGATCCAAAGAAGATAAGTGATTTACTTGAAGTCTTGCAGGTAAATAAGTGGCAGAACCATAATTTGAAGAAAGGTTCTTTGACTCTGAATTCAACATTCTTTAAGTAAAAGCTGGATGACTACTTGTGATACCTTCCACTGTAAAGCATTCCAGAAGTTCAAGCCCTCCCTTGTGAAAAAGCTTGAACTCTTGAAAAGAACACATAAATAAAGACACTCAAGCTTAGGTCCTATATCTACTGTGTAGAGGACACTTGAGTCAGAGTATAGGTTGAATTAAATGGCTTGTGACTTTTTTCTTTTAGTTCTGAAAGTCTGTGAAACTAAATTATCCCTAATAGCTCTTTCAATTTCAAAACACTAATGATTCTAAACCACAATGAGGCTTAAAATTCTCTGACAACAAACTGCAAAGGCCAGGGATGAGATGGAGGTTTCTGCCAAGCCTTAGGACAGCTTCAACTTTTATAGGTAAAATAACAGAAGCATAGTGGCTAGAATGAGGAAGGCTACAATTCTGATACTGTGATAAAACTCAATCTGGTGTAATATGTTTAGTTCTGGATGTCATAATTTAGGTATGATATTGAGAAGCTGTAGTGTGTCTAAAGGTAGGGAGATTAAGATTAGGATGAACAAGATTCACGAAGATCAACTGAAGGGAAGGGGAAATAATTAGCTTGAAGAAGAGAAGATGGAGTGTATTATCTTAAGAGTTGTCATATGAAAAACTAATTATAAAACTTGTATTTACAGAAGACAAAAATGAATGGAAAAAATAGTGTTCAGTTGTATGAGAAAATAAAACTTCATGATCAAATCAGCTAAATGTAGAATGGTATGCCTTTTAAGGCCATAATTTCTTCATCACTTGGGATCTCTTAATTGAGTGTGGATTATCACTAGTCAAGAATGTTACAGACAAGATTCCTGCTCAAGTACAAGTCTGTTGAAATATCCTGAAAGGGCTTTTGCAACTTAGAGCAGATGAGTCTATTTTCTTCCCTCACCTACCTAACATGGTAATACCCTATGAAGAGCAATTTGGGATTTAAATCCCAGACTTTATCCTGGCACAGGGAAGCCAAGCTATATGAGGCTCTCTCACAATCAAGCTAAGACCTCAATACAACTTCTTTTTCTTTTAATAAAAGAAGTTCTTTACTTTTTTTTTCCTTCTTAAACCAATTTCAACCCAAAACATACACTCTTCAGAATCTATTAGAAGAGGATTCCCCTTCTTTGGGATATATGACAAAGTTTTGGGGGCAAGTCTATAATAAAATCTGAAAAACCACTCAGTGCAGTTTTCTATCATACGAAACAATAATTACTGATAGCAATGGTGATTTAAGGGACAGAGAATAGGATTTGGAATGGTATGAATATAGGTTCAAACTCTGACACTTTATTCATGTGCAGAATGAAAATAATAAAGCCCATCTATGCCGCAGGGTCATGAATATCAAATGGATTAACTTTTGTGAAAGTCTTTTGCGATCTGAACTATAAAGTGATGAAAAATACTTCTAAGCTCTTTGTCTCCAAGAATGGACAAAAGGTTTGATTTCAGATTCAGGTTAAAAGATACTAAAGAGAAATTGGGTAGTAAAGTCAGTATTTTTATTTGTGGGGAACATTCTGAATACCTAAATTTTTCCCAAAACAAAGGTCCATTTCTTTACTACCAATTCTATTAATGGTCTTGTATGACTGCAAATCATGAAATGGGACAGTCTGCTTGTTTGCTGTATTCCCAGGGCTTAGCAAGGTGCCTGGCACAAAGAATGCACTTAAAAATTTTTTTTTCATTATTTGATTCATTCATTTGAAGAATTAAAAATGTCAGAACAGTAGAGAGATACATAGTGGGAGTAAGGAGTGTAGAACATAAGGAACTTTAGATTAAGCATGTCATCAGGAAAATAGATGAATGAAAAGTTGTAGTATGGCAAGGGCAAGAGTTAAGTGATGGACAGGTCATGTGCTTTCAGTGATAACTTCATACTGTCAAAAAAAAAAAAGAAAAGGGGTGGCAAGGTGGCACAGTGAATAGAGCACCAGCCCTGGAGTCAGGAGGACCTGAGTTCAAATCTGGCCTCTGACACTTAACACACACACAAAAAACTAGCTGTGTGACCTTGGGCAAGTTGCTTAACCCCAACTGCCCTCCAAAAAGCAAAATAAAATAAAATAAAAACATAAAAAAATGAAAAAGCAAGAAAGACCATTACCATGATGGGCAGAGCAAGTGTGAAAAACTAACACAAAAATATGGACAAGAAAAGCACTGGATGGGTAGGTATATATGTGTCCACTGGAAGAAACATACAAATCAATGAAATGCCAGTTCTGAATAATATTCAGTCACCCTTGCTGATGCCCAACAATCTTGGACCCCTCCATGAATTTCCCCTCTACGGACAGCCAGGTCAACAGTGAACACATAGATATTCTGGGGAAAATGCAGTTAAAACTTCTACACGAAATCTAACTGATTTAATAATCTAAAGCACTTTCTTCCTTCCTATTTATTTTCTTTGCAAGTGAGATAATTTCCTACTTTTATTTAAAATTTTATGGTGCTTTATGGTTACAATGTACTTCACAAAGATAATATAATCTGGTTATTTGGATTGATTATGAACAATCCTATTATTCAGACATAACAAGGATGATTAATCCTAATGTACAGATAAGTAAATTGAGATTCACAGCAGTTAAATAACTTAGCTGAAATCACATGCTAATATGTAGTGGAACCAAAACAAAAACTAGATTTTCTGACTGTAGTCCAATGTACCTTCTATTATTCTACACAGTCTCTTTCTCTCACCCACTACACTCCACCCACCAATTAACAACAATAAATGATACAGTCTTAGGGATGTAAAAAGGCTACGACTCTACTGCATGTTTCCACAATGAGCTTTATTTTTTGGAGGGCAATTGGGGTTAAGTGACTTGCTTAAGGTCACATGGCTAGTTTTTGTGTTAAGTGTCTGAGGCCAGATCCGAACCCAGGTCCTCTTGGCTCCAGGGCCAGTGCTCTATTCACTGCACCACCTAGCTGCCCATCCATAATCAGCTTACAGATCTTCTGGAGCATGAATACCAAGGGCATTATTCCCTTTCTAACAATAAGAAGAAAGAAAATAAATGGACTTGAGGAACACAGACATATTCTTCTTCTTCTTTTTTTTTTTTTTGCCTTTTGGAGGGCAATTGGGGTTAAGTAACTTGCCCAAGGTTACATGGCTAGTTTTTTTGTGTGGGTGTTAAGTATCTCAGGCCAGAACCAAACTTGGGTCCTCCTGACTCCAGGGCCAGCGCTTTACTCACTGTGCCACCCTACAGACTTTACATCTTTACACCACTTGTTGAACTCATAGCCTTTCTTAGAAATCACAGTACATTTCACATTCCGGGAGGAAAAAAAAATAGAAAAATAGAAAAAAAAAATAGAAACTGAATGTCAAGGTAGAGAGCAGAAACACCAGAAGAAAGCAATCTAAAACCAGAAGAAAACAAAATGCCCGAAATAAGGATGATTAGCTAGTCAATTAAGATTAATTTGCTTTCCATGGGTGTTACCATTTTTACTGAAGATCTTAAAGTCCTGTGTAAAAGGCAAAAAATCAGGAAAATGATATGTTGGGATACAAGGACATAGTTAAACTTAAGATTTTAACTCATAAGGAAAGTTCAAAGGTATATATTACACATTATAAATGACACAAATTCAAAATACAAACAGGAGAAAACACCTGCCCTCTAAGAGCTTATATTCTGCAAGGTGGGATAGAGAAAACCATATATTTACAAAGTTATTTAAGGAGGTCACATTAACAAGGAGAAGCTTGTGCAAATGGTGGCCCTTAAGCTATTACAGGCTTGGAGGATACAGCATGTGTAAAGGAATGGAGGCAGGAGAAGAGATGTTAAAACCAGGGCAGAGTTAGGAGACCAGTTTGGTTTTATTAGTAAATGTATATAGAAAAGCATTATGAAATCAATTTAGAAAGAAAGTTTGGAACCAATCCTCAAAATCCTTGTAATGTAAAAGAATGGTTATTTTCTTCCACATTCAAAAAGTTAGATATTAAAGAAGTTTCTTGAGCAAGAAATGGTATGTTTAAACGTGTGCTTTAGGAAACACCTTGAGAAGTCATTTACCAAAGGTAAAGAGGCCAAAGGACAGCAATCAATTTTCAAAAGAAGAATTAAAAACTAATAACATCATAATAACCAAATCACTAGTGAGATAAATTCAAATCAAATGAACTTGAGATTCTACCTCAAACCCAGTAAATCAGCAAAAAAAAAAAAAAAAGACAAAAGATGAAGAAAGTCAATATTAGAGGAGGGGTAAAAAGACAAGTTCATTAATATACCAATTGTGGAGCTATAAATCAGTCCAACCACTCTGGAAAGCAATTTGGAATTATGCTAAGAAAGTGACTAAAATGTTTATATTCTCTGATTCCAAGATCATGCTGCTAGGCATGTCTGGTACACCAGACAGAAAGAAAGGTTCCATTAAAGCCTAATCTATTCATAGCAGCAATTTTTGTAGAGGCAAAGAACTGGAAGCAAAGTAGATGTCCATTATAAAAGGGTATTGCTAAACAAACTGTGGTTGAATATTGTGATGTAAGAAATGATGAAAAATTTAGGAAAATCTGGGAAAATCAATACGAACAGGTACAGAATAAATACATAGAAAACTATATAAACAATGTCTAAAACTCCCATTTCTCCCTGCCTTTGCACTTTCTTCTCCCCTCACTACACTGCTCCCCACTCCCACCCTCAGCAATGGAATGCTCTCCTTCCTCAGCTCTCTCTCAAAGGGGATTCATTGAGTTCACTTCTGAAGGGAAACACAAACAAACAAACAAACCTTTCCTGATTTACTTACTGGTGTAAGTAAGTAGGTACTGGTGTAACTCACTTCCTTACAATCCTGTATTTAGTTTGTTTTTAATTGGAATATACTTATAGGTGGATTCTGTTTCCTCTAACAGAATGTAAGGTCCCTAGCATTTAAGATTGGTTCATTTTTTGTATCTGTATATGCCAGTGTCTGGCATGCAGGAGGCATTTAATTTAATTGATTAATGCTGATTGACTGAACAATGTAAAGAGCAAAAATAAATGAAAATGAACACTTTGTCCCCAAAGAAAAGATGATAAAATACCTCCCACCTCCCTTAAAAGCAGAAGTGGAGATTTAGGAGCGTGAAACATTGCATGGATTTTTAGGTTTTTACGATGTAATTAATATTGTTGACCTTTTCCTATTTTTTAAAAAAATTCTTTGTTATATGGAAAAGATCTATGAGAAGGGGCAGAGAGGAGAGGAAGGAAAGGAAACAAGGACACTAGGCAAATGTAAAAATGAAAGATATCATTAAAGATTAATTCTTATTGGAAGATGATTCCAGGATTGTGGAACAGAATGACTGGAAGAATGGTGGTGTTCTTGACAGATATAGGGAAGTAAACTTGGAGAAAAATGGTTTCGGTTGAGTGGATGGCTCAGTCTCTAAGAGAAGTTAGTGGGATTTGATGAAATAGAGAAAATATAGAGAACTTTTCTAGGATTTTGGTTATGGCATGATGGTTTGAAGGGACAGCAGGTTCAAGTAAGAGCTTTAAAAATAGGTGAGGTCTAAATATATTTTCTACATAATAATGACAAAGCTAAGAATCTGCAACTGTCAAGTCATAATTATGTGGTTACTGGAAGACAGTGAGGGCATTGATTTGGAAAAGCAAGGGAGTTAAGTTATTTTTTCATAATTATACAAATTGCTAAAAGGTAAATAAAGTTCTTAAAACTGAAAAGGCTAAAAGAAATCACTTTCATAATGCCATTACAAATAGTATTTATAAACTGGTCTATAAAACAAGAACAAACAAAAAGATTTTTCTGAAAAGGAAGAATTAGAAACACTAACAAGAATTAGCTTCAGAGGGTTAGATAGGAAAGGAGATATGTGATAGGAAAATATAAAAAGAAAATATGACTCCATAATAAATTGGATCCTTTACTTAAAAAAAAAGTCTCATATCTATCTGACTTTGTTACTTGCCTTACTCAGGTTGCAGAGTAGATTTCTGCTTGGGGAGCTCTTTAAGGAAATAATACATCTTGTGCAAATAGAAGATATGTCTATGCATGAGGAAATAGGCCAAGTTTAGTTCACTAATGAAGATCCTTCAAAAGTTACGGTATCTTACTGTATCACTCACCAAATAGATTCAAATTTCATTTCCTAAGGTAGGGTTGTTTTGGGTTTTTGGGTAACATTCTGCTACAGAGAAAGGTGAGGCCTCTGCCTCATTTTCTTCCCCCAGGGTTTACCAAGCAGAAAGTTAATAAAGGAGCATTAGCTTGTTACTTTCTAGAAAATATGGTCCTTCACAAGTTATCTAAATTCAGTTCAAAAACAAAACAAAAAAAGAGTAAGGCTTCATTCTTTTAGATTCCGGAGTCCCACTTTTCCTCCTAAGTCATTCTCTAAATCTCTACAAAAGGGATAATTGCTGCTTATGGATGCCAAAGCCCTATCTCACCATACCCATGAGTGGGATCAAAGCACAGATGCAGAGTAAACCCTTGATCAGTGACCATTTCTCCTGTACAAATCCTAGGTATTACAGATATGTTTGTAGAGAATCACAGAATTTAAAAGTTATAAGTAACCTTGGAGATCTAACCCCCTTATTTTACAGGTAAGGAGACGAAGGGAGGATGCAGAGAGGTTAAATAATTTACCCAAGATCCCACAAGAAATAAGTAACAACATCTTGATCCTCTGATTCTGAATCCAGTGATCAATTACACCAATTTCTTCAGTATATGAAAAGCCTTTCTCTAAGCATAGAGCAAACAGGGTATTTGAAGGCCAGATGACAATCTTGTTTCATTGACGCCTGCTTCACAAATGCAAACACTAAGCTTCACCTCTTCCCCTCCCCACCTCTCTCTGCAGGCTGCCACCACAGCTCTACATCCCCTTTCATTAGGCCAGGAATGAATCTTATGACTTCTAAACTTCCCTACTGTGTCTCCTTAATGGCTGTTCCTGCACAAAGGCAGGCAGGTGCTCAGCCAGGATGGGAGAAAGAAAGCAGGAGGCCAGAATACAGCCTGTTCACCTCTGAAGCTCTTTTTTTTATAATCCATAGCAATATAAAAAGTGTACAGATAAAGGGTAGCTGCTAAACAAGGGACAAAGTCATTCTTGGTAAGGAGTCTGAAAATATGCATCCAAAAGACACTTAGCTACAAAACTAATGGAGAAAGAGAAAACTTTTCAATAGTAGCCATTTGCAACCTGCTTCAAAATACAGGTAAGGGAGGTATTGTGGCTAAGTGTCTAGCACTAAGCAGAAACCCAAATTATTGACCACACTCCTCCATGAAGTGATTTGAAAAGCTAGACATTCTTCCTTCCACTTGGAAAATCACACCTGAAACTTACAAATAAAGGTTAGAGTGAGTTTGTCCCCACTGTCTTAGCATTACCCGAGCACAGTTTTAGTACAAATGACACAGACAAAGAAGAGTTGTTTTCATGCCAGAGATCTAAAATGAATGGGACTACTCAGGCATGAAATACACTCAGCAAAATGTGGTCCAAACAATCATGAAAATGGACTATTTTGGAAAATGTACTGAGGAACATAAAAAGTATAGGCAAAACCTGGTCCCTACCCTCAAAAAGCTTATACTTAAGGGGCGGCCAGGTGGCTCAGCGAGTAAGAGCACCGGCTCCAGTGTCAGGATGATCTGGGGATCAAATCTGGGCTCAGATACTTAGATACCCAGAAATAACTGGCCGTGTAACCTTGAGCAAGTTACTTAACCCTGATTGCTTTAAAAAAAAAAAAAGCTTATACTTATAAGTTTTACTATAAAGTGTATACTGTGAGAAATGTGATGATGAAATACCTAACAAGGTTGCCCAGAGGCAGGTGGCTCTGTCTCAGAGAAGAAGTAGTAGAACAGTGAAGGCTACCAGCATAGCATTCCACCATTCCTAATTTGTAAATGTGAAGACAATAAAGAGTATGGTATAGCAAATAAACAGGTATCAGGTGTGGGGAACAAAACAATATATGCTGTAGCAAGAAGTATAAGAATGTTAAGCCTAGCTAGAGAAAAATGAAAGCAAATAATAGGACTGACCAAACCTTTCTAGGAAGAATAACATGGCACATAGAAAGAACAATGGGTGACTGTTCAAATGAAAACAAAAAGAACATTACCTTGTCCCTGGAAAACAGATGACAGTGTAAAGGTGAAGGACTACAGAAGTAGAGAAACTGAGAGAAATCCTTGTGAATAGGGGTCCCAGCTTCCTCATCACAATCAGCTACAAATGCCTACCAACTGCCATCAATAGGCAGACAGGCTCAGGAGCCCTGGGAGTGGCAGCATTCCCCAGACCACCAGTCCTACTTTTAGCCCAGCCCTCACATCCATCATCTAGGGAAGCAGCTCTTGCAGAGAAAGGACCAACCATCCCCACCATCTGTGAACCACCTGTCACACACAGGGCAGGCAAGCCAGCCAGCTGTAGCAGAGGGAGACAGGTAGTATGTGTCAGACAAGTCAAAACACCACCATCACCTGACACACCCTCACACACTGCCCCCCTTCCCCCAACTCTAATGGAGACAGAACACAACCTGGATGCAAAAGTACTGAGAACAGAAATGTTCCTAACTTACTGTCATCAGATATTTTGAGAAGCAATCTCCATGAAGATGCTATGCTGCCTGGTAATTATTCCTGGGTACTACAGTCACAGATACTGAAATCCAAGAAAGGAAAAGTCTGGCTACCAAAGTCCCCTGGCACTGTCCAAGAGTAAAACATCAAAAACTAATATGATTTTATCAGAGGAAATGGCATTAAAGAAGAGGCCTTAAAATCTGCTTTGCTGTTGCACCCTAAAGGCCATGCAACTTTTCCATATTACTTTCAGCTAAAAACTTCCATATGTGTTTTATTCTCCATGAGAATGTGAGATACTAGAGAGAAGGGACTGAATCTTGCTTTTCTACTTGTATCCCAAGTGTTCAGCACATAGTAAGCATTTAATAAATGCTTAATTTATTCATTCAACCACATGGACCACTACCTTGGCAGATTTGGTCACTATGTCAGTTATTTTGCTTAGTTATCTTTGTTACAAGGGAGGGCTCTACAATGGACAGGTGGTAGTTTATACAAAAATTACCCTGATATAAAAAGAAAAGACATCAATATGTCTAACAATTGGAGAATGGCTAAACAAGTTGTGGTATGAGATGGAATACTACGGTGCTATAAGAAATGATAACATGAAAACCTAGGAAGACTTATATAAACTGATGCAGTGAAGTGAGGAGAACATTGTATATATTAACAGCAATATTTTAGAAACAATTCCAAATGACACACAATGAAAAATGCTTTCTACCATCCAGAAACAGAACTGATGAACTCCAAATTCAGATTGAATTACACTTCTTTTTTTACTTTATTTTTCTTATCTCCCCCGCCCCCCCCATGGTATTTTTTCACAACATGGATAACATGGAAATATTCTTTGCATTACTTCACATGTATAATTAGTACTATGTTTGCTTGGCTACTCAAGGAGGCAGGGAGGGAAGGAGAGAATTTAGAACTCAAAATTTTAAAAAACTGAAATGTTGAAATTTTATTTTACATGTAAATGAGAAATATTTAACAAATAATTTTTTTTAATTTAGTGGAAAAAAAGAAAAAGGATAATAAAACTTACTAGCAATATTTTAATTAAATAGAGAAAAATGAACAGCAGGCAGAAACTTGTTATTAGATTTGTGTTCTTAGGCCGACTTGAACTGTGGGATTATTTCATACTTTAAGACGTTGGACTAAATGATTTCTTAGCTCTAAAGCCCTAGAGTTCTCTAAAGTTAAGAGAAAAAAGTTCACAAGAATAAAGTAGTAAAAGGAAATAACAGGCCATAAACACCTGCCATTTTACATGAGACAACAGAAAGATGAAGTGACTTAAAAAAAAAAAAATCAATGCATCAGCCAGGGTTCAAAGGGCTTATACATCCACATCTGACATGGCCATGGGGATATGGCCAGGGTGGCAATCGGTTTGCAAAACTGTGACTGTTTAATGATGTGGGTTTTCTTTTTCATCTTAAAAATTCAATTGGGGAAGAAAGGCAGAGTGACACATTATAAATCCATGTAAAACATATTTATTTTCAAGAAATTTTAAAAAGTAGGAAACTTTTTATTTCTATATATTTCTAAAAATATTTTTTAATACTTTAAAATTTATATTTTTCTAAATATAAATATATTTCTAAAATACCTTTTACTGAAGTCACAGGTGAAACAGACAAAAATGGATTTCAGCATAAATTAAGAGACTATCAATCAGCAGCATTAAGCAATTAGTTTGGTCTTCCTACTGGTTTCTTAGAACTTAGGAGAGGCAATTAAGTCCTGGCACTGAGATAATGATATGGAGTAGATATAAGTGTATAAGACAGGGTAGGATACTGGGTTGAAGTAGTTTTATTTTCAGTTAAAAAAAAAACTATTATAGACAAAGTTGGTGAAATGTGGTGTCAATAGAAGGTCACGTCCACAATAAAAATAGAGATTCTATGTATTTAATAAGGCAGACAGTTGACAGATTTCAGTAAATCATATAATAGAGCGAGAAAGGCTGAATGTGTACATCATGAAAGCTAGTTAAGGGCAGAGATAAGAATAAGTAAACAAAGAACAAAGAGATCTATGACCAGTAACAGTAGGGAGAAAAAAAAAAACCCTGAAAAATGTGATTCCTGTCACCCAAAATAATTATGAATATGGGGAGAAACTAGGACATTGTTGTAGCTGAGAATTTCTTACTATTGCTCCAGGAACAAAAGGCATTTGCTTAAGTCAATACTTCAGCAGTGAAAAAAAGCATTTATATAGTACCTATGATGTGCCAAACACTGTGCTACATGCTTTTACAAATATCTAATCTGATCCTCACAAAAACCCTAGCAGGTAGGTAGTATTATTAGCCCAAATTATACAGTTGAGGAAACTAAAATAAATAAACTTGCCTAAGGTGACACAGATAGCAAGAGCCTGAGACCTGTTCAAATTTAGATCACATGACTCCAGGCCCAGCACTCTTTCTAGCACACTAAGGGGCCACCAGCTGCCTCCAAAACACTGCGTGGAAGTCAAGGGTCTAGGAATGGGGGACTTTTAATGTGGACTTGGGGTTAGAGATTCTATTGGATGAAAAAGAACTGTAACGGGCCTTACAACATTATATGTGTGTGTGTGTGTGTGTGTATACACATACATACACATATTCTTTTAGCTTATTGGACATTTTCTGAATAAGAGATGAATCAATTGGTCCTCACTGGAACTGAGATTCAACTTAACTACTTAAGAGATACTCTCTGAATCTGCTGTGGTTTACCAACATTAACTGTGAATATTTATTTTTGAACCTAAGGCTTTGAACAAAATGTATATGCAGCCTAGAGGACGATCAAATGGGTCTAAGAGGGAGAGAAGAAGAAGGAAGAAGAAAACCTAGATTCATTGAGAAGGTTTATAAGGTACTTTAGATTAAAAAGTGCCCTTCAGATGTAAGAAAAATTACAAAGCAGATTTCACATCTTCAATAGATACAAAACAGAAACCTGAAGTATATTTAAATATAATAAAAATATGAATATAATATATTAAATAGCAAATAGTAAATCTAAAAGTATCCTTGAAGAGTAAGAAAAATTGCAAAGTAGATTTCACATCTTCAGTAGATAACAAAACAGAAACCTGAAGTATCTATATTTAGCTATAATAATAATATAAATATAATAAATAACAATTTTGATTATAATCCTGAGAAATTAAGACAAATGTAGGAGATCAGGCTTTAAAGGAATCGGAAATAAATTTACCAAAAATGCTCTACCTACTGATCAACTGATCTTTCAGGAAGATAGAAGAATTATCAGAAATAAGTTTCTTGTATTAAGGCAACAATGTATTAGATACTATAATATTGTTGCCAAGAGTTAGACCAAAGAGTTAGGGACAGAGCCAGGAAAAAAAAAAAGGAACTAGGAAGGAATAAGATAAGGGGAAAAAGGAAAAATAAAGTTATTTAGATGACTATCAGAGACCCAGATCTTTCCAACCACCAGGAAGAATTGGGCAACAGCTAAGAACTGATGTCCACTCATCCACAACAATTTAATTCTTTTCATTAAAACACTGTCCTCACACATGAGAATAAAGCAAATGCCCAATCATTAGCTATGTGTTTTGAGAACTCCCCCCCCCACACACAAATAGTGAATTGACTTTAAATATATTTATGAGCCAACAAAAATAAAGAAAAAAAAATCATTCCACTACTTTAATGTGAGTTTGTCCATGGCCAAATTTTTGACCTTACTCACCAGAACTGGCATTGAAAAGTATTGGCTATTTGCAGAAAATCCAAAGTCCCTTCAAAAGACAAAAGAAATTGCTGCTTCTGCAGATGTTCAGAAGAACATGATGCAGAAACTGAAAACAATTCCAAATGAAGTATTCCTGATATATTCTGAGTATTCTCAACATTGACATATTCTTATCATTTTTGGAATCTGTTATCCCTAAATAACATTACTGAGTGGGATTAAATTCATTTGGAAGTAAAGATTCTCTTCTTTGCTTTTAAAAAATTGATTGTGTTCATTATTATCTTTAGGTAGAACAACATATAAATGAAATGATTAGAACTTGGTTTCCTTACCTTAAAAATTAAAGAGCAATCTGGAAGGGTTCTTCCTAGCTATAAAATTCCATGAATCTTTGATCCAATAGGAGTAGCCATTTACTGCCAGCAAGGTCTGTACTGGGCTGTAAACACTCTGAGGTAACTAGATATTCACATAGCTGTTTTCCAGAGTCACAAGTAGATGCATAGGGAAAGCACTGATGCTTTGTGTTTTTGCATTATTAAAGGGCAGTCAGTCAATAAACATTTATTAAGTGTCTGCTATGTGGCAGGCACTGTATTAAGTGTTGGGAATACAATAAGAAGCAAAAGACAAAAGACTACTCTGCCCTTGGGTAGTTCACAATCTCCTGGGGAAACAAGCAGACAAATATGAGGGAGAATTAGAATAACGAGGCAACAGAATTAAGGGGGGCTGGAAAAGGGCTTCCTGAAGAAGGTGGGATTTTAGTTGGGACTTAAAGGAAGCCAGGGAAGCCAAGAGAAGGAGTTAAGAAGGGAGAACATTCCAGAGATGGAGGATAACCAGGGAAAATGTCTGGCACCAAGAGATGGAGTGTCTTGCTTGTGGAACAGTGAGAAAGCCAGTGTTGTTGAATTGAAAAGTACATGCACCTATATGGCCGGGGGGTGGGGGTAGACTGGGACGAATGCCAATGTATTTGATCCTGGAGGTAATAGGGAATCACTCAAGTTTGTAGAGTAGAGAAGTATACAAAGTCACACTAGAGCTTTAGGAAAATCATTTTAGTGGCTGAGGGAGGATGAATTGGAGTAGGGCGAGACTTGTAGCAGGCAGACCAACCAGCAAGCTATTGCAATAGTCTAAGTATGAGGAGATAAGGACATGCACCAAGGTGGCAGTGGTTATCAGAGGAGAGAAGGGGGTATACCTGAGAAACATTACAAAGGTGAAAGTAAAAAATCGTGGAAACAGATTGGATATGGAGGGTAAAAGAAAGTGAAGAGCCATGCATTAGGATTCCTAGGTTGTGAGCCTGAAGGGCTGGGAGGATGCTGTTTTCTGTTGACAGTAAAAGTTTAGAAGAGGGGAAGGTTCAGGGGGGAAAGATAATGAGTTCTGTTTTGGACATACTGAGTTAAAAATGCCTACTGGGTATTCAGTTCAAGATGTCTGATAGGCAGTTGGAGGTGCAAGACTGAAAGTCAGCAGAGAGGTTAGGGCAGAGCAGGTAGATTTGAGAATCACCAGCATAGATGGAAATTAAATCCACAGCAGCTAACGACATCACCAAGTAATGTAAAAGGAGAAGAGTAGAAGGCCCAGGACAGAACACAGTGGCACATCCATAGTGAGTGAGATCTAGAATAGAATCTAGCAAAGGAAACTGAAGGAACAGTCAGGTAGGTACTAGAACCAGGAGAGATTGGTGTCTGGAAAACAAAGAGAGAAGAGAGTATCAAGAAGAGGGTGATTTGACAGTGTCAGTGACTGAAGAGAGGTTAAGAGATCACTGGTAAATTTGGAGCAGTGTTTAGGGTGAAGGATGAAGTCAGAAGCCAGTTTAAAGGAGTTAAGAAGAGATGTCTATTGTAGATGGCGTCCTCAAAGGGTTTAGCTCCAAAGAACAGAAGAGATATAAAAACAAGTTAGCAGATATGGAAGGATCCATCACTGTATCCACATCCAGTGAGAGTTTCTGGAGAATGGGGGAGACACTCATGGGCAGTAGAGAAACAGCCAGTACACAGGGAGAGATTGAAGCTAAGTGAGGGAGTTGGAATGACAGAGGGAGCAATCTCTTGATGATAACAGTAAGTTAACATTTATATAGCACTATGAGTCAGGCACTGTTTTACAAATTATCATTTCATTTGAACCTTACAGCAACTTGGGAGGTAGGTGCCATTATTGAATAGAAGAAGAAACTGAGGCAGAGGTTAAGTGACTTGCCCAAGCGGCAGGATTTGATCTGAGGTCTTCCTGACTCTAGGCCTGGTGCCCTCTACCATTGTGCCATTTACTATCATTAACCAATAATTTTTCTACAAATGATAAAAATAAAAAAAAAAAACAGGATTCAGAGTATTAGGTTGATCCATTGTCAAAGATTTATGAGAGGACATTACAAAATTCAGATAGAATGAAAATGGGTTGAAGGAGTATAAAGGACAGTAACCTCCCATTTCATTGTGATTAGGCATCTCTGTGAATAAGCACAGACATTTAGGAAAGCAACTGTAATAGTAATGGAATTTAAAGATCCCCCTGTATTGGCTTGGTTTTTGGATTGTGTTAAAACCCAGAGCTTGTGAATCCCACTTATGGGATGGACTTGATGTGAAAAGAGAGTGCTGAACTGGGAGGAGCTGGTGAAGTAAATTTAGAGAGACACAAGAAAAGAGAGAGGCAGAAGAACTTTTTTTGGAAGCAGCATCTCGGAGGCAGAGAGTGACAGAGAGGATTGCTGAGGGCCAGTTTGAATTGCCTAGGACTTTTGAGAGCTGCCACCTAGAGCTGCCAAGGACTGAGGAGACATGGCTGTTATGCTGGTACTTTGTCTGTTTTGATGTTGTTTTGCCAGATTTGTCCACTGGTGAAAGGCAGTCCTGTTGTCACAGAGGTACTAGAACCTTGCTGTTGATTCAGAGCTCCTGAGACTGTTTTGCAGACAGAGAGTGAATTGTGCCCACTGGTGAAGGCCAATGCTGTTGTTACAGAGGTCCTGGAACCTGGCTGTTGGTTCAGAAGCCCTGAAGAAGGATTTTCTTGCTGTACATTTACAGAAATCCTGGAAGAGGGTTTTGCTAATGTTTTCAGGGGTCCTAGGCCTGTTCTGCAGACAGAGAATGAATTAGTGAAGACACTGGCAATGTATCTTGTGGCCTTGCTAAGCTTTGTCTCCCCAGGAACAAAGATTGCTGAGAACTTGCCTCCATCAAGATGAAGAAAAGACCTCTCTTTGGTTATTAAATGCTGTGCTTAAGCTTGTTGTAACTCTGGGGTGGATTCAATTGTGATCCAAGGGTGGGGAACTTTTGACTTTTTTGTGCTCTGTGATTGACCAAATGAATGTACTTTATGATTGGAAACTAATCTCCATTTGAGAAGAGGGGCTTTGTGGTTGACTAAATGAATGTACAGCCTAGGGGTGGAGTAGTACTTAGAAGAGGGTCTTTGGGATTGACTAAATGAATTATAATGTCCAGGGGTGGGGTATTACTTGATTAAATTAGACTTGGCAAATGCTGTATTTTGAGTGATGCTATATTTTGATTTTCTCTGTTCTTAATTTTTCACTGAATGAAATGGAGAGCACTTATGCTGGTATTTTGAACCTTGAGAAGTTGCCTTTGCTTGGCATTACAGCAACTAAGAATTATAAGGAGAAAGGAAGGAAAAAAGCAATTATTAAGCAACTGCTATGAGTCAAGTACTGGGCTAATAAATCTCATTTGATTCTTACAACAGCCCTTCAAGGTAAGTGCTATTATTATCTCCATCTTACACTTGAGGAAACTGGGGCAGAAAAAGGTTAAGTGACTTGCCTGGGGTCACATAGCTAGTAAGTTTCTAAGGCTGGACTGAATTCAGGTCTTCCTGATTCTAGGATCAGCATTCTTTTTGTATCATCTAGCTGATTAATAAAGTAACTAAAATAAAAATACCACCTGACACAGAGTTTCTACTCCTAAGCATATGCCTCTGTCAGAAGTCCTGAAGGAAGGGGGATGGGAAGAAGGGGGAAATGAGGAGAGAGAAATGGAACAGAGATATGGGTGGAGGGGTCCTGCAGAGAGAAGGAAGGAAGGAAGGAAGGAAGGAAGGAAGGAAGGAAGGAAGGAAGGAAGGAAGGAAGGAAGGAAGGAAGGAAGGAAGGAAGGAAGGAAGGAAGGAAAGGAGGGAGGGAGGGAGGGAAGGAGGTTAATTATAAGTTAGTATTTTTCACTAGGATTTTCTCCTGGTATACTAAGAAATAAAGTAATAATCTAAATGTACGAAATAGGGAGAAACACCTTAATCTAATAAAATATTCCCATTATAGGAATATTTTAAGATATTTAGTTTTTTTTATCTTTTTATCATCTAGCTAATGTAACTAAAGATATTTCATACTATAAGAATGTAAATGATATGATCCACTTAGCTAAGAGAATCACAAAGTAAGAAAGAAACTTCCTGCACATGTTAAGATTACTGGAAATTAGCAATATGTAAGGAAATAAGGATGAATTCCATAACTTCTGAAATGTAATCTAGATCATCCAAAGAATTAGAAGAAGACAGCGGTGGTTATATGGAAGAACAGGAAATCAGAATTTCTGGAGGTTAATCCAAACCTTACTGAAAGATCACTGTATGACCTCAACAAAAGGTACCCAGTAAATGTGACAAATTCTGACTTTAGATACAGTTTTCCCTATCCTACAAAAGAAGGCAGTTTGGGCTGCCTTTCAGAGAGAAGTAATGTACAGAGAGAGAGAGGGAAGAGCAGCAGCTGAAGAAGGGAGCTGAGCAGCAATTCTTAACATCCTGAAGGAGAAAACTATTTGGAAATGGAGACATTACACTTCTCTCAAGAAGTGGCCATTTGTACTGCCTTAAATGCAGATTGATTGCTTCTATTTGGATGCTGAGTGCATCATCTTTTCTGAAGAAAGAAAAGAGCTAAATTTTTTCACATTTATCTGCATCAAGAAACCACTTCCCCTTTAATACATTTCCCTGTTACCACATCTACTTGGCCTTGCCTATTCCCCAATACCAACATCCTTCACAAACACCCATGCTAAATATCAGTACTATCACAACGGTGACACCAAACTGCATAAATCCTCCCCACCCCCAAATATAGGAGGGTTGCATGTACAGGACTAAGATTTAAGAAAGAGAACAATGAGAAGCACAACTTAAAAAATCCCCAAAAAACTATTACTGGCTTCTTACCAGGCCAAAATCTTGGGATTTTTTTTTTAACCCTTCATTGATTACATGTAAAGTTAGGAGTACTCTAAGATGTATACATAGAGCTGAAAGAGATGTTGGGAGTTTATCCAGTCTATCTCCTGGAGAGGTTAAATGATTTGTTGATAGCCACAGAGTGAGAGTTAGGTTCTGAACCCAGGTCCTTCAACTCCAAAGGCAGCCATCAGTCTTTCTACTCTACCAATCATACTTCTAAGATGGTTCGTTCAATTTTTTTCATGAAATACATTTTATAAGTTTGTCTTCTATGTTAAAACAAAATTCATCCATTAAAAAAAAGAACTTACCAGTTTAGATAGAATTGAGACATCATTTGGTCATTTAAAATGTGCCCTTTAACTTTAGTCAAGGTAAAGCTAGAAGCTGTAGGGAAAGAATGACTGAGAGGCAGATGATGCCAGTAAAAAATATAGTTCAGTGAAAAGCTGTTTTCAAAGTATATCAGAAAAAGAAGATGGTGCTTAATAGAAGCATAGAGGATAATGATAGAAAAATTAAAAAAGACAAAAGACAAAAATACACGCAGGAGGAAAGAATGAATAGAGCTGAAGAATTTGCATTCTCCTAAATTAGATTTGTTTTGCTAGATGTTACACAGACTAAATTATAAAATTATTCATATTAATTAGTGTAGATCACTATTTTTATAATAACACAAATACAAAGAAGTAGTGCAGTTACCCTATAATATGTAAGAAAATGGGTCTTGATTCATGTAAAGAAGATGACCAGATTTTGCCTTTATTAAACAAGTCAGGAAATGTAGCCCAGCCTTGTTCTCCTTCCGAAAACATACTTTACATAAATCCTGAAGCTCTTTCCCATCCTAAATGTTTCTATGTTGGGTTTTTCATTTATTTTGGCTTTTTGGAGGGGAGAAAGCAGGGGAATTGGGGTTAAGTGACTTGCTCAAGGTCACACAGTTAGTAAGTGTTGAGTATCTGAACTCATATTTGAACTCAGATCCTCCTGACTCCAGGGCTGGTGCTCTATTCACTGTACCACCTAGCTGTCCCCTAAATGTTTCTATTGCCCTCACAATCCTAACTGTGCTTTAAAGACACAGAAAGGAAAAGAATGCTATGCTACAAGGATTCTTTGAACAAATGAAAAGGTCTAACCCATCCACTGGCATATCTTTACTCTCATCCCCATCCCCATTCTCCAACCCTGCCCAAAACAAAATGTTTTGTGAAAATAAATTTCTCTCACAAACAGCAGGCTGACACCAGAGTCCTCTGGAAGGAAAAAAGTGTTACTAATAAATTTACACTTTTGTCCCTGAGGGGTGTATGAGAGGTCAACAAATTCTTGCTGGAGGTTCAAGAACAGAGCAATCTATAGAAACAAAGAAGCTTTAAGCTAGCTAAGAGGAAAAAAAAACCCAGAAGGTATTTTTTTTTTTTTGCTTTTTGGAGGGGCAATTGGGGTTAAGTGACTTGCCCAAGGTCACACCTCTAGTAAGTGTTAAGTGTCTGAGGCCCAATTTGAACTCAGGTCCTCTTGACTCCAGGGCCTGTGCTCTATTCACTGCACCACCTAGCCACCCCGCCAGACCAGAAGGTACTTTTGCAGGATTTTAATCAGGACTGGGGCTTGTAGGGATTAAAAACTGGGGGGTGTCAGGATATCAAGTTTTCTGCTTTTGAAGGACATGACTACAGAAAGTTTCCTTAGTCCCACAGAATCTTCCTGACGTTCATGGGGAGAAAGGAGCCAAATGAAAGCTGAAATTTATGCAGGCTTATGTGTGCCTTCCCCAACAGTAGACAACATAACCACAGACTTCTGTGCCTGCTACTCTATCCAGCATGTTGGGCAATGAATAGACTATAGTGGAAAATCTGAAGGGGTTATAACCTTTTCCTGAGATTTTACTAATAGATTTATACACTGTATAAAAGATATTGTTTTTCAAAGAGAAAACAAGGTACCAAAATATACAAATATATATATTCTTATCCTAAAATTACAGGATCTAGAGTTGGAAGAGTCCTTAGAAGGACTCCATTCTCTTAACTGCCATCAACTTATGTCATTTCTCTGTAATGAGACATGGTTTCTGGAAAGCTCAAGAAATATTTTAATAATTTAACTTTTTTTTTTTAATAATGCACCCATTGGGAGCTTTAGAAATGTAAAGGCAGAATTCATTCATGTCAAGGACACCATTTGTCCTCCTTACTTTAAAAAAGGGCAAACTTAGATTTAATTTAATCGAAAACCATAATGACAACAGAATATAACTTCCACATAATGAGGTGCTTAAAGCAAAACAAACAGGAAATGTGTCCAAAGAATTGACATTCTATCACATGCTAAATCTGATCACAAGTAACATGATTATACTAGAAATTACGGCATTAATCTATAGGAAGAACATGCAAATGGGAAAGAGCACAAGAAAGAAAGAGACAGTGAATGGAGTAGAGAAATCAAAGAGAAAGGGTATGTGTATATGTGTGTATGTGTGAGAAGGCTAAGGAAGAAGGGTTCTAATATTGATTCTGTTAGCCAGAAGGGTACAAAATTTATTCCCTGACTGATTCTTAATCTGTTTCTTCTACATGTAACAGGATCCACTCCCCCCTTTTCCTCAGGGGTTCATGAATAGATTTCAAGGAGTGAATGATTTTCAAAGTATTTTGCTACTATATTCCATGGTAATTGGTTTCCTTTATATTCTCATGTGTCTTCTTTCATGCATTTAAAAACAAAATTCTGAGAAGGGGTCCATAGGTTTCAGGAGACTGCCAAAGGGGTTTTTGTCACACACACACAAATCTTAAAAAATTACTGCTTTAGGAGGACTGGTAACATCTGAGAACATAAAACTAGAATAGGCATGCAGAAAAATTAAGAATAAAGTCTAAGTGATCTCTATAATGGAAAAGCAAAATAGTAAATGGAAATGTATAGAAAAACTTAACATGGGAGATAGGGGTCATTTTCTTAGGTTTTATAAAGACACACAGTTCAGGAGAAATGTTGGCAAAAGTATGGATATACCAGGCATCTGTCTTCCCTCCTCCCTTCCCAAAAGGAGAGGTTGTTAAGTGGGACAGCTTTTCAACAGAGCCTATGTGAGAAAAAAGACCCAAGAGTCCATGCAAATGGCAAAACCTTATCTTGGTGGGACATGAGGTAGTGGGGGAAGAGACAGCTGGCAAAAGACAAGTGAGCCAAAAAAGGAAGGCCATCATTTGGGAATTTTGTGTTTTGTTTGTCTTTTAAATAAGAAGAGAGATGGCTTTATGCAAACTGCAGTTCAGGCTTTCTGAAGGCTTCCAAAAAACTGCAAAGCACTTGAATAAAGAAAGGTTCTAAAAAAGGTCTACAGGTAAAAACGAGCACGTGCTAAGTTTCCAGCACACAGGTGTGTGCACTTAAAAACACTGAGCCAGCTGTAAATTGTTCTGTCATCTCCCAAAGTGCTCACTGCCCATCTCTCCCTGAGCTCTCATCAGTAGAAGATAGGAAGAGCTGGCAGATCAGGCTGGAGTAAACAACAACCCCAGAACCCCTAGAAAGCTCAACAATTCCCATGCTTACTGTGGAGCCGGCTGCAATGACCCAAGCAAACAGACAAGTTAACTGGCTGCCCTTTACCCGAGTTCACCAAGTTCTTTTAAAAGAATTCTGGAAGGAAAAGTCTACCAAGGAATACGGTACATAATCACTGGCATAATCAAGAGTAAGCATGGAGGAAGACCACTAAGCAAAGGAGGGAGGTCAAAGCTATCTTTAGTAATGAACTGTCATAGCTCTGAGGCCTACAGAATAAAAATGAAGACCTTTTCCTGAAACCTCTCTATTATTTTCCCAAAGAGTTTCTGAATGAATGCTTGATGAAAATGTAGTAGACATCATTAATTTGGCCTTGCTAATAATTGGTTACAGCACCTCGTGAAAATTTTCTTGGTAAATTAATTCAAATTGCCTTGGATCAGAACATAATCAATAAAGATTTTTAAAGGGTGAAAGAGAGGCAGTTAGTTAAGTGACAGGTCATGTATAAGGAAGCTATAGGGTCAGAAACAAACCTGTTCTCATTTAGGCTCTCTATTCAAGGCCTAAGAAAAGAAGTAAACAACTCACTAATGAGATCTTCAGAGGACACTGAGCTGGGAGGTGCTAAGGCTTCAGAGATAAAGGCAAAAAACTAGAAGGTAAAAGTTTAATTCAGAGCATTGACAACTCGGGAAAAATAATCCCAGACGAGGGTATTCAAAAGGCATGGGGCAGTAGGATCAACTAAAAAGATAAATGAGATGATGTGGCACTTAGTGACATGTGTGCTGGGACATGGCACTAAGAAGAAGAATAAAGGTTAGAGAGGGAGAGAATAGCATGGTGGAAGGGGTAGGGGTGCCTCAAACCAAAATGCAAGACTGGGGAGTTGGGAAGTGAGTGGTATTGAGAGGATGCTGATTTTTCTTTCCTAAACTCTCAAGACTGAATGGTACGGTAGAAATCTATTTGGCTCAACCCTGTCATTTGCAAGATGAAAAACATGAGTCCTAAAGAAGTTAAGCAATTGATCTAGGACCATACAACCAGTTGGTGCCAGAATAAAACCTAGAATCCCAGTATGCTAATTCCTAGTCCAATGGTGTTTTATATTACATTACACTGTGCACATGCATAATCTCATTTTAATACATTTTATCACATTATCACAGAGCATTCTGATCTGGTCAATTGTCCCTGTCTTTCTGAGTTTATAAAACTTTAATGTTCTATTATTAGCTTCACACTTTGGGGTTTTGAGAGTCATCACTTTCATGTGTTTTACTGACACAAATAGCCCAGAAGAAAAACTTTTGCAACACACAATGACTGGGCCTACTCATTTTGAGAACTTCATTGCCTGTCAAGTGGGAAAGGCTAAGGTATCCTCATTTAACGCAACCTGGACTCAAGACAATAACTCTGAAACAGGTTTCTCCATCATTAGTCTGTCTGAGTGAATCAACACAATTATTTCCAAGGAGTTCAGTTTAAGTGAACAAACATCAAAAAAAAAAATTAAAATTCTGTAATACCTGTGCATATTTGTTAAACACTATAGTCTAAGATACTTATTTCTAAAAGGAATAATGAAAAGCTTATTCATCCTCAATCTTCAATAAGTTCTGAAAATTATCACCATGCTTCCAACTTTGCTAACATTTTTTTTTTTTTTTTGCACTTCTAAAGTCTGGAAATAAGTGAATTATAAATTCTTTCAAAAGTTCACTAGTATACTGGGCATACTACTATAATGCTCTCTAATCCTCTCTTGTATCCTTCATACTCATAGTAGCTTACAGTCATTTTTTTCTACTAATCAGGACAAATGGGAAATATTCAGATCCAATACCATCATCTCTTTTTCCCTGAAAATTGGGAACACATGATCCCATCCAATATCCAAAAGGAAGAAAACTAACTCATTTGGGCTACCTTTCACAGTGTTCATTACTGGCATTGATAAATACTGAATAAACAAAAATGACAATTTTTCTATTCCCTTGAGTCCATCCAAGAATCAGACCTTTACCACTTCTCTGGGAAAAGCCCACTTAAGACAAAGTCCAAAACAACAGAGCTCCCTTGACAGACTGATTGCTTGGCTAACGTTCTGTGTCGTAACCCAGAGGTAATCTATTTATCAACATGTGACATGGCCTTAGAAGGAAATGTCATAGCCCAGTTTGGGCCTAAGAGCAAGAAAACCACTGTCAATTACAAAGTCTTAAATCCAGTTTGGATATCATGTGCCCAGGTTTATTTCTCCTCTTTATGACTTATTAGGACAAGAACTGCCCTCTAACAATTAAACAGACTTTATGTCATCTGAACTGTCTATTATATTAAGTGAAGGACAGTAGGTTTTCTATCTCTGACAGGCCCTTCCAATAACTTCCACAATAAAATGTTAAATTTTGGATGGAGCCAAGCATTTTGCTTTGTTCAAGGTGGTTCCCCAAAGTACCTCACTTGTTAGAAGCATGAACTCAATTGCTACTAGGCCCAAGTAACATGAATCTCCTTGGGAATAGTTCTTAAGGTCTGTCAATGGCAGGAAATGGTACCAAATTATCTGAATACCCTTGCAGTGCTTAACTATAGGGAAAAGAACACTGGTGAAATGTCATAGGCTTTCTTAAATACTCTCCTGCCAGTTGTCAGAAGTGAAGACAAAACTCATTTCTTAATAAATGTTTTCATTTCCTCTCTACATGACTAAAGGTTTATAGGTGAAAAGTAAGTGTTGAGGATTCTGGTTGGTAAAGAAGAGAAGTTGTAGTATGCATATAAGCAGGGCCCCAGTGGTAGCAACTAGAAAATAATATTATTAATTGTATCAAGAACTTATATTGTTTTTAACATATGATTTGTTTTATGTAAGACTGAATCAAGAGTGGTTTCACATTCCTAAATTTTTGTGGGGGAAAAAAAAAATTTGCTCCATCTTACCTGGCCTCAGCAGCAAGCAATTCATCATAGTGGGAAGACCTCTGGTCATCATCCTGCCGATAGCGGATCACTGTGGCCAGACCTTTGCTGACAAGAGCCTCAGCAATGTTTCTGCAACACGGAAGACAGGCCAATGAGCACCAGACGTTTGAAAGTTCAGCCAAACAGAATAACAATAATGAGAAATTACAGATGACAGCATCATTTCTTTGCCCCTAATCCTATACTCATCTCTCCTAACTACACTGCTCCCCCCCCAAAAAAAAGCCAGATCAATAATCTTAAATGCTAAGAAACCAAGAATCAAGATTCTCTTGGTGGGTAAAAATACATTCTTTCCCACATATAGAAAAGCCAGCAGCAAATTATTGATATAAGAACAAATGAGGCTGAACTCTTCTGGCTACAGAAAGATAAAACCTGCCCCTATTTTCTGTAAACAAAAATTAAGCTCTAAAATTTTAGACCTGAAAAATTTTAAAAATCACTAATATCACTTAAATTTCTCAAAATTCCATCCTTACACATCTTCTTCTTAGACTATTTCTAGCTAAATTTGGGAAATGCAAAATCATCTGAAATTAAAATGGAATAAATGGAATCCAGCCCTTACCATGCGTGATATGCCCAATGCAAAAACATTCAAAATTATCCAACAGAATAGAAAATACTTTGTCACTACTGTACTGATGATGTTTTGGAATTCGTGTTTTGTTTTTAATTAATGGAAGGGGAGATAGTTTGAAATTATTATTCATGAGTATGGCTTTATTTTCCACTGGGAAGGGTTGAAAATAAATGATTCCTGGGGAAATCCAATCCCTTTAAAGTTCTATTTTTACTGGTATATAGTAATTTCCTCCCACCCCCCCGAAATCTCAGAAGACCCCGAGACAAATAGCAGCACCTCAATGAAGGCTTTATTTAAACACACTACAGTGTTTAACTGAGTATCTCAGCACTTATCACAATGCCCAGGACACAGCAGATGCTCAATAAAAGCTAGTCGACTAATGGACACAATTTAAGAACAACAGTAAGTTGGATAGTGTCCATTAAGAGGGAAACTAGGATGGTGAGGACCCCTGCATCTATGACGTATGAGGATCAAGTGAAGGAACCAGGCATATTCAATGAAGAATAGCAGACCAAGGGGAGACATGACAGATAACTGCAAGTATTTGAAGGGTTACATGAATGGGGAATTAGATTTGTTCTGTTTGGTGCCAAAAGGCAGAACTAGGAACAATGGATAGACATCATAAAAAAGGAAATTGAAGCTTAATTAAAAAAATTTTCTGAATTAATTATGATTTTAAAAAAATAATAAACTAGCTATAAATTATGAGAAGTAGTATCAGTTACTTTGAAGTAATGGAATTCCCCTCACTAGAAATCTTCAAGCAGAGATTGGATACCCATCTGTCAGGTTATATTATAAAAGATTATTTATGGATATGGTTTGAACTAAACGTCTGCTGAGGTCCCCTCCAACTCTCAAATTTTGTGACTTCATATGCTGTGAAAATCATAAAATTTAGAGCTGGAAGGAAGCCTAGAAATTATCTAATTGAAATCCCCTTGTTTTATACATGAAGGCGCTTGAGGCTCAAAGAGAAGAAATGACCTGTCCAAGATCACACAGCACGTAGCAGAGCCCAGACTCAAGAACACTTCTAACTACAGACCAACTGTTTTTTCCACTCTATGAGGTGGACTCCCAGGAAGGCAAAGTATAAATGAACACAGGGAAAAGTGGGTGGAAAGTCAGCTATTTCTGAAGCATGAATCTAAATGGAAGCAAATGCAATTCGAGGGAAAGAAAGATCAGGGTAGATTCTGTAGGCACTTGAGTCTTACTCTGGCACCACCTCTCAAACAGGTGACATTTAAAATAATGAAACCTGAGTCCAGACTGCCTCCTCTTCTTCAGTGGATTGTCAAATTACATTAGTCTCAAGAATCAGTTTAAAGATGGAGGAGGAGGGGCTTCCAAACATGGTAAAGAGTAAGAATTGGCTTTGTTATTTTATTGGAAACATCAATAATTATGTATTTAAACCACATTTTACAGTTTATAAAGCATCTTCCTCAAATTAAATCTATGAAATATGTAATACAAGTATTATCAGACAACATGGAAACTACATATAAAAAATATACAAGATAAACAGGAAACAAAGAAACTAAAGAGAAGGCACTAGGAGGAATTGGATTTCAGGATTATTTGCTTGAAAATGCCCTTGAAGTACAATATGAATGGAGAGTTAGAAGGTACTTTGCCTCAATGAACATCTAGCCCTTTAAATGAAGGGATTTAAAAAGATGAGAAGATTCTTATAGAAAGGTGAAATGAGTTACCTAATTTTGAAAGGTATTAATGGTATCAGTAAGTCAGTCATTAAACTGGGGATACAAAAGATGTTCCCTGCCCTAAAGGAGCTCACAACCCAATGTCAAAGTCAGCAAGCAAATAAAAATGTACAAACAAGCTATATATAAAATAAATAAGAAAAAAAAATAAGAGAGAAGGCACAAAAATTGAAGGGACGGGGAAATCTTCCTGCAAAATATGGGATTTTAGCTGAGACTTAAAGGAAGCCAGGGAGGTCAGTAGACAGAGGTTAGGAGAGAGAGCATTCCAGGCATGGGGGACAGCCAGAGAGAATGCCCAGAGCAGAGAGATGAATGTCTTGAACATGGAAGAGTCAAGAGGCCAGTCTCACTGAATCAAAGAGTAGGTGTTGGGGAATAAGACTGAAAAGGCAGGAGGGGGCTAGATTATAAAGGATTTTCAACACTAAACAGAGGATTTTGTATTTGATCCTAAAGGCCATAGAAAGTCATTTGTTCATCCTTCATTTTTTGAAAGGACCAATGACATCAAAGGCGGATGTTTTGACTTGAATTTAAGTGAGGCAAAGCTTCACAAAGTCATCAGCCTCACTCTCTCTTCCAGAGTTATCGAAATCCAGTGGTAAGACAAAAGTCAGAATGACTGATGATGTCCTGGGACACAGTGAATCTTCAAAGTCTAACCAAGATTTAAGCACAAGGAAAGAAATGGTTGGACCTGCACTTTAGGAAAAAACACTTTGGTGGCTAAATGAAGGGTGAACTGGGATGGGAAAAGACTTTGAGCAGGAGACCCACCAGCAGGTTACTGCAATAGTCCAGGAAAGAGGTGATGACGGCCTGCACTAAAGTGGTGTCTATGTCAGAGGAAAGAAAGGAGCATATAAGAGATGTTGTAGAAGTGAAACCAATAGGCCCTGGAGACATATTGGGGGGGAGAGAAGGGGGGGAAAGACCCCTCTGTGAGACATAGTGAGGAATAGAAGGTGACATCTAGGTTGCAAGTCTGAGGGACTGGGAGGATGGGGTTGTCCTTGACTGTAATAAGGAAGTCAGGAAGGGGGAGGTCCTGGGGTCGAGATAATGAATTCTGTTTTGGACATGTTGTGTTTAAGATGTCCACTGAACATCCAGTATGAGATGTTTGAAGGGCAGTTGGAGATGAGCTGATGAGATCACCAAATGAAGTAGTATAGAGGCAGAAAAGAAGAGGACCCAAGAGAACCCTGAAGGACATCTACAGTTAGAGGGCTTGATCTGGATGAGTATTTGACAGAGGAGACTGAGAAGAAGCCAGGTTCAGTAATAGGTTGAAGATTGAAGGAATGAGAAAGTAAAAAAAAAAGACTTCGGATAAAGCAAAGTTTGTTGTCTATGGTACAGGCACTCTAAAGGGCACAGTGGAAGAAATGAGTCATTTGGTTGGAACTTCAGAGTGGGAGGAACTGATGGAAAGGAGAATCAGGAGAGAGTGATACCCTAAAAACCTAGAGAGAAGAGAGTATTGAGAAGAAGGCAATTAATTAACTATGTCAAAGGCTGCAGAAAGGTTAAGAGGAATAAGGATTGAGAAAAGGCTACTGAATATGGCAATTAAGACATCAGTGATAAGTTTGGAGAAAGCACTTTTGGTGAAATGATAAGGCTGGAAGCCTTGAAGAAGAGAAGAGAAAATGTACCCTCTCCTCTCCCCACCCCCAACTTTCCTCATCCCTTATTTAAAGAAATGAGAGACTCTGAATGTGTAACCACGAATATACTCTAAACCTAGTTGCTTTATTGGTTTATCTTGCTGAATTACTTTGTTTCTCTCTGGGGGTAGAAATGGGGAAAGAGAAATACAAGAATAAAAGTGATATAAAAATAAAGAGCAATTAAAGCTAAAACTTTTTTTTTTTAAATAAAGGAGATAATTCGGGTGGATCAAAGAGAGAAAGAATACATATGATGAACAATGTTTGCCAGTATCAGATATTAGTGGTTCTATCCTCTACTTCCCTCAATGCTCCATGAATAATCATTACCATACAGCATTAGGCAAAAATATTTGCTTACAGAAATTGAAGGGATTAGGGGTAGCTTTAAGACTATACACTAAAATTCTTCAGGCCTATCACATTTTTCTCATACTTGCTCTCCAGCTAACTATCTTACCCTCATTCTAAGTTCTAATAGAGGCAAAGGAGCAGCTAGGTGGCACAGTGGATAGAGGACTTGAGTTCAAGTATAGCCTCAGGACACTTACTAGGAGTGTGATCCTGGGCAAGTCACTTAACCCTGATGGATGGAAGGAACGAAGGTAGCAAGGAAGGAAGGAAGGAAGGAAGGAAGGAAGGAAGGAAGGAAGGAAGGAACATGTCAAATGGGCATTTGGACAGAGGCAATTCTTTTTTTAAATGTCACAAAACAACTCCTTTTGTTATACAGAATTTGTTGTTCTATTTGGAAAAAACTAATTTTAGTTTTAGCAGGCTAAACACTGGTATTTTGTGAAAAACCTTGGAAATGGGAATCTAATACAGGGTAATATAGAATGAATCTTAGTCAAACTCTCCTTCAATGAGTTAAAGATTCAAAACTTCCTGCATCTCTTCCATTTCCACCTTTTCAAGTCCATATTTTTTTTAAATGAAGTTATCTTTGAACTGAACTGTGCACCTTATTGTCTTATTCATTTCTCTCAGCTGTTAACAAAAGGTCAAGAGATTTCTTTCCGCAGCTGAAGATGGTGTGGAATCAAACATCACTGTGTCAATCAACTGCCCAGTGACAAAGAAGTACATTAAATTGGCTGCCATGACATTATGTAGCTTTAAACAAATTCATAAATTCGGCCTTGCTGAGTACATCAGTAATTCTCCTCTAATTACACATGCCAGGCATGAAACAAGAATTCACTACCAGTACATAAAGAGTCTCAGCAGCCTCAGTTATTCAGTAGGAAGTCACCCTTTCCCAGTACAGGCCAAAGGCAGGAAGTAAATTACTGGCAGGATTGTAAAAGCTCCTTTGAATTCAGAGAGAAACCAGGGTCCAATAAGGAGTGAAGAATTTCCATGCAAACATAGTCAGGTGTTAGTGGTACAAGTACTACTTAGTCTCAGTTCACACTTTCAATAAGTCTTAAGAGAAGCAAAAAGAATTATAAAAGAGTGAGTGTGGGGGGTGCGGGGGGGGGTGGGGTGGAGGGGGGAAGGGCTTATGCCTTGACATCTCTCTCTCTCTTTATGTTTGCTTAGGGCTTTGCTAATTCCATTACTGTTTCAATCTACTGAGCTTTAGAAACATTTCTACATTCTCTGTGCCATTACAAAAATTCTATGGGAAAATATAAACTCCACATAAACAATAACAAGATTCTTGAACAACAGGTAAGTGAAAGGATGCTTACTATGGGAGGGAACAAGGCTAGAGCTCAATCAGGGAACCCTAAGGAATGGGGATGAGCTAATGCATGGTCTAAAGTTACTTATGGCAGCTGTCACTTCCAACAAAGTAAAACATACTACAGGGTATATAGCATGGAATCACTCCAAAGGAATGTGCTTTCCCAGGAAAAGTGAACTCTTAATTTTGGCAATGTCATTAGAAGCACACAGTAAAGTGGCAGTCTTTTCAAACACTGACAAAGCAAACCCAAACTATTCAGAAGGAATAGTCCCTAGTACTAACAAACTACTCTTACAGCCACGGGTAGCAATTCTTCCAGCAGGGTGTATCATTGTATCATGGTAAGAGTGCAATGGATTTTGAATAATAATCCTGGTTTTTACTAATTATATAACATTACTTTATTGGGACTCAGTTTCTTCTGTAAAATGAAGCTGGACTAAATGTTCCCTAAGATCTCATCCAAACCTAAAAATTCTATGATTCTAAATAAGCACTAGGAAATAGGACTGAAGAAGTAAGAAGGTATAAGAATAGAGCCCACAACTAGACTTGTCTTACGAAATGAAAATCTGTTATCCAGAGATGATATTCATGATTTTGGCTCACAGGGTAAGCATAGACATTTTTCGATCTGACTGTTTATGTCTAATGATTTCCACTTAAAAAAAAAGCAACATCTGAATTTAAGCAGTGCCAAGCCTTGAGTTTCTATGCATTACTACAAAAGGTAGCCTATTTTTTTTTTTTTAAAGCAATCAGGGTTAAGTAACTTGCTCAAGGTTACACGGCCAGTTATTTCTGGGTGTAGTGCTGAGTATCCGAGGCCGGGATTTGATCCAGGTCATCCCAACACTGGAGCCGGTGCTCTTACTCGCTGAGCCACCTGGCCGCCCCTGGTAGCCTATTTTCTAAAGAGAATAGGTATATGGGCAGCTAGGTGGCAGAGTGAATAGAGCACTGGCCCTGGAGTCAAAGTGGACCTGAGTTTAAATCTGGCCTCAGACACTTAACACGTACTAGCCGTGTGACCTTGGGCAAGTCACTTAACCCCAATTTGCCCTGCCTTCCCCTCTCCAAGAAAAGCAAAAAAAAAAAAAAGTTATGTACACAAACCTATGTAGGTACAAGAGTGCCTCCATAGTAATTTGATTTAAGATTAAATAAAATGACAGGAAGAAAATCCAGCAGTTCAGACTCAGTCTTTCTCAATAAATATGCAACCTTCAGTGGAAATTTAAAATCATTGAGAATCTTTACAAGTTGCATGGAGGCCCATCAGTCAAGACTCATAAATTAAGTATGAAATTGATAACAAAAACTGCAATTAAGTATGATGTTAAAGACAATTAACACTGGGGCTGTGAACAGTAACCATTGTACACTGTAGGACACTGGATCTCCCTGAAAGGAGATTTTCTCTTTCACAGGACAATAGAGGTTCCAATGTCCATGCTAGAAATTTGCTTCTTCTACTTCAGCCTTTATCTGCTTAGGAACCAACTGACACACAAGGTGGAATCCCCTACAGAAATCCAATATGTGCTGGGGCCATCCTCTAAGAAGAGGAGGATATGGAGATGGAACAAGGTAAAGACAAACACAGAAATGAGAGACAAGGACCTAGAAAGCTCAGGGCTGAGCAGAAACTTTTTCCTCAGTTTGAGTTAATATTCTCCCTGCCATATGTTCATAAAAAGCCTTATGAAAAGCATATTAGGCACTTCATTTATGAAGAGACTGTACTTGGGATCACAGGTTGGTCACCTGGCATGTTAAGGGATCAAATATCTTTATGTCTTTCAGGAAGGAGAAACTGCAGTCTCAAATCTGAGACAGAACTGATCTCTTTATGGTTGGCATTAAAAACAAAGCAATCTATCTGTGAAGGGCAAAATGAACAGGAGCCTTATTCCAGATGGAAGGGAGCTGGAGGCAGTACAGATATTCTTATGAATTTACTATCTTTCCACTTAGAACAGCACATGCTGAGCAGCAGATGGAGACACACTCTCTGTGACCTCCATGAGATGTATTTGATGACTTCTCTGAAAGGACCACAACTCAGCTACTAGTGTCCTCCTCTCCCCCAAATTCTATTGTTTGGATCCCTAAGGATCTGGCAAATAAAGATTGTTTTGTCAGATAGATCAAGAGGAGCTGCCCACACACCCAAGGAACATCTGTAAACAAAGCCCCATTTTAGAAACATCAATAACTGTAAATATCTGAGATAGCACGGCATCCTTTACACAGCAATCACACCCCTCTCATACCCTTGTTTCCCCTTAACGTCCCCCTCAATGCCTGCTGCTCTACGATGTGTCAAATTAAATTTTGATGCTTAATAACTTAACTCTCCCTTCCATTTAATAAGTAACACAGCTAGTACACAGGCACCCGAGGAGCTGGAGAGCCTCTCAAAATGTCACCGGCACGTAAACTTCAGCTCTGGAATCCAGAGAAAGGAAAGTTCAGATGTCTTTACACTCTTGGCTACCCTGAAGGCAGCATGGGTGAAATGAGGGCAGATTCTATGATCATCAAGAGTTCAGCTTGCACTCTTTTCTACAGAATCTAGGAAATGGAATTCTCTCCACTTTTCCCAAAGGGAAAATTACATGCAATTGACTTTTTTAAAAACCTAGACAAGATGACTGATATCATATGACCTCCTCACTGCCCTGACCCTTCAAAACACACAATAAGCCCTTGGAAAACAGCCATACCCATGATTCTTTGTCCATTACAGAGCAGTTTCTAAATTAGAACCTCTGATTTTTCTGGTTTCTTTAATTTTATTCTTTTAAATAAGTATAGTCATAGAATCACAATATCTTAGGGTTAGAAGAAATAACCTTAGAAATCATCCAGTCAGTGGCGGCTAGGTGGCACAGTGAATACAGCACTGGCCCTGAAGTCAGGAGGACCTGAGTTCAAATGTGACCTCAGACACTTAACAATTACTAGCCATGTGACCTTGGGAAGTCACTTAACCCCCACTATCCTCCAAAAAAAAACCCCATCCAATCCAATCTGTTACCAAAAGCATAAATATTCTCCTGGCATCTTTGACATAAATCCTTCAGGTGAAGATCTTCAGTGGTTTTTAAAACAGAAAGAGTAATCAGTTCTTTCAGATATCTGAAATCTCCATAATTTCTATCTAGTGCTAAGAATTATATGGGGGGGGGGGCGGTGTGGTTGCTCGGCTAAACAGAGTAAATCTCTCTTCTACATGATAACCATCTATCACATATTTGAAGACAGACATAGTTACATATTCCAACCCCAATGCTCAGTCTTCTCTAAGTCTATGAACCCCAGTCCTTTCAAACACTTCCAAAGCACCACTTGATATAAAATATATCCAGAATCCTTCCACCGACAATAATGCTTTCTAGTGTTACAGAGGGTGACTGACACTCAAGAAATCTTAGGTTTGATTGCTACCTCTGTTTAACTTCCCATGTGAATCTCAGGAAAGCTAGCTGTTGTTCTTTCTCTCGGTGTTTTTACAGTCTTTCCCAACTGAGAAATATAACTTAAGCAAACCAACAGGAGAAAATAGTTAGTAGGCTCTCAGGATTTTAAATATGCTTAGGTGACAGGCTTATGTGAGACACATTCTGATCTTATTGACATCACTAGAAACCACTAGGCTGAAGAAGCTATAAGAAATACTGTCAAAACTAAAATGTAAAATACAACTGGCAGGCAAAAATAACAATGCAGGTGCTAACGCCTGAAACAATGTTCTCTGCAAAAGTTTAATCTAGGACCTAAAAAAAACCAACCCCACCTACTCAGTAAGAAGGTGATAGGGTAGATGAATCCTTGCAAAGTTCAAGTCAGCCCAATTCTATAACTAATTATAAGATGGAAAAAAAAAGAGGTACTAAGTCCTTTTGAGTAAGGTACTTTGAGTATAATGGATCACTAGTAACCTAGAAGCAAGGAAGGTGACATCAGAAGAAAGGATCATAGCCTTAAGAGTTCTTAGAGGAGATGTACTCCAACACTTTTATTTACAGATTGAAGAAGCAGAGGCCCAAGGGATTCAGCAACTTCCCAAAGTTAGGATTCTGAAACAGCTCCCTTGCTACCAAATCCACACACTTCCACTGCACCACCTTTCCTCCTCCAGTCCATACCATCAGAGCATGCATCAGTTTTAGTCTGCACAGAACTGAAATGGGACTCTGAGATCTAGAAACTGTAAATGCTGCGGGTTAAGTCACTTGAATTTTCAACTTAAAACTTCATTAGAGATATACAGATATCTGAGAATTGGTTGGGGGGGGGGCAGGGTTTGACAACAGGATTAAGAGTGAGTGTTTTTGGTCATATTTTTTCAAATATGACCTCAGACACTTGACTCTTGGCTAGCTCTGTGACCTTGGGCAAGTCACTTAACCATAATTGTCCTACCTTCCCCCTCCAAAAAAAAAAAAGTGAGTTTTTTCTACCTGAGAATGAACATGGCAAAGATCTGATTGCATAAACTGGGGAAACTAAAGGATTCACTCTGATCTACATCTTGATTCCTCTAAAGCATAGGCTCTTACACGGTTTTTTAATGTTATAGATCTCTTGGGTAATCTGGTGATACTTATGAACAATCTTTTTCAGAACAATGTTTTTAAGTACATGGAAGAAAATGCATGTGATTATTAAATAAATGAATTATCAAAGTATTTTTTTTATAAGTTCAAGAATGTTCAATTAAGAACCCTTAATCCCACTGCCGTGTGTACCCAAGAGAACCAAAACAGGCCTTGATAAATGGTTGAGCACTAAGGACAAAACAGAAGAGCCAAGGAAGTATAGAGAAGTTGTGAGATGAAAAAATGAACACTTCACTTTATGAATCTGCCTGATAACATTGTTCCAACAGAGGAGAAGCAAATGATTTAGAAAAAGGATGAGAAGCATTGCTCCACACAGTTCTCTTTCTGCTTACTAAACAGACAATTTTATTCTGCCCCCAGGATTTCAGCAGTACTGGAATCTCACTGCTCCTTCTATTTGATGGCTTCATTTATCCAGTAATACTATAGTTACGGCTTTTATAAGACAAGTAAAATCGCTGTATTATCCTCCATTGTGTCAGCTTCTCTCTCAGCAACGTCATGCTGCCAAAGTCAGTAGAGGCTCTGGCGAGGAGAAAGAGAATGGATGAGCCATGGCTGAAGTAGGAAGGGTTCCTCCACTCTTTCCTTAGGATGAGAAGCATGGATATTTGATTTGTAGAAAATGTTCCAAAGTCAAGGGAAAACATGTAACCATAAATTTTTCTACTTAGCAAAAATTTTAGTGAAGAAAACCCACCCTGAACAATTCTCCTTGGAGGTAGGGCTACAATCCTATTAGCCTAATTAGAGGACAGGGCATAGCGCATGCCATCTGCCATGATGACTCCCATTACCAAATGAAGTTGTTTCTAACCCAAAGAACCAACCTCTTTCCTAAAGGTCATCTGAGCTCATGATAATTCCTTCAAAGAGGCCTATCCAGATGCTCCAAATTCTGTTTTCTATAAATCATATATGTAGGTATGTGTATATGTATACACACACACACACACACACACACTTATTTGTGAACTCACTCTCCTTTGTTCCCCCTTGACATGTCCAGATTGCTCCTTTACTGTATCATTCAGCAACCTCTCTTCCTTTGAGGTTCAATCTAAATGTATCAATCAAAACATATTTTAGTAGTATGTATACACCAATCCCCATAACATTCTCCCTCATTGTTAAATAGTTCCAGTGAAAATAATAATTTTAGTATTTTATTAATTTTATTTTTAAGTATTTTTTTTTCTCTCCTTCCAATTTCCTCACCCTAACTCCTTGCTTTCATATTAGGGGACTTGAACATATATGTTAATGTTTCCCCAAATACCCTAACTTCACAGTTCTCCAAGACCTATTCTTCCATTCCACTTTAGTCTCATACAAGGATGGTCACACCTTAGACATTGTCATCACACAGAAACATTCCTTGTCCATGTCCATAGAACACTGAAGTTCATTATTCAACTTTGCACTGCCTATCTCCATTGGCCAGGAATTAATTACCACCTTTTACATAATTGTAACTTCAAATTTTATGAATCCAAATACATGTGGCCACTATATAAGACTTATTATTTATACTAATTGGGTTCTTTGTCTTTAGCAACACCTTTACTTTCTCCTCCTCTAAGTACTTTTTCAGATTGTCACCCTTCCTCTGGCTACATGTTTCTTCCCTTCAGACCTGCCATACTGAAGCAGTTTAATAAGAGTATTCTCTACCCTTGAGCCCCTTCCTCCTTTGTCCTATTATCAATTGCTTTGCCAAACCCAAAGCTATAATAAGTATCTGAGGCGGACCTCAAACTCACATTTCTTTGTTTCGTGCCCTCTTCCCATTATACCATGCTGCCTCTAAATGTTAGTACTGAGTTTTTCTTCTACACTAAAGGGAAAATGGTAGAGTGAAACAAGGAAGAAGTAAAGATCACAATAAAAGAGGATTTTCAGATATAGACTCCATGGACTTTTCTTTAGGAAGCAAAACTTGACTAAAGCATGGATTACATATGAATCACAGTGAGATGAACTACTTGGAGAAATGTCACAGATCCCACAGATTTAGTACCTTTATATAGATCAGGCCAACAAAATACAAGCAGCAGAATCTTATGAAGATAAGTATCTTACAGTAGACAAACTAAGAATATATACACATATACAAACTCCACACAAGTGAGAAGTTTTTATTAAAGTCTTCATTCTAAACAAGGATTCCTATAAAAGTCAATCAACTGCTTATCTTCATTCAATTATGCTCATAAAGAAACAATTCCCAACATTGCCAGATAACTATAAATCAACAGCATTCTAGGTTACAAAAACTATGCCTGTGATGTTCCGGATATGTTTTTTAATTTTTATAAATATATTAGGAGAATATAATATGGGGAATGGTAAAGAACAATTATTTTTGTGTCCCAAGTATACAAGATCCAAGGAGGTAGGGGATTTGAACAAATGAAATAGGCAAAACTTATTTTACACAAAAAATATTAATCATACATGCTCTATATCTCAGCCTTCTATCCCCATTCATCTCCTTGAGATCACTAGACTCTCAGAAGCCATGAGTTCCACTGAGTTTTGGAACTCTGATGATGGAACAGAAATATCCTGACTTCTGAGTTAGTAAATACAAATTCACAGTCTTATTCAGGGAAAACTGTTGGATTTAGAATCAGAGCATCTAAGTTCAAATCTTGCCTCTGTGTGAGCCTGAGAAAGTCTCTGGATCTCATTTCCTTAAAATAAAAGGAGGCTGTACTAGATGACTATTGAGCTCCCTTTCAGCCACTCCGAGACCAGACAAGGCCATCCTGCCATCCCAGTCACTATCTATTGTTTCATAAAACCCATCTATACCCTCTCTGAACATTTTGCTTCTTACTCGAAGAATGCTAAATAAATCAATACTACCTTGTATTGAAGCAATACTGCTTCAGGACAGGACAGGACAATCATTGACTCTGTTCCAGCTCAACTTTACTATTCCTGTGCCTTTCCAGACCAAAACAATCCTTCCTGTTACCCCCCCCCCACCCCTAACCATATGTTGTACCTAACCTCAACAGACTGCAAGTTTGTTGAGGGCAGGAACTGTTTCATTTTTGGATGTGTATCCCTAGTCCTGAGGACATAGTAAGTGCTTAACAAAAACTTTTCATTCATTCATTCTTTGTACTTTTTATCTGGTAGTAATATATCTACAATCAAATTAAGCTAAATTGTTGTTATGTACATAGTTATGAACCTTTATAAAACTGAGCTAACATAATATGTCTAGTATGAGGCTATGTGATAACTAGTTACTAATTTCTTGTTCAGTCATTCAGTTGTGTCCCATTCTTTGTGAAAGAATTTTCCTGGCAAAGATACTGGAGTGGTTTGCCATTTCCTTCTCCAGCAGACTAAGGCAAACAGAGACTAAATGACTTGCACAAGGTCACACAGCCAAATGTCTGAGGCCAAATTTGAACTCAGATCTTCCTGACTCCAGGCACAGAGCTCTATTCAGTGAGTCACCTAATACCCAGCCATAATTGTGAAAGATAAATAACCTTTAATTCCCGGCTAATTTCTTATGGTTCAACTATGGATATTTAGATTATTTAACAATATGGACCTTCACAAAGTCTGATTCTAATATCTTATCACATCTCAGAGGTGTCCCTGTGCTCTTAAAGGCTATATGAGCAGAATGCAAGCCCCAGAGAGCTCTACCATGGTGGGGAGGCTTTGGGTACAGTCCCAGAAACACACATGATCCACTTTCCAAGAACCAGTCTAGCTAAGTATGGGGAGGTTTATCATTACTAGGCTGGATAGGCTTTGGCTTTCAGAGAAGAGAGCTGCTTGAGCTTTGCTGCTTGGTGCACTTTTTAGAAAAAGTAATTTCCATTCACTCCAGTGTAAAGAGGAAGTACTCTGTGTAACACTGTATTACAAAATGAAAATCGATGCACTAGAGAAAAAAAAAAGTAATTGAAGTATTCCCTGTGGGTAGAGAATGGATGGAAGAAGGAAAAGGGAAGAGAGGAGTACAATGCAGATGAGATCCTGGAAAGAGTTACCACAGCTGAATTTGGGGGCTCAACATTAGCTAGTCACACTTTTGCCAAATGCCTTCTTTTTGCAACTGTGGTTTTTCAACTCCAACAAAGTGAGAAGCTAACCAGGTTTGTGAGCTATGATTGAGAATATACTCCAGAGGAAAAGAGATTGTATTTCCAAAATAAGGAATTTATTTTTAAAGACAGTCTTGGCATTTCGGAGCAAAAGTTACAGTTCTTCCTTTCTAACCTTACGTCCCGTGACTTTCCTGCTTTTCAATAGGCTACACAATTAGATAAGTTCACCTATAAGTCTTTATCTTCAGAAAGCTTCACAGGGAAATTTTTTTAAAAGAAAGAAAGAAAACTTCAAGCCTACAGGGTGCAGAGCACTGTTGATCTTTTAAAGCCATGTTCAAACACCATTAGGTTTAACAAATATTTATAGACTCACAATTATGAGAACCTAGCAACCTAAAGGAGGCCACAGACTCCACTGTGCCAATGGAAGCTTGTACGCTTTCTTCCAACTTCTAGTCTGCTGGGCCCGTCACCTCTGCTACAAACCCTGACTGTGTCAATATCACATAGAGGTGTAGTCTTTCCAGTAGCCTCTCTCAGTGGTCTATACAGCAAGTCATAAAGTTACTATTGTGGAAGAGTTGTGCCAGTATAAATGCTAGAAGGGCTATAGGAAAAACAAGTACATTAGTACAATGCTGGTGGAACTGTGGGCTAGCTTAGTCCTTCTGGAAAGCAATTTGTAACTATGCCCCTAAAACTATTAAACTGTTAATACTTTTTGAATCAGCAATACTACTACCAGGCCTGTATCCCAAAAAGATCAAAGAAAAAAAGGAAAAAAGCCTATAATAACAAAAATATTTATAGCAACTCTTTTTGGAGAATGAACTGGATACTGTGAGGGTAATAATCAATTGGGGATGGCTAAACAAGTTTTGACATAAGAATGCAATGAAATGGGGCAGCTAGGTGGCCCAGTGAATAGAGCACCAGCCCTGGAGTCAGGAGGACCTGAATTCAAATCCGGCCTCAGCCACTTAACACACTTACTAGCTGTGTGACCTTGGACAAGTCATTTAATCCCAACTGTCTCACATCCGGCCTTCCCCCCTCCAAAAAGAAAAAAAAAATGCAATGAAATAATATCGTGCTGTAAGAAATAATGGAGGGGATGGTTTGGAAAAACCTAGGAAGACTTACCTGAACTGAAGCAGTGTGAGGTGTGTAAAACCAGAACAATTTATATAGTAATGAAACTACCATAAAAAACAAGTAACTCTGAAAGACTCCAGAATTCTGACCAATACAATGAATAATTATAACATCAGAGGACTCATGATGAAACATATTACCCAGCTATGATAAAGAGGTAATGGACTTAGAGTGTAGAACCAGGCCACACATTTGTAACAATTTTATTTTCCTTTCTTTCCTGAGGTGTGTGACAGAAGGAGTAGGAAGAAGAGGTAGATCTTCATGAAAATAAAATGAAATTTAATTTTTAAAAGTATTTACAGTTTTAAGTCAATTAAGTTATGAACTTGTCTGCAACTAGATTTACTGGCACCCTGACTGGTCAGGAAATAATTAACTATTCTTTTTCTTGCATCTTATCTTGTAACAACACCATTTTTTCCTATTTTCTTATACAGTGTAATGGGAATGTAAATTTAAAGATCTTCTCTGCCCCTAGGCTAAAGTGCACCAGGAGCCTGGGGTAGGAGGCTTGTTTTTCAGTAGATACTTTTTGATTGGCCAGTGGGTCCAAAAGGTTGTTACATTCTCTGAGCCTGGAGAAGGCTATATAAGCCTTGATGTGAGGCTTTGTTTTGGGGCTCACTTTGAGAAGTGTTCTGTGGTTTGATCAGATGAAACTCTGGAAAGCAGTTGTCCAGAGGCCCCCCCCCCCCCAGCTTTGAAACCCAGATGTTGTTTGGTATGGATGTAATGGTTGGACAGTTTGAAATCTGTCTACTTGATCTGTTTTTGTCTTGATAATTCTGTCTGTATATTTTGAAGTTCAGGGTCCTGACCTTTTTCCCTGAACTAGGTGAATGATACATATCTGACTGATTAAAGTAAGCTTGTTAACCCATTTTGAGTTGCTTTCCTTTAACAAAGCAGATCTAAGAACCTGTGTTGGCAGCAAACCCTGAGGACTCTTGGGGTGCTTGCCGCTACATACAGACACATATTCTGTTGGTCTACTGTTTTTTGCATTTTAACACACTGCCTATAACATTCTATTGAGGCAACAAACATACATCTTTTATGTATGTTTCTACCTTGCTTGCCAGTAAAAAGTGGGAAAAGAAGCCCAGACTTCCCATTAGCCTAAGGTTACACACAAGGGACACAGACCTAACACATTAGCATAAAGACTTGAAATTCTCAACTGTGGGGCCTTCAGAGACCAACCAATCATTACTACAACATGTGACTGAGCAAGTTATGTTGCCTTTGTGGACACTTCTCCTAATAAAAAGGGTAGTCAACAAAGTGTGATTAGCTAGTCAATTATGACCTTTGGCTTGAAAGATTTCAGATCCATTGTTTGGAAGGAGGCTCCCTCAAGATATGCATACTAAGGCTAAAGAGAAGTTACAAGGCTACTGGGACTTGAGGACCCATCTATCCTTTCTTTACATTAAATGATTCAGCTCTGGAAGTGAATATGCCAAATAATTCCTTTTCTGAGACACTGAAACAACCTAGTGTCCCAGAGGTTCCCAAAGTGGATGATATCGCCTCCTGATGGGCACTGTAATGATCCAGAGGGGTGGTAGTAGCTTCAGGTGCAATTGGAGGGTGCTGAACAAAAATAAGGGTATAGTGGAAGCATAAGGAAAGAGAATATAAGACTATTTTGAAAAACCATTAGTACATATTTCATCTATTATATAATAAATAAACACACAAAATGCAAATTAAAACTCATCAGGGGTCAAGTCTGCAGACAGGTCTTAAAAAGCAAGGCTATTGTGTCAGGCATTGTCAGAAAGTCCAGCACACACTGGCAGGAATATGTGCATGTAATGGCTTGTTTACAAATGCAATACTATACAGTTATATGATGCAAGATAGCATCATAAAAATTTCAATGCAGGAAAAAACTCAAAATTTACAATAAATTACTAAATTTAAGATATATCATTTAAAAATTATATTTTCTTGAAATGACACAAATTTCAAAAATACAAAAACCTCAAACCAAGTGGGCACATGAGCAATTTTTTTTTTTTAAAAGGGGACAGTAGGTCAAATAAATTTGGGAACCTCAGTATTAGACCAATGAACTAAATTAGCAATAACCACATATATGCTAGGCAATGTGCAAGGTACAAATATTAAAGTGAGACAGTTCCCATCCTCAAGGAGCTTACATTCTATTCAGTTCTGAAGTCTGTGTTGAATTCCTTTACCTAATAACAATCTTATCCAAGACCCTGGATAATTAAGTTGGGTTATACAGAGGTCAGCCCAGCAATAGATGATAAATATTTATTATTCACCTAATATATGTCAGGCACTCTGCTAAATGCTGGTGATACGAAGAAAGGCAAAAGACGGTCCCTGTTCTCAAGGAATTCAGTTTAACGGAGGAAACAGTAAGCAAACAACTATTTATTAACAAAATATATAGAGGATAATGGGGGCAGCTAGGTGGCACAATGGATAGAGTGCCATGCCTGAAGTTAGAAAGACTCCTCTTCCTGAGTTCAAAATCTGGCCTCAGATACTTACTAGCTGTGTGATCTTGGGTAAGTCACTTAAGTCTGCCTCAGCTGGGTTAGAGAAAGAAATGGGAAACTACTCCAGTGCCTTGGCCAAGAAAATTCCAAATGGTATCAGGAAGAGTCAGGCACAACTGAAATGACTGCTCAACAAGAATACAGGATAAATTGGGGGTATTCTCAGAGAAAAGGCACTAGAATGATATTCGTGATCATGTCCCACACCAAATCAATTCTACAAAGTGACATTAGGTACATCAATGCCAGTGACAAAGAAACATCCCCCTCAAAAGGAAGTAGTACAGTTAGGAAGATGGTGATTTCAGGTTTTTACTATTTCAAATGTATGCCTTTAGAAGGGTCTTTTAGTAGACAGCTTAAGATGTCAACTAAAGACTGGGGGAGGGTATGAAAATAGAAATAGAAATTTGGGAGTTGCTGATGCAATGAAAATTCTTAAGGATAAGAGCATAGAGGGTCTGAATTATGTGCTTTTGCAGTGCTATATCATTTTAACTGAAACACCTTCCCATTTTGACCTTATTAAATTATCTATTTATAAATTTTAGTCTACAGTGGTACACAAGTACCATCTCAGATAAAAATTTTATTAGTTCATTTTTGCTTTTCTAGCATATTTGGTGTTTTTTTGGGGGTTAAGCGACTTGCCCAAGGTCACATAGCTAGTTTTTTGTGTGTTAGGTGTCTGAGGCTGGATTTGAACTCAGGTCCACCTGACTCCAGGGCCGGTGCTCTGTTTACTGTGCCACCTAGCCGCCTATCATATTTGTTTTTTTTTTAATATTATATACCATATACACATTTATGAAACATACATAAATATATATAAAAATGTATTTGTATGTGTGTGTATAAATATAAATATTGCACCTTCCTCCTGACCCAGTTATGTCTTCTAAAAATGATTTTAAAAGGGGTGGGGGGGGGAGGGAGGAGGGAAACTGATTTATAACATTTATTTATGTTTATTTTAATATTATAAAACTTAACTGATTTATAAAATTTAACCAGTAAATCAACCATCTGATTTATATATATAATTTATTTATATTTATTGTAAAATTTAACTGATTTATAAAATTTAACCAGCAAATCAACCATATCTGATTATATATATAGAATACCATGTTCCTTGCCTCCCAACTTTCACCAGATTCTTTAAATATAGGGGTCAGATCACACCATGAATTGGATGATTCCAGGATCAAGAACTTTCAAGTTGATCATGAAGTCCAAGAACACAAATTCAGGTGTCTTCAATAATCCTCTACTCTAGTATCCAGTTGTGCCCAGTGGAATTCCTGCCTGATTGCTGCTGTGGGCGTAGCTTAATTTCCCTCATGGTGAACATTTCTGATCAGACACAGAACTCTCCACCATCTGTTATGCAGAATTAGCATAATGATAGATTATCTAATCCCTTACATTTAACTGATACAAACAGCACTCTCATAACACCAGTTCAGTAATAGCCTCATTCACATGGCATGCACCCCCTACAAAGCAATGTGAGTCCTCCCACCCTCTTGTTGATGCATCTGGTTGCTGTTTACCCCCAATCTTGCCAAACAGTCCAGGTGCTTCATTGATGAGGAGTGTTTCCAATTCACATTATTTGGCACCAGGGATATAGCTGCTATTCCAGACATACATCCACAAGGGGCCATGTCAGAGAAGAAACAAAAATCAACTATAGCAGGTTGAGCTCATTGTGGAGAGAGATGATTGGCTAAGTCAGGTTAGACACCAGTTTATAAAGAATGAGAATTATGTCTTGTTGATGAACATGACACAATGAAGGAAAATACAAGTAAGTTAGGAAGTCTTACGAGTGAGCATAAGAAATTAAGACAAAAAAAGTAAGATACTTAACTTTTCTGATAAACTCCTCTCCCTTCTTCAGCTTCCAACTTAAATGCCACCTCTTCCATGAAGCCTCTTGACCTGATCTGCCTGTTGGTAATGACCTTTCTCCTGAAACTATACTTATCTCTAATGTACTTATCATTTACTATTATACACAATAAACATCTATGTTAAATTTCCCTAGTTAGACTATTAAGCTACATGAAGACATTGCAACATAACTGCCCTGCTTATAGTATAGTAGGTATTTAACAAGTGATTTTAAAATGTGTTGAGAAGTCAGAGAATTATTTAAATGCCTAGTAACAGTGAAACAGATAAAAGTATTACAATTACAACAAATAAAAGGTATTTGATTAAATATTCAAAAGATTTATGAATAAAATGTCACCAGATATTATAAAGCTTGAGGGTAAAGAGTAGGAAGCACAAGATGAAGAGGGAAATTAGGCTCTTAGGAGCATATCAGATGCCAAGGAGACAAAACAATTGCCAAGAGTAACAAACAGTTGACCAAATCTAGGCTAAGGTGTGGAAGCTAAAGATCAAAAATCACCATATTTCATTGAAAAATCCCTTAAATCAGACAAATCCCAAAGTCCACAAACTTTGCTTTCAGTGACTTTCAAGGAAAAGACCACAGAAGAATGTGTCCATTTAAGCCAGTTTCTCCATGATAAAAAGTTTCCTTAGAAAGCTCCCATGTATTAAGATGGCATCATGAAATTATCTTCTCAGTTCTACAGTTGTAAAAAACTACAGCTTAAGTTATAGTACTTAATAAACTTTCAAAATAAACAAGTCTTGGAGCTAAAATATCTGGGAATGAGAAATCCAATTTTCCAGCTTCAAGTCCAAAGATCTGTCTAGTTGACAAGGAAGCTGATTCCAGTCTCTTTCCACTCTACCCAAATACAAGGAGCCCAACATCGCCCTGAGTCGACAAAGACATTGTTATAGCTTCTTTGGCAGCTGTGTCCTAAATCTGAGAGCACCCATCCATCCACAGAACTCTCAATCATATACCCGTTAGAGAACTAAGATTCATGGCTGAAGCTTAGTGTTATCCAATATGCATGAAATCAAAGTTTTCATCATTTCTATTGGTCAGAAGCTAGTGAATGTTAAATTCCAGAATCTCAAGATTAATGCAACAGTCATTAAAAACTCAGCATTAAATCACTTCTATAGTGAATGCCATGAGTGATGCCTGTAATACATTACAGAGATGATTGCAGAGAAACAAGTTCTAATTTAGAAATAGATTATCTAGGGTTTTTTGCAATTGCTCTGATGGCTTTCACAGCAATTCTGTTACAAGGAGGGAAAAGATGTTTTGAACCGAACAACTTCAACCTGAAATAACACATTCAATTTCAGGATGACCAAACCCCTGCAGGTTTTGGAAAGGAAAAGTATGCTCTACAATTAGAGTGGTCAAAAACTGACATTTTTACCTTTCAGTGAATGAGATCACTAAGCCCCAGGTGTCACTACTCTAGCAGGGTCTAAATATACACTCTGATCATTTATGTCAAGGACTTAATGTGTACAGACTCCCTAATTTGGGAAATAAAAAGTTTGAGAGATGCCAAGTTAAAGGTAAATTTTGATGTCACAACATTAGCACTAATAAAATTCCAATTTACAGTATTCACTGCCTCACAGAAATGGCTAAGTCTACATGCAGGGATGGATGACTTCATATTTTGCAATCACAAACCAGGCCACACAGAGTACAGTGGTAAAGTAGTAGAAGTAGTAAGCAAACCCAATTTAGCAAACACATTTAAAGACTTACTAAATATAAGGTAATTTGGTGGGTTTTGAAATTAAAGTGAGTAAATACTTGTTGACCTGAATCAAATTGGACGACCCATCTGGTCCAGGACAATCACTGACAAAAACCCAGACAACTATTCAGTCTTGCCCACCAGCTCCCCAGCAGCCAGCAAAGCTGTTCACGTGTACAAACTGTTCCAATCATACAGGTTTCAAATAGCTCCTGTTCATTTTTACAGGCCATACACTGGGGGCAAGCAGCTCTTTGGGGAGGAATAAGAACCCATGGGGAATGATACAGGAGTAGGGAGAGAAAGGGATTCAATATCAACTCAGCTGTTTCCAGAAAGTCAGATTACATTATGCCAGGATAAGCTCCTTAAAATACCATTACATATATCCACAGATTGGTTAATCAAACTTTTTCATTTTCCACTTAATACCCACACAAAAAAACTAGCTGTGTAACCTCGCGCAAGTTACTTAACTCCAATTGCCCTCCAAAAGGCAAAAAAAAAAATTAAGAAATGGCCTAAGAATATTGGGTGATGAGAAGTTTCATATAATGGCAGTGGTTCTGCCAAATAAGCTTGGCCATAGAGGAATGACAGTTTCAAAGGCAACTGTAGGTAAAGGGCAGGGTTCTTCCATGCTTTTCTCTATCTACCATAAAATCTGTAAGTTAAACATGAATTCCAAATTGGTTTGGGACTCCTCAAGGCAATTCTGGCCCCAGTAAATTGCATAGCTTCAACATCAGAAATCTACAATAAAAGAATGCCTGGGACCAGAATGCCTGATGCTGCCTCAAATCCTCCTTAGTCACAGAAACTGGCCTAGCTACTCAGGATAAAATGAATGTGAATTTTAATCAATTAAGTTACCAACAATCCTCTAAGAGTCAAATCCAATGCCCTTTACTCAGCACTCAGCCTTCATCCCCTTGGATTGATTTATCCTGCATTTTTAACTGCTAATCATACCCTTCTAGAAATTTCTTCTAAGTCAACAAATATATTACATTCTCTTGGTTCTCATTTTCTTTCTTTGACCATGCTCTCTTTCTTTCTCTTAAATGATTGTACCTCCTGTATGATGTTTCAATCATATGCTCTCCAATTCTCTACTATACTTTTTCCCTTGGCAATTTGAAACACGATCGAGACCACACACATTATCTTTACACTCTAGCTTGTAAATCTCTATCTCAGCTCCAAATTCACTGTTGATATGCAGACACAGAATTCTAACAGCCTATCTGGAAAAGAAAACCATTATCTATCCCCTAAAACTTGTTCTTCTTCCTGACTTCCCCAGTTCTATTCCAGTATCTGCTTCAATACCTTGGCTTAAAATTTCACTGCCATGTTTAACTCCTACTTCACCACCTATATAAGCCAAAACTCATGGAGCTGGGAAGGGACTTAATGGATCACTTAGTCCAATCCCCTCATTTTATAAAGAAGAAAACAGATTCACAGAGAATCACACTGGAATGTTAGTGATGCATGTTACCACAGATGTCACCCAGTTCAAACAATACCTGAAAAGGAAATGCATTTAATATTTTGGAGAAAATGTAATGTAGTCAATTTGATGACCTCCAGTAGCAGGGAATTCCTTATTAATAGACTTAATATACGAATATACTTATTAAGAGGTTTAATTGTAGTTATTTCTTTTCTTCTACTGAAACACAGGTTTTAAGTGTAACTTCCATTCACTGGCCCCTCTGGGGCCAAACAAGTTTCATCACCTGAGTCCTGTACAAAACTGCAACATGTCTTAAATACCATCTAAGAAAACAGAACCTTGAATCCTCAGTCACTAGGACATACGCAATTGAAGGCTATCACTCCTGGGAAGATAGGAGACACCACAATGCTGCTGGCCCACAGCTTTCACAAGGAAGAACGAATGGTAGTAGCAATTAGTGGTGTGCTACTGAGGACAAGAAACTCCATTCACAAAATGACCACTGTTCTACCCCTTACCTACCCTATTACCATGTACTCTCAACCTTAGCACCATCTTCTCTTAGGGACCATGATTTACAGGGAAAGGAGGGTTAACTGTTCAAGCAAGTACTTCTGTGGAATAATGACTTACTTAACTACTCAACCCTCCAAACTTTCATTACTAATGACCTTTCTGCAATAATTTGTACTTTCCCTTTCCGATGACTGGAAAACTCTCATACACTTCCAGACCTGTTCTGGTACATAACCATAAATATTATCTTTTTTGATATCATCCGTCTGCCTCCAGATTCCTCTCACTCTCCACCAAAGGATACTTTCTGGGTAATATCTTAGCTTTTGTAGCATTGCTCTTTCCTAGTTCACCTGTTGCCCACTTCAGTGATCCAACTGTTTTCTGAACATGCAAAAAAATTTTGAGTATACACACTAAATGTCTACATTTATACATTTTAAATCATTCATGTAATACTGTCCTAATAATTATATACATAATAAATTTACACAAAAAATAAATTTAAAAGGATGATTTATTTTATCTCATATTTTGTCTTTGAGTCAATAGGGAACCATTGGAGTTTTACTGAGTTGAGGGAGAGGTGTGGTCAGATCTAAACTTTATTGCTGGCAGCGGTGTGGAGGCTGAATTAGAAAAGAGAAAGGGAGGGGGGAGGGTGAGGAGGGGAGGGGAGGAAAGGAGGAGAGGGGAGGGGAAGGGAGAGGGGGAGGAGAGAGAGAGAATATCAATCAGGAATGTGTTCAAGTGAAAGGTTATGAGGGTCTGAACTAGGGTGGTAGCTGTGTGAGTAGAAAGAAGACTACAGAGGTAGGAATGATATCTGGCAACTGATTAAAATACATGAGGTGAAGGAGAGTGAAGAATGGAGTGATAAACACCAAGGTTGGGATCTGAATAACTAAGTATATATTAACAGGGCAGTGTGGGAAAAGGAAGGATTTTGAGGGAAAGACAATTTATTAAATAAAATGTGCAATATGTCGCAACCCATCCGTTCCTACTCAACATGTATGACTCACTCTATCACATCCAAAACAAAAACGGGAGAAGGACTCTTACTCACCAATCACTGCGCCTGACTGCAAAGCCCTCCCCACCAAGAGGTGTCTAACACAGCCATGAGATGGTGAGTACATAGGGTGGAGGTGCTATTAAAAGGAAAGCAGGAAATGACCCATCTTTCCACCTTCCAAATGACCGATTGTGTACCTTTTGGGGTCATGCCAGGAGCCCAAGCCTTATTTTGTAGCCCACTAACTTATCTGATTCCTGTTTACCAGTCTCCTTTGTCCATTTTGATACTCTAAGCATGGGTGGCTCCCCCAAACTCAGTACTGCAAATTCTTCTTTCTCTTCATTGCTGGAGATCTTACCCAGTCCTAATGGAATTAATTATAATTTCTGTGCAATTGCTCCCAAATCTACATATCAGCACCTTACCTCTACTCCCACATTATTTACTGTCTGATGCTTATTTCCACCTGGACATCAAGTCAGCATTTTAAACTCAAGAAGTCTAAAGTTGAACTTCTTGCCTTCCCATCTCATTTCAATTCTAAGCCCAATTCCCTATTTCTGTGGATTGTCAGGGTGATAAGAACCTAATAAAGTGATAGGTCCTTAAGTGAATGAAAAGAAAGCGATAGACAGAAAAGATGCTTTGGAGGTTTTATTAATAAGATGTCACAATTGATTAAATGTGAAGGCTGAGAGAGATGACACAGAGGTAAAAAATATAGGAACGTAAACATGGGTTGTACCCTAGATATATATTATGAAGTTTGAAAAGGAGTTGAAATTAATGAAGAAGATGGCACAGTGGATAGAATATCAGACTTAGAGTCTGGAGGATCTGAGTTCAAATGCAGCCTTAGACACTTACAAATTGTGTTACCCTGTGCAAGTCATTTACCTTGTATGCCTCCATTTTCTTATCTGCAAAATGAGTTGAAGAAGGAAATGGCAAACTGCTTCAGTATCTCTGTCAAGAAAACCTCACATGGAGTCATGAAGAGTCAGACACAACTGAATAATAATAATAATAATGATAATAAGTTCTATTTTGGACATCCTGCATTCCAACTGCCTACAGGATATGCTGGTGAAAATATCCAGCAGACATCCTGGTGGTGTGAGACTTGAGCTCAGGGGAGAAATTAAGAACAAACATATAGATTCAGGAATCATATGTATATGAATGACAACTGAATCCATGCAAGCTAATGCATGAGAATGAAAAAATGTAGAAATAGAAAAAAAAAATGCCTGAGAAAAGGCCATTGGATTTAACAATTAAGAAATCACCGGCACCTTTGGACAGAGAAATAGCAAATAGAGAGAACAGTTATCCTTCTTTCTTCAAAACACAGCCGTTAACTGCCATGTTATATTTCATCGACTGCCGTTGCGACTTGCCAAGCTTCCTCCACATAGTACACACCAATTTCAAGAGTTCTCTCCTCCCTCTCTCAGGGAACAGAGGACAAATAAAGCAAATCTGTGGACATTATGACAAAACCAGGCCTACGTACCCAGTTTATTATTAGTCTGACATTAAAAACCACTAAAAAAACCACCAACAACAAAACAAAACCACCCGCCTACATAAAAACACACCCCAAGTCAGAAAGAAAATTGTTAACAGCATCTGGAGTGATCTGCTCTGACAACAGCAGTAACAGTTAAAGTAATGAAGCCTACTGAAGGCAGAGACATGCATGGGAACTCAACTCTAATAGGATATTTCCAACTCCTCTTCCTTCACTCCTCCTTTTTCATGACCACCTTGTAGCTTCTGATACTACTCACCACCACTTCCTCCTACATAGGCTTCTTGCTCCTTTTTAAAGACAGTATTCTCTCCTAGTTCTCCTACCTAATCCGATTCCTCTTCTTAGGCTCCACTACTGAAGCCATCCTATACCAAATTCTGTCCTGGGAATTCTTTTGCCTTTCTACATTCTCTTTTTTGGTGACTACACAGTTAAAAGGCAAATGTTTCAGTAAAAAAATGTTAGTTCAAATAGAGATATGAAGCTACTCCCCACTGAAGGAACAAATATACATTTCTGTTAGGTTCAGGCTTCTCTAAGAAGCTCAATACTTATCAAATAGCCAGATCAGTTGAATACATGGAACAAGTTTTATATTCATTATGTTCCTTAACTAGACTAAGAACAAATTTTGCTTTCTTTTTTTCCTTTTTCTTTTTTGGAAGGGGAAGGCAGTGCAATTGGGGTTGTGACTTACCCAAGGTCACACAGCTAATTTTTGTGTTGTGTGTGAGGTCAGATTTGAACTCAGGTCCTCCTGACTCCAAGGCCCGTGCTCTATTCACTGTGCCACCTAGCTACCCCCAAATTTTGCTTTCTTGATTCTAAGAAGACACAGGGTAGAGCCCCTGTATAAAATCATTACTGTGTAATATAAGCAAAGCATGGAACCTAAGCCCACAACAGACCTGACATCTATAGATGTCTACCTGGCATTTACATAACATTAGATTTTTTTTAAGTTCTGTAATTTTTTTAATTAAAATTATTATTTTCTGTTCCAAGTTCTCTTCCTCCCTTCAGTCCCTTCTTCCCCCCATCAAATGAGAAGACAAGCAACATAATACCTATCCTACATGTTAAGTCATGCAAAACATTATTTCCATATTAGCCATTACATAGGGTTTTAAGGCTTGCAAATTACATACATTATCTCATTTGAGCTTCACAACAATCTTATGTCACAATTAACACATGTATTCTTATTTCCATTTTAAAGATGAATAAACTGAAGCCCAGAGAAGTTAACTGACTTCCCAACTATTCCAAACTAGTAATTTTCTGAGGGAGAATTCAAATCTACATCTTCCTCACCCTATGTTCAATACTTGTTCATTATTCAAAAGGTCAAGTAAAAATATAAGGATCTAGAAGATGTTTTTCACATAATACTTCCTGGCTTCATTTCAAAACTTATTAAAGCACAGCATAGCACAAGGCCAAAGAACAAACACTTTCTTTCCCCTTTACACTCCTTTTTCCCCGTCTTTTATTTTAAATGTAATCCACACTCTGGAAGCCCTCAAAGGATGACCTAATCTTTCCATAGTTATGCACTAAGTGACAGGAAGGAGCAAAAAACATTTTAGAAGGAGCCTTCTAAGCAATTCAAGAGGAAGGTAAAAGATTTGCATTTTGTTCTTTACAAATAAAGGAATTTGATTTCAATGAAATTGTGTAAAATGTGCATGGATTATAATTCCTGATAGACTGGTATGATATTGTTAAACATAATTCAAAAGTCCAGTGGAATCCTATCTTGCGGGAAGGGGTTCAGGAGTTATAGCTCAAATTTAAGAAAGAATATTAGATTGGCAACAATTCAACCTAAAGAAAGGCATACCCAGGATGCACAACTTTAGAGTTTGAAGGACCTTAGGAAATCATCCAGTTCAATATTCACATTTTATGAATGAGAAAACTGAGGTTAAAAGAGGATACATGACTTGCAACCAAGATCACACAGCTAAAAAGTAGCAAATTGGCATTTGAATCTAGATCCAAATCCAGTGAAGCAAAATAAAACTTCACTTTGACCTTGCAATACACTAATTATATTCAATTCTACAACACCCAAGACTCTAGATAATTTAGTCTATCAGGGTCTAGTTCTTCTCCATCAGATAAAAGTAAAAAAAAAAAATTTTCTGTAAAATTCACAGATCTAAAGGACTTGATGTTTGGTCTCAGGTGTGGCATCTTCAAAAGGTCTCTATATGAAGAAACAGATTTTTTTTTTTTCAGATGTAAAAAGGAAGCCTTAATTGAACTAAGAATATATTCAAAATAAATGGTAAGGGGAAGAAACAAATAAGGTTGCTTGAAGGAAAATAACATGGTTATGAACAATTTTATAGACTGCAACTTCGACATAATCACTACTATGAGGAAAAGAGAGATAAAGATAGACAACTGTTATAAACAAACGCTCTTGACTCCAAGTAATCAAAATTAATGCTGCTGAGAGTTCATGACACACTAAAAACTAGACTGCCCACAATAGCCTGAAAAGTGACCTTACAAAGGAACTAGAGGTGATAAGAAGTCACTTACTGGAAATATATCTCCAGTAAATCAATACATAAAACATACTGCTGAATACCATCCCTACTCATAATCCTAAGGGGAGAAAAAGCTGTCTATCTATCCTGATCCCAAAGACAGGAACACCCTTTCCCCAAGAAACTCAGGTTAAAATATCACTTTGAGGAAACAGGCAAAGTGGTGTCATGACAGCAATCTTATCAGGCCAGAAAACATTAGTTGCTATTATTTAAACAGCAGCATTTAAGAGAAAGATGATTATTTCAAAGTTAAACTTGCTCGCTTTGTCATATAATTAAATCTCTAACTACCCTGTAAAAATCTGTCCACAACATTTAAAGGAATCTGTTCTAATTTTGAAATACATTGATAAACTTCCCTTTAATTAAAATTTTCCTTCCTTTGAAATTTAGGAGTGGCATTAAGAGAAGAATAAAATATAAAAGCAGACAGATATAAGGTTCATAAAAAGATATAACAGTCGCCTTCCAATCAAGCATTTTTTTTTTTAACTACAGACTTTGAATGAAGTGGGAGGAATGGGTGTTGCAAATTTGAGCAAACACAACTATTGTGAGTTAAGACTCACAGGTAATAACCAAGTTATATTTGTATTTGCATAGACTTCTGTTCAACACCCATTCCAAGTGACAAAAGTACTCCTGTTCATAAATCGAAGTGTGCCTATCAAAGACAAGCTAACTTAAATAGTTATTACCAGTATGTGAAAAATCTATCCTCCTCCTATAATACATTTTCACTACTCTGACCACAGGGGTATCATGAAGCAGATTAGAGAGCTCATAAAGCAACCTGAATTTATATATAATGGGGATTAATTCTCAGAATACCTATCCACACCCCGTCAGTGCTATATTCAAAGGGAAGAACATCAACATCATCATCATCACCATCGCCACCACCACCATTATTTCTAAAAACCTACCATTACAATAGATGTGAGTACTCAGGCATGGCACTACTTCCCCCATTAGCAAAGCCCCGGTCAAATCAACCAAAATTACCAAGTCAATTCCTTAGGGAAAAGATCATAAGCTCACACAACTTGGCCAACAGCAAGAGGGGCCACAGGTCAAATGAAAAGAAAGAAAGAAAAGGTGTGCTTCAGAAGATGTCAGAGCAAGTCATTCTCACTAACAAAAAATATATTCCCATCCCACCCATTACACCTCCAAAATAATGATGGTACGAGGATTACTTCGCATTAACTAAAGTTAACTTATTTCCCAAACTTAAAACCTAATGAAACAACCATAGGATAAACAAGAATAGTAAGAAAAACTGTTTCATTATATCAAATACTTTTTTGCATCTTGGAAAAAAAGCCCTACAGAAACATAGAACACTTGCTCAGACTCATTAAGCATCTTGTTCTTCTCTACCCCCTCACCTAGGTAACTGCAGGGTCTTTCATTACTCAGGCCATTAGATGGCTCTGAAATTTGAGGCTACTCTTTGAAATATCTACAACTCACCGGTTATTTGGAAACACAGTCTATCATTGCATTAAAAACTGTGACAGAGACCTTGTCTCATCAGGATAGAAAAATCCTTTTCCATGTGACTTCACAGCAGTGAAGGTCCTTTAAGTGAGAGATGGACAAGTACCTGTAGCTTTCCTCAAACCGGGATTAAGTATAATAGGTAATGGTAACGATGCAAACATCAGTATCCACTATCCCTTTATCTTCTCAGACCAGACTCCCAAGTGACTTCCTGGTGTTTCTGGCTCTACTAGCTGGAGCTCTATTTCAGGATTCCCTTGTTCTGCAGTCTGGATCCATAAAGGCCTGTGGAAGTATTCAGTGGCTTTGTAACTGTTCCTTCCATCCATAAATCTCACCTTCACTTCAGTTGCACCAGGCAACTGCAGTGATTTGTCTTAGCTCAGAGACCAACACGAGCATTGCCTTAAATACAAACAACTCTACTAGGCCATGTTTTCACACTATTTTCAGGATATACCTGCTCTGTATTCTAAATCCAACAGTGAGAGTCAGTGATCTTTTTTTTCATTCTGACACAATGTTAGGTCAGACCTTCTACTGTTCTTTCAATGTGGCACCCTTCCTTCTTCCTTCAAGATTCCCAAATTATAATTTGAGTGTCACAGTGTGCGTGCCATTTCCTTCTTAGCTACATATTGTTATGACTGAATGAAAAAGGCAGATTTCTTTCATTTTCTGAGAATTATATTTCTTGCACCAAGTTGCAGGAGTTAATTAAAAACTCCTATAGAGTTGTACTTTTTATCAAGTTGACAGTCTACCCCAGGGTCCAACTTCATCCCATCAAAAGTGATATAACAGTAACCATCTTCTGATTCTCTGCAATTCACCCTTTCTATACAAAGTTTCAAGACTCATTTCATTGAAGTTTATTTCTTCTTCATTTAAAACGTGTACCTTAATTTGACAATAGACTATCGAATTTGCTCTAATGCCTTTACTTATCCATGAGCTGCCAAAAAAGATAATTAAATATCCAAAAGGTATTGAATTTTCTCCACTCAGGTTACACCAAAACACACATAAGATTGTCATAAATCTTAGCGGAAAATACAAGCTGATTTGGTATAGTCTCAGAGGTATCATTACAAATATGCCAAAATGATTTTCCAGATAAATAACTGGATTTTCATACAGAGAAGATGATAATGAAGTCATCCAGAACCAAGCAATACGCCTTCTCCCACATTCAGTAGGCAATAATCAATGGAGCCATGCTGTTCTTACATTACATGTGGCGTTCTTACATCTTCTCTATGTGTTGAATCTCAAAATATTCAAGTTAGAATAAGGTAAGAACAAGATATATAGTTTCTTTGGACCTGGAGTATGCATGATTCAAGTTACTGTCAAAAGACCACCATGTAATAAAATCAAAAGCAATTCCTAGAAACAAATAGTATACGCAAATGAAGAGATAAGTTCAGTTTTCATTTGACTACCCTCTAAACTATAATAGACAAAAATAATACAAATGCATCCATTGCTTTCAGGATAATACGTTTGCCTACTTCAGCCATACATAACAGAAGTATCACAAATACATAACCCAAGAAGATTATTCTTATTCTGAGTTGCTCTTTCTCGAGGACTTAAAAATTTAAATGTATTTTCTTGTCTTCCTCTCAAAGAAGTTAGCAGGAAAAAAAAAATGTATCCCCAAACTTCATTAATATTATCAAATATAAGAGATAAATCTGTAGAGCAGTACATTGGCTGCTACCCAAGCACCAGTCTCTCACAAAGCCATTTACATTACTGCTGTTACTATTATTTCTCAGAGGCTAAGAGAAAGCCTTTATACTGTACTCACTTGGTTACTGGAGTTAAGGAACAGGGAAAGGAGAAGTCTTTGAGGGCCTGGCACAGAAATAAGAGGTAGTGTGTTTTAAAACAATACAAGATTTGAAAAACAAATGAAGGATTCAGATCTGTAGCAGTGAATACCTTAAGGGTGGAGAAACATGCCAGGCTTCACAAAGTTTTTAAGATCAAAAGCTACTTGAAAACTAGGAAAGTATGTTTACATAAAAGTCTGTGTCTTTCTCTAGCACAGGGCTATGCTAATTAGGATATACAAGATTTAAGTATGCTGCAGAGTGTCCCATGTGGCTCCTCCTATGACAACAGGGAAAGACCATAATGTAGAAAAAAACCCTGCGCTAGTTACAAAGACAAAGCTTCATCTACTGCTTTGGTCACTGATATCACTGGAGGCAGTGTTACCTGTATACCTCTCTAGATAAACACAAGGAGAAGAGAGGATTATGTATAGGAAAGTAATCTCATTCTAACACTGTGCCCATTTAACAATATGGCAAGGTAACATTCCTGTCTGCTGTTTCAAAAATTAGAGTAGGCAGGGTATGGAAAGATGTAAGCATCTCTCTCTCTCTCTGTCTCTGTCTCTCTCTCCCCCCCTGCATCTCTTTCTATCTCTTATCTTCCTAGAAAGTTTTAGTAAAAGCTGATTAGTGGCTTCTGGTAGCATTTTGTAATGTACATTAAGCAGTCATATATTCAGATAGAAATGAAAGTTGTACCTATACTATAAAAAGTTAAAGAAACAATAGTAAGAGGCATTGAAGAGAAATTAGGGAGACAGAACTGTCAGTGACAATGAATTCAGTTTACTAAAATTTAGGCAACTCATAAGACAGAGGGAACTCCCTGAGCTAAAAATGGGCATATCTAACTTGAACCTACACTCTTACTCATCCCTTGTACACTTATTGTGCTTCTTTCAAATCAGAATTCCTTCTATCCTCTACTATGTACAACCAGCCAAGCAAAGGAATGCCACTTTGGTCTTGGGTCACAAGTGAACATGAAAACAACCAAATAACCACTGGAAAGATGACCACAAGTTTCTTTTAAAGTACCTTTCCTGAAGGAAAACCTTTCCTGACCCCTCCAAAACCTAAGGATAAATGCTATATATAAACAGATAGAAAGAACCTTGTTAAAACACTAAATAAGTTTGCCACAAGAAATGCATTTTAAGATTCTGTTTTGTTTGAAAAGGGTATTTGTTGCAAGGGTTTTTCTTTTTCCAATGGTGGGGGTAGCAATATAGTTGCCCTCTCTCCAAAAGAAAGACAAAAAAGAGGATCATTGGAATGTACAAAAGAAACAGAAGCCCAGAAAGAAATAGACAAAGCAGGGCAGCTTTGAAAAGCTGCATATAAATGAGATTCTTAGTTTCATGTACTATCTTTTTCTTGTTCCACTTTGTATAGTATACTTTGTATTATTTAGTATTTGTTAAGTTTAGAATAAAATAAAATGAAGTAAAATATGAATATTTAAAGGAAATTACATGAGTTTTGTGAAATTAGAACTAAAAGAACCTGAGACAGCTATAGGCAGTCACAGGTAGTAACCCAAGAAAACCCCTTAGTCTTCACTGAAGATTTCTGGGAGTAACCAAAGGATGAGTTTTTAATGACTAAATCTAATTACAAAGACAACTAAATCAGAAGAGTTATTTAAGTGTCTTCAATACAATAAAAAGTAATTAACAAGAAACAACATCATGACAACTTGATGTTATAAAACCAGGACTGAAAGGATAAGTTAATTCCTCATCCAGGAACAAGAGAATGAAGAAGGATTTTTTTTTCCTTTAGATTGACTTGATTAACAAATAACAACTCTGGCTTAACTCCACAGTGAAGTTAATCAAGAAAAAAATTTTAATTTATTATAGCATTTCATTGATTCCCCAGAGGGCAAGGGATGAAAAAGTGATCCTTCCAAAAGGATGATAAACTCTGCATCATTTCAGAGAATCTATACACCAGAATGAAGACAAAAAATAGAAGTAAAATTGTGAAGTCACTCGATCCTAAAACACAAACACTGACACAGATTGAGAGTATCTGAGACACATGAAAATATTACTTCCTCACATTTTTAACTAGATCTCAGGTTCTCTTTAAAAAATCCATCTCATTGATTTCTTTCAGTGTTGATTTTTGGGATCCCAAGGAAATATGGCCTACTGACCAAAATAGAATCAACAAGTATAAAAATAATCTATTTTTTAAAATCCTTCAAGGTATATACAAATCCAGGCAGCTAGGTGGCACAGTGGATAGAGTGCCAGGCCTGGAGTCAGTTTTTTCTGATTTCTCTCCCCGAGTTCAAATCTGGACTCAGACATTTCCTCATCTGTAAAATGAGCTGGAGAAGGAATAGCAAACCACTCCAGGATCTTTGCCAAGAAAACCCCAAATGGGATCATGAAGAGTCAGACACGACTAAAAAATGACTTAACAAAACATGCAAATCCTGTCAGCATTTCAAATATGAAATTTGGATTCTCCTTCAATATTGAGGCATGCTTATTTTTAACATTTTTGAAATTAACCAAGCAGCGAATAGGATTTCAGATACTTTCCATGCATGAATGTGAAAACCTATCCCTGCTCAGTTTTCATCAAGCCCTTCATTCTGAATTTAAGTGACAATACTCTTTTATTACAGTTCTAACCAAATTGATGTTGTGCTGTAGTTTAAGTTGCGTCCAACTCTTTGTGATCCCATGTGGGGTTTTCTTGGCAGTTACTGAGGTGGTTTGCCATCTCCTTCTCCAGTGGACTAAGGCAAGCAAAATTAAGTTACCTGCCCATGGTCACACAGCTAGTGAATGTCTGAGGCTGTATTTGAACTCAGGTCTTCCTAATTCCAGGCCCAGCACTCTATCCATTAAGCTTACCTAACTGCTTTCTCTAACCAAATTAGGCTAATCTAAATACGGTCATCAAGAAGGTAGGTTTACCCCTAAATGATACTGTCAGAGAATCACAGAACTAAAATTTGACCACAAGGTCCTTCTGAAATAGGGCAGCATATAATCAATCCCAAGATGCAATCTATTTCTGGAGAGGGAAAAAAAAAAAACCCACAAAATATTAAATCTGGATAATCCATGGGATGCTTGAAATGTGAATGAGAAACTTAAGTGGTTTAGATCACAGATTCACAAGGGCCTCTGTAAACATAATCAGGCACTAGGTTACGATTAGAGAAGTCAGATCTTATTGTGATTATATGATGCACAGGTTCTTTCAGGTAAGTATGGTGTGCTCAATTTAGAGATGAAAGTTCTTTCAATATGTGGAACACAAACAGACCCACTATGGAAAACACAGCAGTAGACACTCCTTTCCAGATGCATCACAGAGTAAGCAGAACTAGCCCTGGTAAGTGGATTGTGAGGACTAACAATTCTATATTGGGATGCTTTGATGTCTGCTGTCTAGAGCTAAGAAAAAGAAAGTAGCTTTGAAGGTTGATTCCTTGTGGCAGGACCATCAAAACTAAAGTGTTTTTCTGAATATGTCTCACTGTAATTTTAGTAAGACAATTCCACTATCTGGTGAGGCAACCTACTCTTTTTCTCTTATCATAATTGCCCTTAGAAGAAAAGAAAAATAGCATTTTGGTAACAAATGGTATTTAAAAGCATTAAGTAATAAAGGAAACAAATATCTCCTTCTAGTATATTTTATATAACTGGTGAGGACTGTTCACCAGGATACACACACACACGCATGCACAGATAAAGAATTGTTACTGAGAACTGACTATTTTGATATTTATTGTGGAAGCCTAGCACAGCAAGATACCTCCTTCCCTTTCACACAACTCCATAAAAGTCCCTTTTTCATTAAACATTCTCTAACCAACCAAAATACCTTAAAAATCACCATTGATGGATCTAACACTGAAGATTAAAAAGTCTTTACATAATCACTATACATTTCTACATTGAAAAAATAACCACTTGTCTTCATTGCCTTTCATTTCCAATTTAAAATATGCAACCAAAGAGTAAAGAATCAATACTTTCTGTATAGTACCTAGGGCATGGAGTACACACAATAAATAGTACTTTTAATAGTACTAATATACTCCACACAGTAGCAAGAACACAGATCCCCATATATCTGAAATAATAACAATGAAAGTTTGTGATTAGCTAATGAGAAACTTTAAAATGATTTGCAAATATACAGTCCTTCATAGGCATATAACAATTATATGCCTCTGCTTTTAAAGAGTTTTCAGCTACTTCCTCCTCTCTATTCCCATGGGAGATTTGACTGATTTATGGCCAGCAAAGTCACTCACATTCCTCCTATGGTGACAGTAGCACAGGTACGCTCTGAAAAGGCTGGCACAGTCTCAGTGGCTGCACTGGCTGGTCTGATATAATCCACAGTCACATTGACCTGAAATGAAAGAAAAAAAATAAGTTAGGGTTCAATAAGCCAACAAAATGATCTCTGAACATCCATTTGTCCTGAAATAATAAGTAGAATATGATAATTCTGTTTGATCATAACCTTGGAGATCTGAGCACACCCTCATTTTTACAAATGAAACCAAGGTCAAAGGGAAATGACTTGCCTTACCTAAAATCAAACAGTTAAGGGTAGAACCAGAAGTGCAGTAGAATACTTTCCACTACACAACTCTGACTTAAAAAATTTAAAATCTATGACCAGAGGCATAGTCTGATGTTATATAGTAATCAGTTTGAAAACAAAGGCAAACAGAACATTTAAGGAAGAAACATGACAATTTTACATATGCAAAGTTGTAAATCCTAAAGACCAATGGCCAGTTAAAAAGATTATAGGGCACTGATCAATAAATGGGTTAAGTCTTTAAGTTCAATGTTGCTGGGAATGACCTAGAGAAAAAAAAATCAAGATATTAATGCAAACCATTTTAATTAAATGAGACAGAAAGAACTTTTATTCTCTCAACTCACGTAGTTGATTCCTATGGTTCATAAGTGGTCTATGGTCACACCTATAAAAAGTAGGAGTTAGGCAAGTGGGCATGACTGAGGTCATTAATCCCTCCCAATTCTGAGATGTGTTTATGTATTTATGTATATATGTGCACATGAAAATACGAGATTTCAAGTAAATATAGACATTTCTATTAACAAATATGCATGCATGAGATATTTCTGTCCACACACATACTTTTGATTTCTTATTAAATCATGCATATAATTTAAATACAACGTATGAAATTGTGTGTACTGACTACAAAAAGATGTGATTTGATGTGGGCATATAAAAGGATAAGTGCTAAATAAGCAAAAATCTCTTATGAATGTGTTTATGTTTGAGTATTTCCTATTTAATAGAGATATCTCTATCTTCATTTGACATCAATACAGACATGTTCTTGCAGTTACCATATGTTTGTGGGGAGCAGAGAATTTTTACACAATCAGAACTCACAGATGACTTAAGTCATTCATAAATGCTCCTTCTGCCAATACATTTTCTCTCTTACCTTTAATATTTTGTTCCCACCCCATCCCTGTACAATAAAAGTGAAAAGTAGGCTACTGAATGAGTATACTGAATTCCATATTCTCATTTTATTAGGATATCCTGTCTGAATACTATAATGCAGGCAGATACACATCCTTCTCTCTTTCTCTTCAGGCAGGAGAGCATTTTTGTAGCAGATTTGCTGTTGTTAACTCGTTTTAGTCATTTCTGACTCGTCATGACCCATGACCCCATTTGGGGTTTTCTTGGCAAAGATACTGGAGTTGTTTGCCATTGCCTTCTCCACCTCACTTTACAGATGAAGAAACTGAGGCAAAGAGAATTAAGTGATTTGCTGTCAGAAGCCAGCTTTGAACTTGGGGGAAGGGATCTTCCTGACCCCAGATCCCTCACTCTATCACACATAGCTGCCAGAATTTTAGCAGGCACCATTTTCCCCCCTCCTGCATTCCACTGCACACACCAAAAAGGTTATACTTTCATCTAATCCAAAACTGCATAAAGGAGAGAACTGATTTTGGTTTTTGTGCTAAGACAGATGTTCACCTCACTGTGGAAGCATAAAAAGTTAAGAGCTACTCCAGTTCACACCATAATGAAAAGAACTTTCTCTAAAACCAATGGGACACGTAGTCAGCATTCTCTCCTTGAAGACCTCCAATGAGGGAGGTTATGGGCTCCAAGAGAAGTCGGCTCCACTGTGGGGCGGCTCTGGTTGTGAGGAAGACTTTCCTGTTATCTGAGATATACTCCTCTGCACCTTCCACTGACCACTCCTGCTTCAGCCCTCTGAAGCAACCAAGACTTCTATCGAGTGACAACCCTTCAAGCGCTTGATGACTAGCATGCCCCACCTCAGACTTCTCTGCTCAAGACCAAACATCCCTAGCTCCTTCAGTTCATCTCAATATAGTAAGATATCCAAGTCTTTCACAACATACTGGAAAGTCACATTTGAATATTCTCCAGTTTGTCGATGACACTCCTAGAAAGTGGTACCCAGCACTGAACAAAGTGCTGAGGAGTGGTCTAAACCAGGTAGAGTACAGCAGCATTGTCACTTTCTTATTTCTACAAGCCAGGCCTTCTTTTCTTAATGTAGTTCAAGATTCTATTAGCTTTATTTTTTAGCTAAACCATCCTATTCAGTTTATAGTCCAATAAAATCCTCAGATCTTTTTAGATGAAAATTCCTCATTCATCTTGCACTTCTTAAGTTAATTTCATAATCCAGTTATAAGACTCCTCATTTTGTGTCTATCAAATTTTATATTAATTGATTTGCCACAATGTCCTAGATGGTCAAGATCTATTTGAGAGCTTTATTCTTATTTTTATTATTAGTAAATTTATTTTTAGTTTTCAACATTTCCTTCCATAAGTTTTAAATTTTCTCTCCCTCCCCAAGATGACATGCAATCTGATATGGGCTCTACACATACAATCCCATTAAACATACTTTTACCTTAATTATGTTGTATAGAAGAACCAGAATAAATAGGAGGAACCACAAGAAAGAAAAAAAAAAACAGAACAAAAAGAAAATCATCTGCTTCACTCTGCATTCAGACTTCATAATTCTTTCTCTGGATGTGAATGGCATTTTCCATCACGAGTCCTTTGGAACTGTTTTGTGCTTGTATTGCTGAGAAGGGCTAAGTCTATCAAAATCAGTGATCGCAGACTGCGGCTGTACAATGTTCTCCTGGTTCTGGTCACTTCACTTCAACATCAGTTCATGTAAGTCTTTCCAGGTTTTTTTTGAAGTTCACCTATCCATCATTTCTTATAGCACAATAGTATGCCATTACATTCATATACCACAACTTGTTCAGTCATTCCACAACTGATGGGCATCCCCTCAATTTCCAGTTCTTCGCCACCACGTAAAGAGCTGCTATAAATATTTTTGTACATGTGGGTCCTTTTCCCATATTTACAATCACTTTGGGATACAACCCTAGAAGTTGTATTGCTGGGTCAAAAAGTATGCACATTTTTATAGCCCTTTGAGTATTATTATCTATTCTTTCTAACCCCTTTGCATGTGTGTGTCAGGTCAGTCATTTACAACATCCTAAAAATGTGAGAGCTTAGAATGGCTGCTAGCAGCCTCCTATGGCAACAGCCAGGCACAAATCACTGCAACGTGGAAGGAGGTTCATGAGCCTGTGCACCCCTTTCCATGCCAACAATGAACCATCAATTACTACTTCTTGGAGTTGGCCAATCAACCAGTTTCAAATCCACCTAATGGTACCACTATCTATTCTGCTTTGTTTGGTCTTCTATATAAGAAAAGTTTATATGAAAATCCCTTGCTAAAGTCCAAGTAAACTGTATGTGCTGCATTCTCAAGATCTACCAATTCAGTGAGTGTCAAAAAGACATAATGGGGTTTGTCTGTTAGGAGTTGTTCTAGATGAAGTCATTTGGGTTCTCTATGATCAACACTTCCTTTTCTATATGTTCACTTTCTCTTTAAGAAATATATTCCAGAATTACGAGAGAAATCTAAGTCAAGGTTACTAGTTCTAATTTGAAGGCTTTTTCTCTTCCCTTTTTGAATAGAGAATAGCATTTTTGCTTAGCTACTGAATTCTTGAACAGCCCTTACTGTAAAAACCTTACAAATATGCATGTGTACCTAGAGCTATAAGACTATGCAGGTCAAAGAGGGTCCTAAATGTATACAGTATGATACTCCATGGCCATCCCAGCCTTCTCAGACTCCTCAAACAATTGCAATGACAAAAGACCCTAAACCAAGGTGAAACATAACACATGAAAACACTAAAAAGTGTTGTAAAAGTTGTAAAAAATGAAGTCTATACCACAGAGATAATACCTGAGGCAGCAGAAACCCTCTTCACCATTATAAAAGCACAAAACTGCATGCTTGGGTATGCTGCTCACTGCCCTAAGAATCATGCTTAATATGGGTATATGCTATCAGTGCCGGACATGCTTCACAGGCAAAAATGGAAAGCTTCTGGACGTGATGTGTACTGCCTATAGATACACCTGACATGAGTACAGGCTGTCATCCTTGGACATACCTTTCCCTTGGAAGACGGAGAACTAAACACCCAGGAGACCAAGCAGCCATATTCAAATTCCTTTTATTCATTTCTGGACCTGATCTGAATATTCTATCCAATTCTGGACCTGAATAATGGTCACCAAAGCTCCCATATATCTATATGCTCTTTCATTTCTGTTCTAAAAGGGAGTTTTTCACTGAGGCCCAGAATTCAGATGTGTGAAGGGACAGATCACTCACTCATCTTGGCAAATACCAAGCCTAAGTGTTTCTGTGAAGTGTAAAAGACCTCTTGACTTCCCAGCAAAGCCTTAAACGATGCTATGTGTAGAGTCAGGTGGTAAGGCAGTCACTACAAAATATGATGTATATTATATGAGATATATATCTCATAAGCATGTATATTTTTTAGAGGTAAGAAGGGTACAAATCCTAAATAAATATGAAAACATATCTATAAGGAAATAAGACTGATTCACATCAAAAAATAGCTAAGCAAGGTACATATCTTTACAAACCCAGACAGCAAATGGAGTTGCAAATTCTCTATCAGTTGGTCACTGTCATGCCTGAAAAAAACACCGACAAGAAGAAGAGACATTTTTTACTAAGTGACTAGAAACCATCCCCAAATATTTAAGAACAGAGCATCTGCTTTTCAATGCACCGCCTCAGTGAATTGATCAAGTCAAAGGAGGACAAGATGCTCAGGTGTCAAATCAGTCACTCTGCGGGTGAAAATCATTACAATCCTTTCAAACTGTTGACTCCTCAAAAACTCTTTTTAAAAACAAGTCAAAAAGGGATGGCTGCCTCCAAATACTTCCTGTCAGGGCACTCATTCAAACACTAGGTTTAAAAATCATGTTTTAGGAACAACAAAAGAGAATGTTGTCAAGGAGGGAGTCACTAATGGATAGAAGTTAAGTTAATTTTTTCTACTCATAATACTGTCATAAGACAAAAGAGAAGGAAAATATATAAAGATGACTCCAAAGGGTATATTGGGAGACTGAAATTATAACCAAGACCTGATAACTCCACTGAGTCTCAGAATAAAGGAAAAACTGAGAACCCTTATCAGAGAAGGCTGAGTAGAACAGGGAGGTAGGATGAGGAGCTATTTTCCAACAACTAAACACCATCTCCACTGGCAGGATACAATCACATTAAGAAAAACAGTGTTTATAAGGAAAGATGGGTAGAGAAGAATGGCGGGCTACATTCACTCTTCAAACTGGTTCCCAGAGGACTGGTAGGAGGTAGAGATGCAAAAAACCTTTAGAAAGCCATATGATAAATGAGTGATAGTATCTGGGCTATGTCTTTGTTTCAGCAAGTCAATTAATTGTTCTCTTAGTATTTCAGTTTCCCCCACCTGCTGTTATTAAATCACCTGTTTTGGAGGCAAAGTTTTCCTTTGGAAGGAGGGGGCATTCCAAAAGAAACTTCAAAGTAAGTCAGTTCAGGGGATTCAAGTCTATTCCTAGTTTACTCTTTTCTCTTCTACAAAAATCCCATGCCATGGAGCTAAGAATGTCCCTAGTCCAAAACAGAGAGTATGTGAAAGTGCTGTGACTGAAGAATGACATGGAAATTCAACTAATGTTAGGGAGTGATTAAATGGCAGGAATAAGTACACATATTCTTGTAATGTCCGAGAATCCTTCTAACAAGTTCATGATTTCACCCCACAAGCAGAAAGGAAAGGGGGAAAAATGTCCTGCTTTAAAAATGAGCTAAGCAAATCTCTAGGTGACCTTGTACTTGCCAATGCCAATACCCCTTCTAAGGACAGGTGGGGCAGGAGGAGTGACCCCAGCACTTCAGCAGCTGACACAAAGCACAGACTAACACAAGCAAGGAGCACAGAGAAGAGCTCTAATCAGTGATAATTTATCAGAGTCTATAGGGAGAAAAAACACAAAGATATTTCCACATCTCTCCATGCCTCCAAGGCTGACGTAAATAGCCATTATCTCCTTAGATGGTCTTCCAAGTAACTCAAAAGGAAAAAAGCAATTTATGAAATGTTCAGTCACTATAGGAGTGACTTTTTATTTTGGCTACTAATCAATTCTCTTCTGGAACTATAGTTGGAGAAAGGACAGAATTCTTCCTCCAGCATGTACCCAAGAATCATTCATATTTCCTCTTTCCTCTCCAACTCTCCCTATTAACTACCTCCTTCACCACAGTTCAAATATACCACCTCAACTTTCTACTGTCCATTATTTCCCTTAATATCAACTTTCCTTCCCTGATGTCTAAGAAAACCAGTTCCATGAAATTACTCTCACACAGGGTAAAATAATCCCACAATAACCAAATACAGTTCAGTTTGAGTGACCTTTTTCTTTGGCCTTCTACAATTTTTGTCACAACTTTCTATTTCCCTCAATTTTTTCCCATTATTCTCTTATATGGTTGACCTCTCTTTCCCTGGAGCATTATTCATTTGTTCCTTGACTATTAACTTTGCTTCTATGAGGTCAATTAATAGTATTGTGTTGATGATTTCCAGATCTATATTAAGTCATAATCTCACTAGAACTCTCATCATGCCATTCAAGCTGCTTGCTGCTCTATCTAGATGTTCCTACAGCACCTCAAATTCAACTTGTCCAAAATACAACTCATCCATCATCTCTACCTCCATACCCCTCACCTCCAACCCAAAGGCCACCATCTCCCTTTATCAATCAGGTTCAAAACTTGGGTATCAACTTTAATTCTTCCCTCTCCTAATTCTAAGCATTCAATCAGTCACCAAGTCTTCTATATTCTACCTTCGTAAGAATAAGCACACCCATCCTAGCCAGGACCAATCCAGAACCTATCCATAAATCAACCATCAGAACCTTAGACTCTGCACCTGACCTGCAGTTTAACTTTATTTTACGTGCTGTTTCCCCAAATGGAGTATGAACTCCTTGAGAACAGACTCAATTTTTCTCTTTCTAACTGCAGAACTTGGCACAGTCCTTTGCACACAGTTAAGTGCTTAACAAAGGTTCTTTCTTTCCTCCCTCCCTCCTTCTCCCCACTTTATACTCCCTCCAAAAATATAAAATATGTCTGCCACTTGCTCCTTACTATCTGCTCACATGGACACCAATATAGTTTAGGCCTTTATTTACCTCTTGTCTGAATTGTTGCAATAATTTCCTAACTTGTCTTCCTAGCTCCAATTTCTCACTACTCCAATCACTGTACAGCAATTACTAAAATAACCTCCCTGACATAAAGATTTGGCATTAGGATCATAGATTTAGAACTGGAAGGACCCTTAGAAGCCATTTAGTCCCACTTCCATACCTTATTTTTTACAAGCAAAGAAAGTAAGGCTCAGAGAAGTTAAATGATTTGCCCAGGATCACACAACTAGTACGGTATGATGAGCTAAGATTTCAATTAGCTGCTCCTCTGGACCCCAGATCTAGTTTTCTTTTCTACTATACTACATTGCCTCATTATAGCACTTCATTTCTTTAGGGGGGGGGGGGATGACTCCCTTTAAAGAAAAAAACAAAAACAACCTTTAGTGTCTCCTGAATTGCTTCTTGCCTAAAATAAAAATACCTTAGCTTGCCATTTAAGGACCTAAAGGATCTGACTTCAACCTATCTTTCCAGACTTAGTTCATATTCAATCCTTTTGGGAACACAAAAAATTACATTAACCTCTATTATCCACCCTCAACATTGTACAGGTGATGTCTTTTGATTCATGTGTAAATTGGATTTAAGTGAAGCAGAGCTGCACAAAGTTTTAGGCCTTACTCTTTCCCCCAGAGTCATCACAGTCCAGTGGCAGGACAGAATCAAGACGACTGGTGATGGCTCAAGATGCAGCGGATGACCTTGGTGTCTTCGATATCTAACCAAGCTCTAAGCGCTTCACAGCACCTGCTTCAGCTGCCTTCATGGCTATTGGAACAAACTGTTCTCATCTGCTCATGCCACCAGAAGAAGTCTTTACATGTTTGGGGTAGACACCTACCTAACTCACCAATGGGTTTGAGACTCCTTGATTACCCTCAACTTAATTTTGCTTGTCTGCCAAAATGGTTTGCTGGGGTGTGGTTGCTATACAGGCTACAACTTCCTGCAGCCACAGCTGAGAGTTGGGTGGAACAGGTGGACACCATAGGTGGAAAGTAGACCTGAAAAGGGCTCAGCAGCCATCATACCAGAGGTACCAGTCCTCTCTGAACATACCCTACCACCACAACATTATATTTTCCACCTCCATGTACATCTGTATCCCCTCTATCTAGAATTGTCTTCCTAAAAGGTGCAGTTCAGAAGATATGGGCAAAACAAAACAACAGCTGAAAAAGAGAAATCAATAAATATGTGGCCCTTCATTTTGGCGATCTGAAATATTACTAAATAAGTTATGTATATATAAATGTTACTTTTAAAATATGAGGAGAAAACCTCCCTCAATCTTAGATTAAATGAGGTAACATATATAATACAGGTAAGATAGCGCATGTGTAAACATTAAAGTGCTAACATATATGCTATCATCATTATCATTATTTACATCCTAAAGTTAAAAAAAAAAAAAACTAACCCCAAAGCTCTTTGATTTTGACCTTTAAAGTATAGGCAAGTCTCATAACTAAGATAGACTGAGTTCTGAGAAAAAGTCCTCAAAGTTGAACCTTATTTTTCAAGGGAACGATATCCAATTTTTAAAAACAGAAATGACCACAAACACTATATTTTATCACATATAAATGGAATGATCAGTCAAGCAACAATTCTTCATTAAACTATGTGCCAGATAAGGGGGACAGCAAGACCCCCCCCCAAAAAAGACAAGACAAGAAAAGTCTTGATGTCAAGGAGCCTATATCAGATACAATCATGTAATACAGTAATAACATAGTGGGCAAAAGGTCAACATAGCAATCAGGGATTCAGTATTCAAGAAAATTCACACATACACCGAAAGAACTCACAAATAGTATCATCATCTTACAAATGACAACTATGGAAATGATTCTATAAAGGTTTTTATATTTCTCATTCTCATTATAACAAAATTTGCCCTTATGGGCCTTCTGTTTGTCCCAACTCCTCTGCCTCTACTCTGTTTAACCTACTTAAGTACTTTAGTTCTGAAGGTTCTCTGACCAGACTCATTGTATCCTTTAGAAACTGAAATGATCATAAATCTAAACAATAAGAAAATCTAGGAAAGGTAGTGAAAAATCATAAAAAAAAGGATTAGGGCAAATTATGATTTGATCATAAACTCCTTAAGATTTCTGACATTCTTATGCATCTATGAATACAAAATGTTACATCATAAATTTATTTATTAAGTGATATAAAAAAATAAGCCAATAATTTCCTTCCAGAAAAATATTCCATTTCAAAACTACTGTAATTAGGTGCTAGGGTTGACAGTTTATTCACACTTGTTTGTTCTGCTTCTCTAACTATCGTTCCTACTTCCCCCATATGGCCAGTACTATTTCAAGCACATTTCATCAATGGTATATAAATCTATGTTTACAAAATCTGTATAAACAGTTAAGGAGATCGTTTGCACTATTTCATGCATTTCTGACAATGGATCCTCCCTACACATACTACCTAATGGAGAGGTACAGGCTTTTATCTGTCTTGAGAGAAGAGGAATTTTTCTTAAAATTCTGCTTATCATGGAACCCATGGAGATGCTAACAGGCTCCATCTGACAGCCGGAATTTATGTAAGTAGACATCCCTGCCAACTTGATAAACCCAAAGTCTGGTAAGTATGTAACTGGTATCATACTAAGCATGAGGTCTGAAAGCAGGCAAGAGAAAACACTTTAAATAAGGGACCATCAGTAATTTGACAAGTAACTGATAATCAAGGAGTTCTTTTTCTGTAATACAGTTCCCATGTATGAAGCTTCTAGCCTAATTATGGCAGAGGAATAGTGAGAAGGAAGAAACCTTAAAAAAAACTAATATTACTTGAATATATACTATATCATCTATGCATGTCCTTGTGAAAATTGTTAAGTAAATTTATTTTGGCCTCCAACCTGTTTATTAAATCTTTAACATGGTTCTTTTTAGAAAGAATAGTAGAGGCGATTGTTTTCATAAGATCAAAGATTTAGAGCTAGTGCAGACCTAAGAGGTCATCAAACCCATTTAATAAAAAAGGAAACCAAAGACCAGAGAGGAGAAGCAAGTTCTACTACTGTAATTTAATGGAGCAGCCTCTGTTAAATTAAAAGACAAGAATGTATTAAGTTGCAGAAGATTGCCTCTGACTTAGAAGAATTATGAAAACAACTGCAGATCAGGAAGCTGAACCGAAGAATCAAAGATATGAATTAAATACAGCATTATGAGGGTTAAATGAGATTGTGAAGCTGGACAGTATAGAAACATGCACTTCAATTGTAAAGTTAACAAGGATGACAAAGAGAGGCACCTGGCACTAGAAAAGAGCCATTTCTCACAACCAAAAGAAAAGAAGAGAAAGACCAGCTGAACAAATATTTATTGTGCCACTGCCTAGGTCCGACCACAAAACCCCCTAAAAAAAAAAGTTACCTATAAGAGAGGAACTATTCTAAAATTTCATGGCAAAATATTTTGTGGACCCGTACCAGAATGAGTGATCCTAATTTCTAATAATCCAACACAAGGAAAAACAAGTGATATCTATAGAGCACAGAACAATAGAAGAACTCATTTTTCTGGCCAGCTATAGGATCTTAAATGTACTTAACGTAGCACAGAACTTTTGTGAAAACTGGTTTAGTATGGTGATAAGACAAGTGGATGATTCTGATCTCCACAACCTGAGGAAAACATTCTAATAGATTAAAGATTTCCAAGAGTAATTACAAGCATTAGAAACATAGAAACATTCCTCAAGACAATTTAGCAACTGTAGATCAGGACCCTTGTAAGTCCTTTGAATTGATTTGTTAAATCAAAGTAGTAATTGATCTAAGTGGCCCCATTCAAACTTTAAAATATTAATTAAATTGTTGATGGGTATCATGGTGTGGCAGATTAATAGCCTCAAAGTCAGGAAGACCTATGCTTGAGTCTAGCTCTAATGATATATACTGGGTGTATGACCCTGGGCAAGTCACATAACTTCTCAGTGCTCTAGGTACCTCTCAAAGACCATACCTGCTGAGAAGGGAATGGCTTCCATGGACAGATGGCATTTATTCACTTGAGAGTCCGTCCCCTATATCAATGAAATCACAGGACTAGTCTCTAAATTATTACTTCTACAAATACAAATAACATTATTTTAAATAGCTACTTTTGGTGAGGAATGTCACTTCATAGTAGCACCACCTTCTAGTCTCATTTCTCCAGACGTTCCCCAGAGTATGAATGTCTAGTTTGAGTTTTTTTTTTTTTCAATTCAAAGCCAACTGTCAATCCTAGTCATATCTGTCCATGAGCTGCCAAGGTCAGCTATAGTCAGGGGGAATAAAATCACTCCAGAAAGAACAATCCTTGGAGGAGTTACAAGCATAAGACTAAATATATAAATCTTGATGTCTTTATATGGTGAACACACAATAGCACTGAGCAGTGCTGAAAACCTATTTCTAACAAAATTTTACATAAATTAATTACACAGCAAGACAAAGAAAATATAAAGCCATAAAAATGAAAACAAAATTTAGTTTTATAGATGAGCCAATTTTTTCAAAGTCTCTAAGAAAACGTATAGGAAACTGCTAAAGAATTGAAAGTGAAAAGATTAAAATGTTATAACTCTATAACATATATACACCCCCCCCATCTCCCTAAAAAAAAAACAAAAAACCTTCAATGGCTCCCTACTTAGGGAAAAAAAATTTACAATCTCCTTAGCTTGACATTTAAGGCCATTTTTTTTTTAAAGCAATTGGGGTTAAGTAACTTGCTCAAGGTTACACAGCCAGTTATTTCTGGGGGTGGTGCTAAGTATCTGAGCCCAGATTTGATCCCCAGGTCATCCTGACACTGGAGCCGGTGCTCTTACTCGCTGAGCCACCTGGCTGCCCCTTTAAGGCTATTTCTAATCTAACCCCAAACTACCTTTCTTACCCTCTCTCCTTCTGCTTCCCTTTAGATACCAAATAGCATTCCAGTCCAGTATTTCCTTGTATTTCTCTGTCCTCTCCTACCACTGTGTACTCCCTCATTCCTCAAACATACTTCCTTCACATTTCAGCCTGCTGGATTTTTTCTGTTCCTACAAAATCCAACCCAAATGCCACTTTTTCCATGAATCCTGCCTTGATTCTTCAGCCAAAAGTCTTTTACGATTTTTGCACTTGTTTTATGCCCTCCCCCCACCTTGTATCATACTTATTTGTACATGTTATGTTAACCCCATTAGACTGTAGGGTCCTCTAGGGCAAGGACTATGTAATTTTTTTTCTCTTTGTTTCCACTGCCAAGAAAAACGTCTTATATAACAGATGCTGAAATATGTAATCCTCATCCTGTACTAATTTTTTCTGGAGCAGAGGGAATAGGGAAGGGAGAGGAAGAGGAGAAGGAGAAGGAAAGGGACAAGGAGAGAGAGAGAGAGAGAGAGAGAGAGAGAGAGAGAGAGAGAGAGAGAGATCAAAAACAAGCAGGAAAAAAAAATAAGATGAGCCACATGGAAAGCAAAAAACAAAAAAAAAGAAGAAAAAAATCAACCAAACAACTCAGCATCAGCACCCAAAGCAAAAATTAGCTAAAGCTCAAATGTTACACTTGCTCAAGATGTCTTCAGCTACAATGGCCAGGAAGAATGGATTCTACTTGTTCACAGTTCTCAAACATCTATGTCCATGTTGTCATTAAATTAAGTTAAAGAAAAATATCGATTCAGACAATTCCACCTACACATTATAAACCACCAGACTTCTTAGCAACAAGAGATATGCTGAAGCTATTCTTACACAAAATGCCAACACTTGACTGACTGTGAGGACTCTGCTCTATCTTGGGCACAGCAGAGGGCACTATCATTACACTCCTAAGGAAACACATGATTTCTCAAAGGTAATAATAATTAGCTATTGTATTTTCTACCTAATTGTTAAGGGAAAGGGGGAATCTCTGGAACAAAGGAGAAAAGTTATGCTACTTTATCTCATAATTATAGTTCCCTTGTTCAGCTAATGCATGTCTGCCCCCTAAAGAAAAGGGGGTAACTATGAAGAACACAGAAGATCCAAATCTTTGCCTCAACCTTCCTTCTATATTGTGCACAAGGAAGAATAATCCATGGCAGTAGAGCTGTTTAGAGTCAACACCTAATAGACTGAAAGATATGATGGTCTATATTCTCTTGCACTTCTTCAAATTTCTGCTATATTTTCTTTTACTTCACCATGCAGAGCTGTGGGTTCCTGTTTAAAGCTCTAAACTCAGTCAACTTGCTCATTCTACCTCTACAATTTGCACGGAGAAAATTTCATTGTATTCTTTGTGTAGAACCATCTCGGCTCTTCTTTAATCCAATTATTCATTTCCTGAAATTTATCACAGTTTTATATACTTGTCTAATATTTTCTTTATCTCAAGCAACCCTTACAGGTTCCTTGAAAATCCAAATTTCTAAGATTTTGCAGCTAGGATTCAAGATACAGGTATATAAAAAAAATTCCAAGATATATCTCACTGATTCTTTCATTAATAGATTGAGTATTAAAAGTTCATTTTATCAACCAAAACTAAAAGATCAAGGCCAACAATCAGTGGTGCCCTTTCCCTTGCTGGGAAGTATACAGGGCTGAGTAAAAAGCTGGATGCATTTGATCCCAGAGCACCGTGCTCCACTGGTGCCATTGCATGCATATCATTACAACACTATCTGCAACTGTACTGGCAATCTCACTCTGCGTAGATAATGATGCTGCCACCACCTGCTTCCCATATGGTAAGATCTGCTTTCTCTACTTGTCATATAAACATCAACGAAATGTAGTTTGCAGGCTTATCACCGACAGTCTAACATTTTTGGTTGGTCTGGTTGCTGTACCTGTCCATAAACATCATCTCCAGAAAGGGGACACCAAAAATGTTTTGCTCCCAATTGTGCTGTCACTGAGACATATCATTCTACAATGAATCCACATGCAATCTGGTCATTATGACTTTCTCTATATTCATGAGTTTAACATCTCAAGAAGGGTAAGCCCTATACTCCTTTTCCTTTTCCCAATCCTGCTTCCCACCAAGGAAATACTAGGAAAGGCACCTTGACAATCCATTACAACACTCTAACTATGTTTTGCCAGTCTCACTCTTCCATCATAAGAACATGAAAGTAAATAGTTTTATTATGCTCACCTATTCCAATATAAACCAAGATGGCCTTATTTTTCCTATAATCAAGTCAGACGCTAGTGAAAGACAAAGTATATACATTTTGAAGACGACACTTGGTATAACTGTTGCCACCATCAAAGCTTTCCTGTTTTAACTATGTTCATATACTAAAAATGAGGGACCAAGAAACCCAATCCTCAAGTTTTATGTGTTAAACACCAAAATGGGAGTTTGTTGCCACAAGGCAATAAATTTAGCTCCTTTAATGTAATCTGATTGTAGAGCGATGAGCCAAATACAGAATAATTTCGGTGATATGTTCAATATTTGAATATCTAACTTCACTCAAGCAGCGAAGCAACACTGATGAGGTACAGGCTCTGAAGATTCAAGGAGAGTTCAAGGGGATTCCTAGAGCCTGTACCCCATCAACACTGTCAGGCTGGAGGCTGGCTTTCTCCCAGAAAGCTCCATAATTCTCTTTTTCAAGTCTCAACATAAAGTTGTTTACCTTTCGATTTACACTTTTTAAAAAAAGTCTATCAACATAATTTAAAAAGCAATGATATCTAATGCATGGTATAAGTATACAAAAGTCCCTATTGAAGTTGTCACCCTTTCCTGTCCTTCCTCAACCCTGAACACAAACTTACATGAAGAAGTAAGGTTTTTCCAAAAGAAATATAGTTGTAAGAGATATTGAAGAAATGGTATTAAAATTACAAAGCAAACAATTACTTTGAGCATAATAAGCTGAGCAATACAAGTCCCTAAACTTCCTGGTCGTAATCAAAGCTGATAGTTAAGTTACCATTTTGCTAGTCTTATTAAAAGACAGCAAAAAGAGTAAACACTTGGGGCAGCCAGGTGGCGCAATGAATGGAGCACCGGCCATGGAGTCAGGAGGACCTGGGTTTGAATCTGGCCTCAGAAACTTGACACAATTACTAGCCATGTGACTTTGGGCAAGTCACTTGACCCCAATTGCCCTCCAAAAAGCAAAAATAAAACAAAAAAAGAGTAATTACTTGTGTGAGCCCTCATTACCCAATGCACCCACTACCTAGATTATGAATATTCAGTTGAGGGTGGGGTAGAGGACAGCTACTATACCTAGTAGTCTATCATCTTTTACTCTGTAATAATCAACTATCCCTTTACTGAAATATCCAGTGACTAAGAGGGTGAATATTCTCTTACGACTAAAGCCACAACTAACAAAAATCTTAACAGAGATTACCAAACAGGTTATTAATTCATTCTGGCCACATTTGGTAGAAAATAGACCAACTCTGTCAACACAAACTTCAGGCCATCTTAAACCTGCAACAAATTCAGACCCCTATATACATGATATGATTGTCAAGACCTAAAAAGATGGCTAATGATATAGCTGTTTAGTATAAAATAAGCTACGATTCAGTAGTCCTGGATTTCAGAGCCTACTCTTTCAGTTCTATCTAATATTTCCCTAAATCAAAGCTACCCCAAGCATAACTAAAATCAGAAATTATCACATAAAGTAAAAGCTAGCTTTGAAATTCTTTTTAAATGACACAATGGAAGACCACCTATCAACAGAATATGATGAGAGAGTTACAGCTCAAGCTGCCAGCTGTCAGTAAATTTACTTGCTGTCAAAAATGAGAAGGGAAGAAACAATTCTGAAGAAAAAAAATTGCTGTCAATTACATCTGTTAAAGAAGAATGCATGTCAGTAAAAACAGAAGATATTCTAGGAAAACACCTCCTTATACCAGTATTCTACCACAATAAGAAATTGCCTGAAACATTGCTGAACAGCTCCCTCCTAGGATAAACTAGGCATAGTGAAAAGTCTATAAAACAGAAGGTATCCTAAATATAGAAAATATATAATCTGAAACAGAAACTGAACCCAAAGACCACTCTGGATCCTTAATCTGAAGTGATCTGAATTTTCTGGCATATACTTACAGATTGCCTGGGAGAAAATTTTTAGGGAAAAATAACAATTGCCTTTTCTCTTCCACTATATCCTTTGCCAATGAAGAAGTAAATAAAGAGTGGGCCCTTTAAAAAGGCCTTAAAATAGATGGGACATGATTCGTTGGCAGCGCTCTCCTTCCCTTTTGTTCTCATTATAGCAAGTCTGTGAGATGACACTGAGATTATACCAGCTTTAGATGAAAACTGAACATCTTTCTCCTGGCTCTGCTCAAAACTATCCAGTTGTTGCCACCATGTGTCAGCTGCCTTCTCATTTTCAAAGTTCCCCTATCCCCTGAGGTCTTCTCACTCTCATCTCTTTACTCTTGCAGTCTTTTTCTCCAACTGGTGAGTCCCTCCTGGAACTTTCATTTCCAGGAAGGGTCCAGGACAACCATCATTCTTTTCTCCCTCTGCTCAGATTCTGACTTTTCCTCCATGTGTGTACTTTGCCCTTCATATAATTCCTGCTATTCAGTTCCTTTTAAAATAGTCTTCTCCCATTAGAAAGTAAGCTCCTCATGGGTAGAGGTTTTTTTTTTTTTAATTTGTATCCCTATTGTTTAACATGTACTTGTTGACTTGATTTTTATGACCATGGAGCCAAAGACTATGAAATGACTCTTGTTCCTTAGCTCAAGCAGTGCCTAAAGGACATTGCAAAAATATTCTTTACTCAAACTTTCAAATTCCTAGTTGCAGACTAAACTCAAATAATTTTCCAGTACTTGACAAAGAAAGAACAGATGTTTAAAACACTCCTAAGACTACATGGGTACAATCCAGGGGTTTACAAAAAAACTTGCTGCAATTTTAATCATTAACATATTATAAAGAGAAAAATTACAGAAAGAAGAAAAAATCATAAATGAAATAATTAAGAGTCTTTAGAGAGAAAAGGCTTTCAGAAGATACCTGTCTGCCTCTCTGCAGGTGGCAAACTCTCAGAAATACCAATGGTCTAAGTTAACAGACAGTTACACAAATAACAGTCAGTTTGGGGAAGGATAAGAGACAGTAATAGGAGGGGTATGTCTCAGGGGTAGAAAGTACAGAATTTAAAAAGGGAAAATGTCCCACAAAGAATCTTCTCAACAGAAAGTGCTGCAGTTTGCCAGGGGGGAACAATTGTGGCTTTTACTGAGATGAAAAAAAAAAACCTATTTGAACTAAGTTAAAAAGAATGCATCAGGGTTGTGGTGGTCCTTATGAGATGCAATAGGTCACATAAGGGAACGTTACTTTCATCTCCATTTATCATTCAGATAATAAGGTAATCTACCTGCTGTTTGCTTTCACATGTACACATAAACCTGGTGCACACTCACTCAAAATGACCCCGATTGAAATTCACCCTTCAAGGACTCTTGTATCCTGGTTACCTGGACTGTGCGAATATATCTTCTGTGTACAAAGCAATATATCTCTCTCTGCTCTATCACCCAGAATCATTTTCTGTGATGCTTTTCACAATACCTTCCCCTGTCTTCCCTTGCATTCCAAACTGAATAGTTTGGTTAACTATGAAAAGGATAATAATGGTCAACCCTCTTACAGGGCTAAACTATAAAAAAGGGAAACAGATGATTAATTGAATGGAATTCAATCAAAAGCATTAATTTAAGAACTTATCATGTGTTAGACATTAAGCTGGACACTAGCGATGGATGGATGGATGGATGGATGGAAGGAAGGAAGGAAGGAAGGAAGGAAGGAAGGAAGGAAGGAAGGAAGGAAGGAAGAGAACAAACCTTTCCATAAGGAGCTTACATTCATTATGGTAAACACAATGTTCATGCGTAAGTAAATTCAAAGTCCTAAAAACTGAGAATATCTAAAAGAGGCTTCCTGTGGGAGGGAAGAATTTGCTTCCTGTTCAAAGTGCCTGGAAGATCTAGGTTTAAATCATGCCACTTAGACTTACTAGCTATATGAACATGGGCATAATAACTTATCTGAGCCTTGGGCAACTCTGTGATCTATGGTGGGATATAGCAGATCCTTTTTTATGTACTCTCCTCTTGCTAAATGCCTTCCTTTCAGAGAGATTCTATTTTGGAGAATAAAATCCTTGCTGCCCTTCCCAGCACTTTGGACAGGAAACAAGTTCTCTCCCACAGGGGGCCTCTCTTAGATCTTCTCAATTTTTAGCACTTTGATAATAATAATTATCTCCATTAAAAAAATAGATGAGTAAGCTGAGGACAAAGATTAGGTGACTTGGCTAGGTTCTCCCAGCTACTTTTAAGAGTAGAGATTTGAAACTAGGTCTCTTGAATTGAAGTATAGCATCTTACAGAAAACAAAAAAAAACCTCTAAGGATAAAATGAAATACTGAAACATACAGTGAGGCAAATGAAACCCAAGAGGTCAGGGACAAAACCCTAAGGAACAATTCGCATATCCTCAATCCATTATTACTTAGAAATGAACATTATCCCCCTCCCCCACCAATAAAATAAAACAGCGAGAATCATGAGTCTTGGAAGGTGAACAGGGGAAACATGGGATATGCTTCAATAAAGATCTAATCAATATATCACGCCTCAAAAAATTACAAAACAGCAAGTGAGGAAGGGGATCCCTAAATCAGAAGACTATTATTTCAGTGATTAAAATGAACATCTTCAAAACAGAGCTACTGGGCAGTTAGGTGGTGCAGTGAATAGAGCACCAGCCCTGGCGTCAGGAGGACCTGAGTTCAAATCCAGCCTCAGGAACTTTAACACAAAAACTAGCCATGTTACCTTGGGCAAGTCACTCAACCCCAACTGCCCTCCAAAAAGAAAAAAAAAAAAAGAGCTACTACTGTATAACTAACTCCAAGTCCAGATCCCTTAATGTTTAACTGTTATATTCTGATTTCCACAGGTTCTTGGCATGTTTAATGAATTAGAAAACAGAAATATTTTCTAATTTCTGCACTGGAAACAGTCATAGTGGCATATACTTGTTAAGGAAAATTGATCAGAGAAATTAGTAAGTGATTACATCTTTAAATACAGATAATTCTATCTTCATAAGGCTAACAATTTAGTTCAAAACCTGGAAATTACTTTTTCACTACAAAAATAAAAGCTTATGGTCATAAAAGGTTTAATTACTTAAATGCAACCTTAATGACAAATGGCTAACGCAGAAAGAGATAAACACTACTAGATTAGACTAGCAAATGAATTAGTCACACCAAATATTCATATAACAGAACAAACACATTATTTCAATAAATGCAGTATATGTGTACATGTAGGTGCACACATAAACCACCACCACCAAGTTTCTGATACACCATTTGAGAAAAAAAAAAAGGTTCCTTAAATGCAATACTTTAAAAGAGACCAATAAGAAATGTTTCCAAATTCCATTAAACAAAAGAAAAAAAAGTAGGGGGGAAAGGGATGGGGACAACAGGGAACAGAATGGAATTTTAAGGGTCACACAAAAAGCACCCAAATCTACAATTGCATCATGCAAACTAAACAGAAAAATTATTGGATACAACTTTTAATAACATTGCTTGCTATTGTAAAACAAAATAAACTACAAATTATCTGAAATTTTTTTTCCAATATGCATAAAAAGTAAAACAAATAAAAATTGGAAACTAGATCAACATAAACATTGACAATGAATTTACAGAATTAAAAATAAATGAACCAAAAGTGTCTATAAGAAACATAAAGGGAAACAGATGTTATTTATGATGTTATCTATAAGAGGGAAAGTAACCCTCTCAAATGTAAAAGCAGAGATCCTTAAAGAGAAGAATCTAAATAACTAGAGAAAAGTTTTTGAAATATGAGCTTAGAGCTCATTTAATTTAATCATTTCATTTTATAGAGGCATAAAAAGGTCAAATGACTGGCTCCAGTTCATATAGAACAAAAGCTAGAATTAAAATACAGATTTTAGAGACTGGGAAAAAAGAAAAGAAAGGAAGTCAGAATGTCAAAGAAATAGAAGCTTTTTACATTAAATAAATACAATGCCAAAGAAACTATAGAACCAAATACAGAGTCTTTAGTAATCAGGGTTGAAAACTTATCAAGAAACATACAAAATAAAACACAGCATCTGATGAGGTGTGATTGGTGGTGGTGTGTAGGGTTAAATCAACTTAGTTTTAAATATATGTATGATTAATTGTTGGCATTTACCTTAAAAATGAGTTATCAGAACTTCAATATAATTGGATGTAATTCCACATAGGCTTTCATCACTCAATGCTCAAACAACAATTCTTTTATTTTTAAATTTAATTGATATTGGTCTTTTACATTAACAATATTTCTCCCAAATTCCCCAACCTAGAGAACCACTCTCATATATCAAAAAATTAAAAAAAAATAAAAAGATCAACACACACACACAAGTCTGATAATACATGTAATGTGCCACATATGTAGATCTTCCACGTCTGGAAAGGAGGAGGTATCGTTAGGTGTGTCTCACTTAAGTTGTAGGTTAAGGTTTTATTTTCTTATCTAATTCATCACTTTTTCATTTTATTGGAGTGTTTAAGTCATTCATATTTAAAATGAGAATAAAGATTTATATTTTCCTCCACTTCTCTCGAATACTGGGTTTATTTCATAATTTGAATGGGGCAGTAGTTTCTATTTCTTTATACAGTGATCACTTTGTCTTTTTTTTCTTTTTGGAGGGGGGAAGGTAGGGCAGTTGGGGTTAAGTGACTTGTCCAAGGTCACATGGCTAATTTTTTTGTGCTAAGTGTCTGAGGCTGGATTTGAATTCAGTTCCTCCTAACTCCAGGGCCAGTACTCTATTCACTGTGCCACCTGGCTGCCCCTGAGCACTTTGTCTTTTCAATTATTTTTGCTTAATCTACTTTATGTCCCTCACCCTCAAAAACCACACTTCCCCTCAAGTTTGTCATACCTAAACTACTTTTGGAATTTTACTTAATTTATTAATTATATTTTATTTCTTCTATTTAATTTTATCTCTCTTTTTATATTTTTCAGTTTAGTAATTAAATAGAACACTCCTTTCTCTTCTCTTCTTCAACATTTTTCATTTTTTCAGGGTTTTTAATACCCTTTTAGGAAGTTTTTTCTAAAAAGATTTCTTTCCTCATTTAATTCTCTTCTTCTCATGAGTTTTCTAGATGTTTATTCCTTGATTACTGGTCCTTGTTCCTTCATTTTCTCCTGGCTGTACTCTGGATTTCTCTGCCTTGCCCCAGGAACGTCTTCATTCTGGAAGGTCACTTCAGTCCTGGAATTTACACTTGAGAAATACCCTCCAAGTCTCTTTTTTTCCATGTTGTCTTCCTCCCTAAGAATGTAAACTCCTTGAGGACAGAGAGATTATCTTTCTGCTTGTATTTGTATTCCCAGTGCTTAGCATAATAACCCGCACAGAGCAAGCTCAAAAAAGTGCTTGTTGACTGACATGCACATTTATTCCTTCTTAAGTCTCTGAATAACTCAAGGAATTAAATCTCCTAGGGTACTTATCTCTTCTAAATAGTTTCTATATTTTTGCTGTGCAGATCTTGCCTGAGTCTCCATACTTTTGGTTGTGCTACACACACACACACACACACACACACACACACACACACACACACGAGAACATGGAGATCTCTTAGGATAAGAATATGAATTTATTCTCTTCCCCCAGACAAGAGGGAGGTCTTCCCCATGACTGATCATGAGGAAGAGGTGTGCAATGTGGGGTGAACAGAGTTTTTAAACCCTAAAGTATTCAAGTCCCCTTTCCCCCACTAGCTGAGAGGTGGACTCAAATCTTCCCCAATGGCAAGTAACAGGGAAACCCACCACTATCTCTCAGTGGCTAGGAAACAGGCTTACAAAGAACAAGGAAGCTGACTGACAGCAAGGGAAAGGGGGAAGGGTCCTGAAGCAAGGGAGAGGGAGGGAGAAAGGTCACCAGGGCAGTAGTAAAGAAGGGTGGAGACTCCTGAAAGGGCTTTCTGTTCATTGATGGCAGAAATGAAGGGGGGAAGAAGGAAGTTAATCCAAACTGCCTAATAAGTTTTCACTCCCCAGACAGGATCAAAACCTTTTGCATTTCTGGTGCACAGTAAGTGCTATATACATATTAGCTGCTGCTACTACTACTATTACTATGTCATCTTCTTTAAGCTACTTTGGTTTCCTAGTGAGCTAGCTTAAAGAGTCAACCTGAACTACAATTACTGTTAGCTCAATTCTGACTGAACAACACAGCAAGGTGAGTGAATAAATGAGTGTTCTGGTTTGTATAGCCCAAAGATAGGCCAGTTTGATGAACTTTTCAGTTTCTTAACTTAAAGAACTACTATTCACATTAAAAGCTAACACTTTCTAAACATCTTTTTAAGGGTAATGGTTAATTAAAAGAGCTTCTAAAGGCTATGTTTGAGTAAAAAGAGAATTTCCTTAACAGTGAGAAGCAACAGTCAAGCAGGGAGACCATTCAACTAGATTAGCTCCAACTGGATAAATAACTGATATAAAAGGTCACATCAGAAAGGAACAAGGAAGAAATTTCCTTTTGGGTCTACAGCTAGGAGAACAATTCAAAACCAAAAAACAGAGAGAAAGGATCACAGAACATGAAACAGACTTTTTTTTTTTTTTTGCTTTTTGGAGGGCAATTGGGGTTAAGTAACTTGCCCAAGGTTACATGGCTAATTTTTTTTGCGTGGGTGTTAAGTGTCTGAGGCGGGAACTGAACTTGGGTCCTCCTGACTCCGGGGCCGGCGCTTTACTCATTGCACCACCTAGTGGCCCCCAGACAATTTTGATAGCATACAATTTTTTTGCACAAAGAAAACCAATGCAGCTAAAATTAAAAGAAAAATGGTTAAGGGGGAGGAAGAAGGATGCAGGGGACAATGACTTTGTTAGTTCTCTGATAAAGATCTTGCAAAATATATATGGAACTGTTTAAAGTTTATAAGAATAAATGCCATTCCCCTATTGATAGATGGTCAAAGAATATGAAGAGGAGAACAGAACTATTACATGAAAAAAATCCTCAAAAATCACTAATAATTAGAGAAATATGAATCAAAGCAACTCTGGGGTTCCACCTTCCACACATCAAGCTGGCAAAGATAACAAAAAAGAAAGATGACAATTCTTGAAGAAACTGTGGGAAAAAAGGGCACGTATATTTTTGATATACCTATGTAGTAGTACTGTCATTCTGTAAAGTCTCTAACCTGTAATAACCCTTTGAATTAGCATACTTTCCAAAAAGGCCTAAAATCCAAAAACATCCAGGAAAGCCAGAAAGAATCTGTGTGTATGTAAGTTGTATACACAGCAGTTCTTTCTGTAGTGGCAAAGAAATAGAAACTAAAGATGTGCCCATAAACTGAGGAATGAGTGGACAAATTAAGGGATATGAATAGAATGCAATGCCATTCTGCCATAAGAAATTACATAAGGGATAAATTCAAAGAAACTTGTGAAGACTTGTATGAACTAATAGAGAATGAAGAAAGCAAAAAAAGTGTAATAATTTACATAACGACAATACTGTAAAGTCAAAGAACTTGGAAAGACTTAACAACTCTGATCAATGAAATGACCAATAGATTCCAGAGAACCAAAGATGATACATATTCGCAGTTCCATAAAGACAATTTGAGAATTTGTTTTTGCTTAACTATACATATTTACTACAAGGGTTATCTTTTTTAAGGGAAAGGGTTAGGAGAGATAGAAAATTTTTATTAATTAAAAATATTCATAACAGCACTTTTGGTGATAGTAAAAAAGTGGGAACAAAGGAGATGCCCATCAAATGAGGAATGGGTAAACAAATGGTGGTACATGAATGTAATGGAATACTGCTGTGATGTAATATATGAAGAATATAGAGAAGCACTGAAAGATTGTATATGAACTGATGCAGTGAAGTAAACTGAGCTAAGAAAGCTCAGTGATTAAATGACTATGACTAAAACTATGTAAAAGGAGGAAAAAAATCACAAAACAATTAAAAGTAATACTGTAAAATTACAAAGAACAGCTATGAGAAGACACCCTCAGCCCACAACTTTGCACAAGCAAAATATACAAGTTGGTGCTCAATGTACGTGTTTGCTTTCATGCTCATTGATGGACTGATCAAGTTTGATGATTTCTTTTCTTACACTTAGGTGGGATGATTCTTTGGAAGAGTTGGGGGGGAGGGGGAATACTACAGATATTTTGGGTGATAAAAAATTCAAAAGATATCAATACAAATTAAAAAAAGAAAGAAAAAAATGGCCCTTCTTCTAAAGCCAACATTTTTGCATTTTTTTAACCTTGTAAAAGTTAAAATGTTAAATTTACCTATATACAAGATCAAGCTTTTTCTTAAATATTCAATATATTGAGGCAGCTAGGTGGTGCAGTGAATAGAGCACCAGCCCTGGAGTCAAGAGGACCTGAGTTCAAGTCCAGCCTCCATCCCTGTCATATACTTAACACTTACTAGTCATATGACCTTGGGCAAGTCGCTTAACCCCAACTGCCCTCCCCAATAAATAAATAAATAAATATTCAATGTATTATTTATTTAGCAATAAGGAAAAAATCTATATAGATGAGTTTTCATAATAATCATACTACATTCTCTATGTTATGCCAGTAAGGGTCATCATTGTTAAAACTTTATTAGTGTACAAAAAGAAGATGAATAGATCCTGCCCTCCTTTGGAAGGAAAGGAAAAAGGAGGCAAGAGAGAGACAAAGAGTAAGCAAGGGAGAGAGGGAGGAAGGAAGATTGAGGATCATGAAGGAAAGTGGGAATGAGAAAGAATATTCCAAAAATCTGTATTTTCATTATGTTTGAAATTAGATAACTTCATTGGAGTAGGGAGAGATATACAGACAGTAACTATCACTTCCTATGCCTAGGATACAACATGAGAATGCTATGATTCAGGGTAACAAGTCATTTTCCAAGAAGTTTCACAGCATCTAGATAGAGCAGGAGAACACAAAATTCAAATTCTTAGAGAAAAGGTCCAGTTGGAGATACTAGACTGGAGATGAGAGAGATCTTCATTATTCATTGTCTCATACTGTGTTGGCTGAAATACAATTATTTTAAAAAACTAATTTTCATATTTCACATAATTAAATAGCAAAAAGTTGATATAAATTTAGGTGTTGGCTTACAGAAGTGGCAGAGGAAGAGTTCTATGAGGAAAAAACTCTACAGAGCTAATAAAAGACCTAATAAACAAATGGGAAAATCACCACTGTTTTGCGCTTATGTCCTGAGCGGTGTACCCTCTGGAACCCTCCACACGCCAAATACCAATTCAGCTCCCTATTAGGTACTGCTTTTCTTACATTGTGTTTTTAGTTCCTTGAGGGTAGGGACTGTGCCAATTTTTTTTATCTCCAACACTTTGCACATAGTAGGTGCTTAATAAACGTTTGTGGGGCAACTGATCTATATATGTTCTATATATTCAGCCCTAGAGATAGCTACATGGAGCTCCAATTCCACACACCAAGTACCTTTTGAACATTTTGAACTGAATGTCCCATAGGCATATCACACTCAACATATCCAAAACAAGAACTTATGATCTTTCCCCAGAATACTTCCTTCTTACAAAACTGTCTTTTACTGGAGGACAATCCACAATCCTCTGTTAGCAACAATGGAGTTATCTTCAACTTCTCATTCTCACCACCTTATGTGAGTAACCAATCAGCTGCTAAATTTTGTCATTTCTATGTTTACAACATCTTTCCTCTATGTTTTATTCTCTCTTTCACAAAGCCATCAACTTCATTCAGGTTCTCATCATATAGCACCTGGACTATTTTAATAGCCTCCTAACTTGTCCCTAGTGAAGTACCTTCTCTTGATTCTCTCTCCTTTGGTCACATGACAGTGGAGTGGCCCATAAAAGCATTAAGAGCTGATTGAACACAGAGATCTCACTAAACAATATGTCAAGAACAAATGGGGGGGGGGGGAGGGCCGGAGTCAATATGGAGGAGTAGAAGCAGGACCTTCCCACTGTTCCAGCTTCCACCTTCCCCAATCCATGTAAAAAGGGGAACATAAACAAACTTTGGAGCTGCAGAACCCACAAAATGACACAGAGAAGCTAACCTCCCGCTGAGCACAGCCCAGCAGGCCGGCAGTAATCGGCCAGCTCAGTGCTCTGGGAGCTGAGCCCACCCCCACGCCGAGGCTTTAGCCCCAGGGCAGGCCTGACCAGCCCCCAGCAGGAAGGAGTCCAGATCAGCAGCAGCTGTGGCTGTTTCCAGATTCATCAACACATAGATGCGAAGGAAAAAGTGAGAGGTCAGTGCAGTCTGGACTTTGGGAGCCAGTAAGTGGGAGTGTGTGGCTATTGCTGCCAGGGCAAGAAGCAGCTGAGATGCTGGCACAGTCAACCAGTGCCACCTGGCAGCTCCCGCTCCTAGCCTGCAGAGTGTAGGGGGACCAAGCACCAGTCTGAGGGGTAATCGCTCTTGCTTTAACCTTCTTGGATCTGGATTGCAGTCTAGGGTGGAGGTCCTGGGGTGTGTGTCCAGCTTGCCCTACCATGTGGAGACCTCAGAGAGGGCACCCATCTAATACCTCTGGCAGCTGAGAAAACCCCAGCTTTTGGGACAAAAGCTCCCCTGGCTGGTGGCAGAGTCCTACTGTGGCAAAAAGCCCAGGGGTCAAGTGACTGAGGGCAGACATGACCAGGCAAAGGAAACAAAGCAGACAGAAGATTCCAACATTACACTCCTATTTTGGGGACAAAAAGGAGCAAAGCATGGAACAGGAGGAAGACAGTGAAGTCAGAACTCCTGCACCAAAAGCTGCAAAGGAAAATACAAGCTGGTTACAGGCCATAGAGGACCTTAAGAAGCAGATAAGAGAAGTGGAGGAAAAATTGGGAAGAGAAATGAGAACAATGCAAGAAAATTACAAAATGAGAGTCAACAGCCTGACTGAGGAAAATCATACCTTAAAAAACAGACTAACTCAAATGGCAAAAGAGGCTCAAAAAGGCAATGAGGAGAAGAATGCCTTAAAAAATAGAATTTGCTAGGTGGAAAAAGAATCTCAAAAGCTCACTGAGGAGAATCATTGCTTCAGAATGAGATTGGAGCAAATGGAAACTAATGACTTTATGAGAAATCAAGATGCTGTTAAACAGATCCAAACAAATGAAAGAATAGAAGGCAATGTGAAATATCTCATGGGAAAAATCACTGACCTAGAAAATAGAGCCAGGAGAGATAATTTAAAAATCATTGGACTACCTGAAAGCCATGATCAAAGTAAGAACCTAGAAATCATCCTTCAGGAAGTTCTCAAAGAAAACTGCCCTGATGTTTTAGAACCAGAGGGCAAAACAGAGGTTGAAAGAATCCACTGATCACCACCTGAAAAAGATCCCAAAAAGAAAACTCCTAGGAATATTATAGCCAGGTTCTGGAATTCCCAGATTAAGGAGAGAATATTACAAGCAACCAGAAAGAAATAATTTGAATATTGTGGAAATACAATCAGGATAATCCAGGATTTGGCAGCTTCTACACTGAGGGATTGAAGGGCTTGGAATATGATATTCCGGAGAGCAAAGGAGCTGGGATTAAAACCAAGAGTCACCTACCCAGCAAAACTGAGTATCAGGTTTCAGGGGAAAATATGGTCATTCAGTGGAATAGAGGACTTTCAAGCATTCTTGCTGAAAAAATCAGAGTTGAATAGAAAATCTGACATTCAGATACAAGAAGCAAGAGAAACATGAGAAGGTAAACAGGGAAAAGAAATCATAAGGAAATTATCAAAGTTGAACTATTAACATTCCTGCATGGAAAAACAGTAATTGTAACTTATGAAACTTTTCTCAGTAGTTAAAGGGAATAGAAATATATATGTCTATATATGAGGGTATATGGGCAGATGAATACATATGTGAATGTGTGTATATATGTTTACAGATAAACATAGAGGGCACAGCACCAATTTAACAGGAAGGGATGATACTTAAAAGGTGAAATTAAGAGGTGAGAGAGGAATATAATGAAAGGAGATGAGGAGAGACAGAATGGGGTAAACTCATATAGAAGAGGCAAGGGAAAATGGTTACAAAGGAGGGGAAGAATAGGAAGGCAAAAGGGAATGGGTTAACCTTATTCCTATTGAATTTGGCTTGAGGAGGGAATGAAATACACACTAAATAGGGGATCTCACCATCCAGGAGAGTAGGGGGGGAAGGAGATGAGAGGGGGGATGATGGAAGGGAGGGCAGGCTGTGGGGGAGGGAAGTTGGAAACACCCACTTTTGAAAAGGGACAGGATCAAAGCAGAGAATAGAACAAGTAGAATGTGGGATAGGAGGGAGGGAAATATAGTCAGTCTTTTACAATATATCTATTAGGTTATTGTTTTGCACCCACACATGTACAACCTATATTGAAATGCTTATCTTCCCAGTAAGGGTGGGTGACAAGGGAGGAAAGGAATGAATCTGGAATTCAAAGTTTTAAAATCAAATATTCAAATATATATATAATTATTAATCCTATTTTACATGTAATTGGGAAATATGATATGCAGGCACTGGGGCATAGAGATCCACTGGAAAAGTCTAAAGGGGTATGGGAGAAAATATGGGAGACAGCAGATTGGAGGAGGGGATATCCTGTGGGACTGCTATTTTGTGGCGGTGGGTAGGGGAAAAACGGGGAGAAAATTTGTAACTCAAAATCTGGCAGAAATGAATGATGTAAATCAGAAGTTAATAAAGCATTTGAAAAAAAAACACATGTGAATTTTGGCGTTCAGTGTCTGTTATTCACATACCTTTCATGCTGCAAACTGTGTGCTTATTTTTCCAAAGATATTTTGCTGTTTGCTTCTATTCTGTTACCATTTTAAATGATAATTTCATCAGAACTATCACTTCAAGCTCCCTACTCATAACACTGGGAATCTTCCTGATCTTATAGCCATATGATTTTTGCTTTGGAAGATACTTTACAAGATGATTTAGTTTAACCAATCACTTAATTTTATCGCCTGGGTGAGGAGAAAAGCCAATGAAGAAAGAGAGGCTAGACAAGGTCTAAATTACAATGCTAAACAGAATAAAAGAAGAGAGCTTCCACACAGGAGATAAACATAAAGGCCAAAGAATCAAGGTGAATGAGGACTGAGAAGCACACAGGGTTTAGTGATCAACTGATGACTAATAATTACTTTTTGGGAAATTGATAGAGAACAAAATTTAGGAATCAGAGATGAAAGAAAGCACAAACATTGTGGAAAGTGGTGGCAAAAAAATATAGGCCATACAATCCAACAGTCTGAAAAGTGAAAGGAGGAAAACAAGACTAAGTTATAATTAATTTTTTCTTGTTGACCTGGACAACATCTATCAAATAATTTTAAAATGAGTACATTTCATATAAATACAGATATTTCTTTAAAGTGGATACTTCCAGTTAATGAAGAAATATACGCGTAAACTTTATTTTTGTAACAGCGCTATTTCTTCTTATTGATGTTTTCCTAATACATTTGGCAAAAATGTCCCCCATGTCCCCAAAATTTAAATATCGAATTGTAGGTCAATTCTATCCCAAAGAATCAAAAATACCTAGTTATGCAATTCTCTGATATAGCCACAAAATTCTGAATGGGGGGAGTAAGAAGGAATTACTGCTTTGGTGTTTACATTCTCTATATGAAACCTATATATCTATTTCTGTATTGTGAATGTTACTATAACAGAATATCAGCTCTGTTCATTTTAATATGGAAGGATAATAACATACTTTGGAGGAAAAAGCTATTAAATTGAATATTATTAACTAGTGATTCAGAGAAAATTTACCCTATAAAGAGAGTAATATGGTAGGTAAAATTTGTTTCTAATAGTATTTATAAAACGCTAATTCACTAAGCATCCTGTCAGTAAAAGAAAAAAGCAAGACTCCAAGGAAAAAAATCCTTTACTACTTTACTTATTAATATAGTATGAAAGCGAAAGTGACCTGGAAAAATTTTAAATATCAAACAAACAAACCAATCTTCATATCAAACTGAGTTCAATTCCCACTGGATAGGTCACTTGGCAAATCCATTACTTAAAGGCACTAAAAGCAACTTTTAATAACTTTGGGGTTATTATTATTATTTTATTAGTTGATACCATGTATGAACACTGAACATCCAACTTGCATTCAAAGATA
>NW_027185784.1:10651420-10701603 GCF_028583685.1 Petaurus breviceps papuanus | reverse complement strand
AGTCTCAAAGTGTCATGCATGTTGATGGAAGAGATTGATCAAGGGCCTTTTTCATTTGGAATCCCCAGCAGACACAATCACCTCAGTCCTAAAATAAGAAACTCCACAGAAGAGAGGAAATTCAGACTTTAAGAGGTGTGCTGGCCACCACTTGATTTTTCATCATGTTGTTCCAGCTAATTTTTCATCTTTTTCTCAGAAGCCAGCTGCTGCTAGGATAAGCAAGGATTCTATGCAGATAAGTAATAAGAGCCAGCATGGATAATTTCTATGTGCCCATCCAAAAGGACCCAAGACCCAAGGAGAAACAGGAATCATCAAGCAAACTAAGAGGACCTTGTTGAGAAAAAAGCTCTTTTTAAAAAGTCTGTTAACTTTGGTGGTGGTCCATATTATCACTGCAGAAAGAGGAGAGATAAAAGATAAAGCATTTAGTAAAACATTCTCTTCTTCTTGAGTCCAGAAAGGAACCAGGGATCCACATTCATGGCCAAAATGGGCACTGAGAATGAGGCAGATGGTAATAAGTGCTACAAACTTAACATTCTCTGTCTGCTTTGAATTGAAGACTTAAACACCTTTTTTGTGGATATCTATCTGTGTGTAGAGAGAGTGAATTTGTTCAGGAATGGGACAGATATTACCAACAATCCTCCATTGTCAAAATGAAGGTGAAAAGAAAAATGTCAAAGGTTAGAGAACTAGTCATTCTCCGTCCCATACATATCCATCCCTATACCTAGATTCATTAGTAAAATAAACATTAAAGTACATATTATATTTAATACACTAGAGATAAATAACATGTTGTCCTTGCTCTTTATAACCTATCCAGGCAGCTAAAACATGTATACAAATAATTAGGCAAAACAGACTATAATACCTAATTGAAGTACAAATAAGGTGCTACTCACAAGAGCCAGAGGAGATAAATTCAACTCAACAAGTATGAAGTGCCTTCTATGTACTAGGGATACAAATATAAACAAAATGACTGCTATACTCAAGGAGCTTACATTTCACTTGAGGGAACAATTTGCACCCAGATATGTAAATACAGGATGAGGGAGGAAGGGTTTAGTTCCAACAAGGAGAAGAAGGAGCATCTTCCCCTTACAAAAAGTGGCTCTTAAGCTGAGTTATTTGATGGGAGCTACAAGTCAGGGTGAAAAGGAGATTATTCCTGGCCTAGGGGACAGCCTGTACAAAGACTGAGAGTTAAGAAATGAAATGTCATGTAGGGGGAACATCAAGTAAGGCCATTTGGATAGAATGTCAAGTGCATGAGGAGGAATAATGTGAAATCAGTTTGGAAAAATAAATTACAGCCAGACTGTGAAAACCTTTAAATGCTAAACAAGGAGTTTTTATCTGATACTAGAAGCAATAATGAGCCATTGAAGCAATCTGAGCAGGGGACTGAAATGGTCAGATCTGTTTTAAGAAGATTATGCTGGCAATTATGGGAATATGTCTTCATATGGAAGAAAAAGCATCAGAGGAGATCCTACAAAAACAAAAGAAAAGAAAGATTGAAAAAGTACTTGGGAATTCCTCAGAAGGAAGATCAACGAATATCCTTTCAGTTTATGTGAGGACCAATTCATGGATTCATATGGTTAAGAAAATATTATTGTTTCTTACATGATATTGAGGAGATCAACACACCCAAGCTTTTGAACTACTGCATGGCAAACTAAGTCAAAAAGTTAAGTTCTAAACAGGATTAATCATTGACTCTAATAGCTGGAGGGTCAGTTGGAAGCACTTCCATTCCCCTTATGATACAGATGAGGAAACAAGAAGGAAACAAGTTACTTGTCCAAATGGCCCCACTAAGAATAGAATTCAGTCTCCAATTTCTCAATTCAATCTGATTTTCCAGTAAACCATGCTATCTGATAATAATACTTCAAAAGAACCAGAAGAGCATACTCCCTTCTTGTAGATTACAGATCCTTGCAAAGCTGATGTAATCAGTTTTATTAACTTTTATGGAAAAAAAAAATTGATCACCACATTGATAAATTCTATGGAGGATCTCCCTGAACCAATACAGACAACAGAGAATCTATCAGTATTTGAGGGACTTGCCACTTGAAAGGCTTCTCCCAATTTTGTGATCAGGTGGCACAGTCTTAGAGAAGTCAATTACTATTCACAGCCCAATGGGGGATTGACTAGGGATTTAATTGAAGTTAACCTCAAGCTTCCTATGTCAATGAAGCACCTGGCAAACAGCAGGTGCTTAATAAATGTTCAATGATTGACTGATAACAGTAACAACAACAGGAACAAAGGAAACTCATATTTTCTTGAACTTTAGAGTCAATTTTAAAAAGCTCTCCTTACTACAACCGTGTATTATTATTCCCATTTTATGAGTGAGAAAACCAAGGCTCAGTGGACTTAAATGACTTCTAAACTAAAGCGAAGACTTGCTGTTTCCCCGTGAGAGAAGGCATTCACATGAACGATAAATTTTAGGCTATGCTGCCTATTTTGTCATGAAAATACCTGAACCTCAGAACTATGCTAAGTTCAAAGACTATTGCTTCTTCTTTCCTATTAGATAGTCAAAGGTTTGCATCAGAAATAGCTATTTGGATTTCCATCCTGAGCAAGTTGAACAGGCTCTGCTTTTCTGCCCTAGCTAGACTGTTTCCCAAAGTAGCTATTTGCTTCTTCCGAACTGCTATGGACATAGCATAGATCCTAGGAATGCATAGGATGGTAACTTATCAAGGGAATTTGACGTGTAAGGAAAGTGAATATGAAAAGTAAGTGCACACTGATAACGTCCATTCTCTCATGGCTATGGAGATCTCACTCTCAAAGCATTAAAGGTTCATTTTTGCTCTGTTACATTTGAGGCCAATAAAACTGTTATAAGCATAGCCATTCTGGTTGTCACAATTAGCAATTGAGCATGATACGGTCAAATAATGAGTGCCCATGACAATTCTGTGATTAATATAAAGCTATTCTGATAATATCTATATCTCTCAATATATCTATCTATATCCTGATGTGGGCATCTGCATTCCTGACTTCTTTCCAATTGTATTGTTTTTACGTCATCTATGTGACTTCAGACTTTGTTTTATGCTTCTTATTCTTTGTTCTCTTTTACTTCCCAAAACTATAAGAAGGCTAGCAAGCCCTACCTCATAGTCTTTTGATTAACTGCATAATAGAGAAACCTCCCCCCTTTTTTGTAATTGCTAGCCTTATCAAAAAACTGAATATGCTCAGAACTATTTGCCTCAGTTTACCTTAATTTCAATCACAACAGGTAGTCCTCAAAGGAAGAAATCCAAGCTATTACTGTATTTAAAAAGGGTATGGGGAGGAGGGGTGTGTGGAGGCCAGGCAGCTAGATGGTACAGTGGTACACCAGCCCTGGAGTCAGGAGGACTTGAGTTCAAATCTGGGCTCGGACATGTGACACACTTACTAGCTGTGTGACCTTGGGCAAGTCACTTAACCCCATTGCCTTCTCTTCCTCCAAAACACAAACAAAAAGTGCCAGCTCATTAATAATGAATGAAGGTTCCACCTCATATCCATCAGATTTACAAAGATAAATGAAAAAGATAACTATTGCAGATGTAATGAGAAAACAGGTACACTAATGATACTGTTGGTGGAAATATGAAGTAGTCCTGCCATCCTGGAACATAACTTGGAACTAGCCACAAAATCTCATTAAACTTTGACCTAATGATACCACTGCTCAATTTTACTTATACTTTAACCTGTTTATATTTTATCATCACAGTGAGACTTGAGTTCCTTGAGGACAAGAGTCAAGTTTTAAATGTATTTCAATCACCTCAGACTCTATCCTAATGAAATATTTGTAAAGAAGCTCTTCTATTATGACATATGAATATGAACAAGTCAAAAAACCAAATAATCAGCTATGTGTACATAGAACTACAAGAGAGAATATTTCCACCTGCTTTACAATCCAAACACTAGTATTATATTTCATAGAAGAATCAAACATTTGATATCAATGGTCACAGAAGAATATTCCAATACATAATTGTACAAGGCTAAGTTGTACATGGAGGACTAGTGAAGGATGAACAACTGGAAGGCAGGCAGAGGCTAATTATTCTTAATTCATTAATCTTGAATGAAATGATCATGTCTCATCAAGAGCACCTGCCAGAAAAGATTTCTCCCAGGACCTGTTATGTTATATTGTGTCATCAATTTTCATGGCATGGAAAGATGACAAAAGTTGCCTCAGGGCTCTGAAAAAAGTAGACATCACAAGAGGGAAACCTCCAAAGAAAGGGAGTCTAAAGTGCATATCAGCATTATATTTGGAAAGGGATAACTGAAGTGAAAGGATAAGCACCTAAAAGTATAGCTCACAGTCACACTGGAATATCTGTCTCAGAGAATCACAGAATTTCCCATTTGGAAGGGACCTCAAACAACCACCTAATTAAATCCATACACAAAAACCATCATCACTGTAACAGGCCTGACAAATGTTTATTCAGTTTATAATTTCAGACATCCAAAGAGAGAAGAAGCTATCACCTCTCAAAGCAGCCCATTCTGTTTTTAAACAGTCCTGTTAGGAAGCTTTTCATTACAAAAAGCCCAAGCAGGCCTCTTTGCAACTTCTACCACTTGTTCCTGGTTCTGATCTCTGTGGCTACCCTGAACTAATCCCTCCTCAAAATGTCAGCCCTTAAAATACTTGAAACCTCCAGGATTTCTAGAACAGATGCTATCTAACCACATATACTTCATCTTATATTTGTGAATTGCTTTTCTGTATCCAAGTGCAAGACTTTACATTTATCACTCTTGATTTTCATCTTATTAGATTCAGACCACTGATATGGTCTTCCTGTTTGCTGACTCTGTTCTCTTTTCTTTTTACTCCTCTCCTCCAATTCTGAGGTTGGTGCCATTCCTGTTTTCCATGGCCTTTTCTAAGTTCCTGTATCACTCTCAGTGGCTCAGCATATTTGAGGACCAAAGGACATAGCTCCTCTGAGTCAGGTGACTTGAATTCATCAAGGGTGGCTCTCCAATTTCCTCCTTACCTATCTATCTTGGTTATAAATATTTTGTTAGTCTTGTTTATTCCATCTCTTCAGGTAAAAATCCCACTCTTCTTTGCAGGGAAAATAAAAACAAACTAAGATTAAGCAGCATCCCCATCTGCTTCTGATCATCACCATCCCATCAGGCCCAAGTAAAATTTCTATCATTATTTAATCCTCCTTCTTCTAGTCCTTTGCTTCCTTCACCTGCCTCAATTTATTAAACTCATCACATTTATTTTTGCAAAACTATGCCATGCTCTTACACTCATCTTCGATAGCTTTGCTTATCTCTTCTGTACATTTCTTTTTAAAATTCAAGTTGGAGGTTCCCTATGCATTCAAATCTGTCTCTTCAAACAAATCTCATTTCTCCTGGTCAAAGGAATCTTATACCTTTGTGTCTTCAGATTTCATTCTTCATTATCTCCCATCCATTTTGGCATGGCTTCCTCTTACTCATTTTAGTCCATGGGATTCTATCTAAAACTTACCTTGACAAAGGAGAAATGACCATTACACAAGAGGTCAAAATTTACAAAAGGGAATATTTAAGGTCTCCAACTCACAGAGACATAGATAAAACCCCATCTCATAAACACTCAGACTTATTGTGAAGAAGAGTCTAGCATCCATGAAAATGAAAGATAAAGAGAAGTCAAACTAAAGATGGAATATGGAAGAAAACTGGTGTATGGAGAATACAAAAGTTTTTCTACATTATCATTCTAAAAAAACTTAAAAGTGCGATACATATTTCTGTACTGAATACACTTCTTACTGATACCTTTCACCTGAAAAGGAGATATTGGGATTTAGTGTTTCACTATTAAATCTACACTATTATTATAAGTCTCCATTAGAGTAGTAGTGCAGATTTAACAGGGATTATGCCACATCTTCCCATTTTATGTGTGTGATTTTTCTATTAGGTGACTTCAAAACTGTTTCACTACTTTCCACCATCAGTATTTTTTTATTTCTTTACAAAAATATTTTGGAAACATGTAAAAATCTTCTCAGAATAGCACCAGGAATAATTCATGTGACCAAAGGGGCCAGTCTCAGAGATAAAGATAAAAGAATTTCAGGCAAAAGCAAAAGGCTCTCTCAAGCACATTCATGCAATGAGATCATATTCCTTGTGTATTCAATATAATCCCAAACATGAAGCTGTAGCACTAAAATAAAAGCTCTATTACCAGATGGAAAGAGTTGAGAGAACTGTAGTCTCTGAAAGGCCATATCAAAGACATAAATTTTATTCTAACAACCAAACCATCCCAGTCTTATCACCACCATCATTCTTTACCCTCTCCAGTTAGGGCACAATGAAAAGGAAAATCAATTATTAACCTAAACTCATGAAACACAAGAATAAGCAAAAAAACCCCAATAAGGTCCCAATGAATGTTAAGCACATTGAGTAAGAATTTAATTTACTGACTTAGAATAGGGTGATAATTCCCACAATAAATTTATAAGAAGTTTACTTTGTCAAATTATTCTCACAAAAGTCCAAGGAAATGCCTGGCAAACATGTAAATAGTACCTGCACTGGACCTAACTTAAATTATCCTCCCAAATCAGGCATCATTTCATGAGTTTGCTATTGTTCCTAGTGTTAGACTATGAGGGTTGGATCTGACATTTTCTTGGCAAGTGACACGTAGACAACTTACTTAACTTCTGGGGGCCTCAGTTTCTTCATCTGTAAAATAGATATCTGTATGCCATAGAGGTATTGAAAGTAAAGCACTTTGCAATCCTGTAAGGTTTATACTTTACAGATGTGAATTATTATTCCTTTCCAGAAACATACAAGGAAGATAATTTTGTATCCTAACCCTTAGGCTACAAAAAATTATATTCCCTTTAAACCAAGAGGTATAGGAAGTTAAAGATTTGCATGTCAGCACATTTTATAGGGATTGTGGTACAAAAGGGTTATTTTTACTGTAGGGGGAAAAAAAGCAAGTCTCTTTCCCTACCCCCAAACACAGCTGAACTGATTCAGCACAAATCTCCCCCAAAAATAAAATCCAAACTTGGCAGAGAAAGAGCATGGAAAGTTCCAGCTCCAAGGACAATGTTGCAGAAAATGTAGGTGGAAAGATAAGAGCAAGACATACAGGACAAGATGACCACATATCACATTACAATCTCACAATTAGAGTCAAATTCTACCTTAAACAAAAGAGTGACATTACAGGTCCAAATACCAAAGAATAGGTGGGGCTTCCGTGAATCTGTAAGATTCCCTTCTCTTTTAAACTCTAAGACAAGGATATGATACCGATAACAATATTAAAGCACTCAGCACAGTGCCTGACACACAGTAGGTACTTAAGAAATGCCTGTTCCCTTCTCCTTTCCCCTACACAGGAAAGCAAGCAGACTAGGTCAGACTAGGTAGTGTTTTAGGAAAATAATACCTGGAATAGTGATTTTGCTCAGCTTAGGTATCAAGACACCCATTTCCCTTCACCAAATCTCTATTTCCCCAAAATACAGAAATGTATCCAATTTAGACCATAAAGGCTTCAAAAGCTCTAATAGAAGCCTTTTTATCTACCAGTGTTGTATAAAAATAAGACCTTCAAAAGCTCTAATAGAAGCCTTTTTATCTACCAGTGTTGTATAAAAATAAGACCTCATTCATCAATGGAAATTTGGGAAGTAGTAGCTGGAGTCAAATACTTTATTGAGCAAACCTATTTCCAACTATGGAAGAAAACCCAGGTAGCAGTATCAGACTTCACAAACTGTTCCACTCATTACCTTCTCCAGATTATGAAACTGAGTCCACACTCAAAAGCTTTTATCCCCAAATGCTGAATCTCCCTGAAATAAACAGGGGAAACTACTTCAAGACTGATCCTGGCTTCCAAAGCTATAGTAATGTATTTTCCAACTAAGAAAATTAACAGTAGCAGGAGCCTACGTAGTACTATGTACCAAAATAATGGAGCTTAGAAACATAGCCCCTAAAAGACCTACTCAGAGCTTAGAAATGCAACAGAAGCTCAGACAACCATAGCAATAAAATATTAAAGAGGGCCACAGGTACCCCGAGACAACTAGCCATTCAAAATATTCTAGAATTTGGTGAGTTGCTTTATTCATTTATTAAAGAAATTTACAGTCAAGATTGATTCTGTCAGCAGGCACTGACTGCGAAGACAAGGAAAAGCAGCCTCACAGAAATCTGTCAACTAAAATAATAATGTATTCACTACCTCTGGGGCCTGTTTTGATCACTAATGTAAAACGCTTTTCCATTTACAATCATCCTAACTCAATCAATTAAATCTGAAATGAAAAGTAGAGATGACAAGGGAAAGCTTTTTTTTTTTTTTAAACCTAAATACATCAAAGATAGTTAAGAACTAGTAAAACCCTCTGACCACCAGGGAACTTGGTACTTAACATCAAGGGAAGGCTTGCCAAAGAGATAATTGGGAGCTGTGTTCTCAGGAAAGAAGCAGGAAAAGGGAGAAAGGTAGAGATGGAAACAGAGGCTTTTCCCTTGACAAGAAAGTACCCTTTTAGCTCTTATTGACTGAGCAAAAATGTTACTCTCACCAATGGCTCTCTTGAACTGTTCCAAGACAAGAAATTTATCTTTTTAATTCAATACATATTTATTAACCATCTGTAATGTGCAGCTACTAGTGACAGATACTACAAAAGACCTAACTGTGTTAGACAATCCTGATTATTAACAACATAAGGGATAAAAAGGGGGAGATGCTTGCCTGTCAAAGGTGTCTGCCATGTTCATAGAAGATTTCTGCCATAAAATATAAGAGAAAGAGAGAGAGACAGAGACAGAGAAAGAGAGAGAGTGAGAGAGAGAATCTTCACAAAACTGTTTATGGATAAAAATGTGCTAATTGCAAGCTTTCTAAATGGTATTGCAGTACCTTCTACAAGAGATCTTCAATTGCTCAAGGGTTCATCTTAACCATACAAAGACCAAAATTAAAATGAATAGAGAATAAGTATTGCCCAGCTGGATGGATAGCCCATAGAGCTCATTTGTATCTTTGTGTGTGCGTGCGCGTGAATGTGTACAGGCACTCAAGTTTGCTCCAGAAAGTATGTTGGATACACTAGAGATGGTAGATGAACTAGGCCCAAAATTGCATGGGGAAAGAGCAGACTATTTTACATTTAACAAATTGTATAGTGATTACAAATAGAAATCTAATTGGGTAGTTATAATTAGATCTATCTACCCTTTATCTCCAGATATCTCCTTAAATTTTACTGCCAATTTAGCTTTTTGTCTGTCCCTGATACAGTACACCATAGAAAAGTAATCAGACTGTACTGAATTACTAATATCCTTTAAATCTCCCAGAGGTACTTGAATTTAAAAAAAAGACGCTTATTAAACAATATGGAATCTAAAAGATATTGTGGGGGAATGTTAGGCATGGGAAATACAATGAAAAAAATTCTGTCAGCTTATAGGGCTGCCATATTTGAGGAGTTGAGGCAGGTGGTGATGCAGTAGATAGAGGTCTGGACCTGGAGTCAGGAAAACTTGAGTTCAAATCCAGCCTCATTACTCACTAGCTCTCTGACCATGGGAAAAGCACTTAATTTCCATTTCCTCAACTGTCAAATAGAGGTAATAATTAGCACCTATTTTCTCAGGATTGTTGTGAAGATCAAATTAGATAATATATGGAAAAAGTGTTTTATTACAGTGCCTAGCACCCAGAAGGTGCTACAGAAATGCTTATTCCTTTGCCCATACCCCTAAAGCAACCATACAGTAAGAATTAGACTTCTACCACCAAAATCAGTAATATCAGATTGAGCTTTTCTGACTATTTTCAAGTTTCTTTTATTTCTTCCCTGCTAAATTCAGATTCTTTAAAAGTACCAAGTTCCCCTTCATCCCTGTAAAGCCAAACATGAGCAGATTTCCAGAGGACTGCTGCAGTCAACAGCTTTCAAGGTTCTTATGTGAACTCTGTACTCAATAACAAATCGGAGCAAAACATTTACGGAAAATCAAGGTACAGCATTCACAATGTTACAACTTATCACAGAAAAATCAAAATACAGCATTCATCATGTCACAACTCAACAACTTATCACTAAAATAGCCACATAGTTTTCACCAAAGTAGTCACATAGTTTTCAACAAAGTACAATCATTTAGTAACTCAATGAATCAATCACCCTTAAGGAGGTTGCCTCCTTAAAGGTAACAAAGTATAAAAGTCAAAGTTCTCCACCCATGGGATACAATTAAGTTACAACTTCAACAGTCACTACTCAGTACCCTCTTATGGGGTAGTGGACAATACCAAAGTCATCCACTCCTAGGTCAGGAAATAAGTAATTGTAAGTAAATTACAATTTCATTAGTCACTACTTAGTATCCTATTTCATCAGTCACTACTCAGTACCCCCTGAGAAGTCTTTTCATCTTGACTGGGGGCAGGCTTTCAGATCCCATGGTTCCTCTTCCATGGTCCCAGCTCCCGCTCAAATCTAACTAACTGCCACCTGAGTTCAAAGGCAGGCAGCTTCCAGCTCTCTATGCAGTTCCTGCTCCACATCGGGGCTCACAGTGTCCAGTCTATCCCAAATCCTTCACAGTCTCTGCTCCTGGGAAGACAAAGCTTAACAAACCCACAAGAACATTCATACACATGAACAAAGTCACAACAATATTTGTACAAAGTACTGGCACCACAGTCATGCTTCCTCAGTCTTTGGCAGCTCCAGTTGGCCTTCAGAAATCCTCAGAAGCTCCAGCTGGCCCTTGGAAGTCTTCAGTCCATTCTCAAAATCAAAATCATTTTATCCAGCTTCCACATGGTTTGCTTCAAGAAATTCTGTCTCAGTTCTCAATTCTCATTCCTCTTCTCAATTCTTATCAATCCTCAGTTCAGTCTTCAGTCCAGCAGCAGCTGCCCTGCCTCCACGATGCTTTTGTGTTTTGTGTTTTGTGATTTGATCTGAATTCTGGGAAGCCGTTGTTGAGAGTCCCCCGGCTTTGAAAAACCCAGAATGTGGAAACCCAGATGTTGACTGGGTATGGATGTAATGGTTGGACAGTTTGGAAATCTGTCTATTTGATGTTTCTGTCTTGATAATTATGCCTGTATACTTTGAGGTTCAGGGTGCTGACCTTTTCTCCTGAACAAGGTAAACGATATATGTCTGACTGATTAAAGTAAGCTTGTTAACCCATTTTGAGTTGCTTTCCTTTAACAAAGCAGATCCAAGAACCTGTGGTAGCTGCAAACCCTGAGGACGCTTGGGGTGCTTGCTGCTACACACTTGGACAAGGGTTTTAAAAAAACCATCAAAGACTATAGCTACTAATGCTTAGAAGGTTCCCTTAGCATTAAGCAGAATGATCTAGATGCAAGATTCTTGAGGTCCCCTAAATGATTAATATTTTCTGCTTTAACCAAATAGCAAGAAAAACTACTACACTATTTTTAAAGTATTGCAAACCTAACAATTTTATTAAGGACATGTGCGCTCTCCCCCCCCCCCCCTCCATTCATTTAGCACAATAAGAATGGGAGGTTCCAAAGAGGAAATTTGTAGAGGAGCTCTAAACCAAGGATACACATTATTAGTCAAGCCACTAGTGAAAGGAGCAGATGGTAAACCAAAGGGTGGTGAGGGTACTCCATCAAACAGTACAGCAACATGGGTAGCTTCTGAAGGAATTCCAGGACAAACACGCACACAGTATGTACATATATGTGTGTGTATGTATATATGTATATATACGTTCATTTTGTAGGAACTGAAGCATTCTTGCCCTAACTGGCCACTATCCAAATACCTGGGCAACAGAAGAGTAAGTTGTTTTCTCTAGTAGAAGACAACAGAAACAAAACCAAAGACTTAAGAGTTAGTTATTATCACAGTTATGACTGTAAACTTGTTAATGTGATACCATAAGCAAATTATTTTTTTTCCTCCTCTAAAATGGAATGAACTGTTATAAAATAATGAATTCCCTGTCATTGAAAGAAATCAATCAGAGGCCAGATAAGGGCCTATCAAGAATGTTATAGAAAAGATTCCTAAATGGGAGACAAGAGGATGCTGTAAATATTTTAAAAATTTTTATGAAGAGAGAATTTATCTACAGGTAAGCCACAATACCTTCTTTATTCCTCTCAAGGCTGCTCATTCCTCAACTATATACACTCCAGCACTTTATCCTGAAGCCTCATTCCAGCCCTGGAATTCACACACTGGAAGTTCTCACTCCCTGCTACTGTAGCATGTCCCTCAGGAAGAAGAGTCATCTTAAAATTTCTTTTTAATGAGGGCATCCAGGCCAGTCTGGCCTCATTCCTCTCCAGGCTTCCTATACAATGATCTAAGAGGGTATCCACTCTTTAGCTAACGAGTAGCTAAGTGACCTCTGATCAAATTTCTATATTATCTAGAATCTCCTTTAACTGGGCAAACTCAGGTAGCTAAAGTTTTGCCCCAATTACTTCTTTTAAACTTTGATCATTTGTCCTAATTGATTTATGCTAATCCAAAAATGAATAAGGATTATTACTTTGCCTTTTAGTCACCTTACCTATTAAGACATATACAATGTAGAACAGTTACAGATGTATTAAGGGGACCACTAGAAATGCTCTCTTTATCACCTCTCCCTGCTGGAGGTACACATGGTCCTCAAGAATACAAGGGTATTTATTGTTACAACTTATGTTTCTAGAAAGCATAGTCACTATCTGATTTCAACTGGAAAGTAAAGAATAGCAGAAAAAAGCATCTTGAATCTGGGATGTTCCAGTTCAGCAGAGCTGAACTACATCATGCTCCCCATCCAAAGTGGTTAACATTCATCACTTGTAAAATCTCTGAAAGATAGTATTTGAACTTAACACACAAGTAAACTCCAATACACAGGCAACTGTAGCTTCATACCCTAAAGGAAAAAAGAATTCCACAAGAAAGTCCACCATTATAAAATCCAAGGAATAAAGGCTTCCCAGCATTTTAGGTAAAGATATAATAGCCCAAATAGTGTTGTTCTAATTAAAAATAAACAGGTATCTAGTATCTGATAAAGGCGTAAGACAGGTTTCCAAAAGCACTGGAAGTTTTCACAGTAACCTTCTAGCCTACAAAGGCAGGGCCTAAATTAAATCAGGACATTTCTAAAAGAAAATAGGGAGGAGGCCTAAAGACAACTAATGCAAATTGCTATTCATTTCTATTCCATTTTGGTTTGATTCTGATGAAAAGCTATGTTTATCTAAGCACTATTTTTGCTGTAGACAGATACTTACGATCTAGCTCATCTGATCTCACATTAATCTTATGAGATGCATTATAAGGAGGGAAGAGTTGGAGAAAAGACATTGAATTTTAAAGTCAAGGTACTGATGAGATGTTCAGTGGTAGATAAGAGATCTAGGATAGCAGAGAGAGTTGGGATCTGGTATCCTTTCCAAGCTTCATAAAATATAACTGAAGAACCAATTACAGTCACTCAAGCACATGACTTTATCATATCTAGATGTCTCTTTTGCTATCTCTAATATAAGATTCAGCAAAATCCATCCACAAGTCTAACACACACACACACACACACACACACCATTATTCTACAACCCATCTCTTCAGGCCATTATCACAATATATATCCTGCACATAAATGAAAAATAAATTTAAAGGAACAAGTGACATGAAAATTTATGTAGAAGCCATGCATACTAAGAAATGAAACAATGGAAGAAGAAAAACTGACCTAAGATGACTAAACTTTAAAAGAAAAATCCATAATTAATTAATAGGAAGAAAAAAAAAACAGATTTAGGAATGATGCAAAAAAGGGTAAAGAGATAAGTGGATGTGACAACACTCACAGAAAACTAGAAAAGTCATCCAATTCATCCCCACTAACCCTAAGCCATACAGCATATGTTTAATTTATCCACCAAAGTCTTTTGAAATATTGTATCCTTTCTTGGCAATGTAGTTGATTTTTACTGATCCTTAGATCAGCACTGAAAAATTTTATATGACCAACCCCAGTAATTTATTGATATAATTTATTATCTTTTTGACTGTCAATTAACTTAAAGAGGTAGCATGATATAATAGAAAGAACATTGCCACAAGTCAAAAGATAAGAATTTGATTCCTCCCTCTTATGCTTACTAGCTATACAACACAGCCTCAGTTTCTTCAACTTTAAAAAAATGGAGGAGGGGGAGAGAAAATACAATCTTTACCAACTTTAAAAGGTTATCTTGAAGAAAGTACTTTCCCTAAGCTATAAAGTACAGAAAATGTGACGAGATTAACTTGGTTAACTTATTAACATGTGTTCTGAAGGCTCAAAGATATACTCTTCTTAAGTCCTGGATAATAAGTAATTGAGCTGAGGTGGATCCTAGAATCCCACAGGCTGATTTCCTTCCTCATCAATACCCCTCCATACCCCAAATTAATGCAAATATAAATTCTGTTTTTATTAATTTATTAACTTGCATTATGCATATTAAGCTGAAAACCATCCCCAAATAGGATTTATCACATATTGTTTTGTAATTAATGTGGAGTATAATACTTTTAGGTTATCTTGTTTTGAATGCTGGAGGTATAAATATTGCTCTTCTCTTGTATTATCTTTAATGGAAATGAGTGAAAGTTGGAAGGAAATGAAACTTGTTTAACTGTGAACTGGAAGAAGTCATTCACAAAACAAATTACAATTCATTAAGAGAGAGATCAAGGGTTAAATCGATGTGATTTACCTATAAACACTAATTTCTGTGCAGCCAGATACCTTCCTGTAAACATGTCATACAACCACTTAGCTAGAAATCACAAATTTGCTAGTTGAGATAAATCTTCTTTAGTTTCCCATCAATTACACTGTAGGTCAATGAGAAACACACTTTCATTTTTATTAATGACAAGAAAGCTATGTGAGCTAGCATGAAACAGTGCAAAAAGCCCTAGATTTCCAATCCCATTTCCATCAATAACTACCTGTGTGACTTTAGGCAAGCTGCTTAAGTTCCTTAATTCCTTCAAATTCTTCATCTGTAAAAGGACAGTCTAAATGAACTCTAAGTCTCCAATGAACCTTTCTATGACTGTTCAAAACACTTAAGATACAAGAGTGAGAAGAAATTTAGGGGTAGGTCCCAGAGACAAGATTATAGTCACACTCAATGACAGAATCAGTAACCATCTATATAAATATGATGACAATGAGACCACCAACATGCTAATACAAAGAAAAGAAAGGAATGCATCGAAGGAACACAGAACTCTTCTGCTGTAAACTCAAAGTGCTCCACAAGATCATTAAACCACCAAAGTAGTGTCAGCGTTCTCAATTCAACCACACAAAGCACTCCTCCAACACAAACTACAGAATTGTTTTAAAGCTGGGCAGGGGAAGGGGGGTGGGGGGAGATCCCCTACTTAACCCTCTTTACAATTCAAGGAGAACTATCTTTTTCCAATATAAAGTCTTCATCGATTTTTCAAATGCAGATGCAATAGGCATTGGTCACCAGCAATATCACACATTAAGTTTAAGTGGAAGTGTCTGAGCAAAGAGGGTCAGTCAAGGAAAGAGGGCTCTGCAATTACTGCACCTGCCATTGGGCTTGCACCCTAGAAGAGAACATGATCTTAGTCTTGTTAATCAGCTAGGGTCCCATCTGTTAAAACAATGTAGAGTTTCTTCCCAATTCAGGAGGAGAGGGACATCTACTTGGCGTTGGGATTCAATCACAATAGAATAGGTACTTCTTGGCTTTAAGAAACCAATGAAGGAATAAGCCATGATTGTGATGAAATACCACCAATTTCCACAGGTTGAATGCACTGCTTACCTTCTTCCCAATGAGCTTTTTCCGTAGGAATTCTCGAGCTTCAAACATGTAAGGAATGTCATACAGGGGGCGAAGTTTCTTGTTCTTGTCCTAAAATCAGAGGAGGGGAAAAACAAAGGAAAACATATCAGTATGAGGGCAACCTAATTGAAAAACTGCCAAAGCACCAGACCCTTGTAACCAGTAACAATGAAAATGATTCTACTTTCTACCACTAAATAGCACAAAGTGTTCGAACATACAAAATACCTAATAACCTTTTTTCTAATTCAGATAACTGAATGATTAAATTACCTTACCATGGACAAAATTATTTTTGCCATAGAACAGGTTCAAAGAAACACTCATGTTACGTTCCAAATAAAAAGCAGCGGGTCTGAGATGAATCTTAAGATCAAGAAATTTGAGTATTTTCTCATCATCTCCCCCAAAGTTTATTTCTTAGGGAAAAAAATTCCAATTACGTAGAACTTACTGATATATACCAAATACTCATACTAAAGATTACTTGGGATTCACGAATTACTTTCAACTGGTTCACAATAGTTTACTGATCTTAGTATCCCCAGAAGTAATTTTCTTATCTCTCCTATCTTTCATAACCAAACTACTATAAAAAAGCTGTCACCACTCTGCCCCACAATTTCTTCATCTGTGGCTTTTTTTCCAACCTCTTAAAAACTGGGGTAGAAGCCCAATCCACAACTACTTTCTTTTTCTAAGGTTACCAACAACTGATTAATTGCTAAATCCAATGTTTTTTTCTATCCTAATCCTTCTTGACCTCTCTTGAACACTTCCTTCTTTTTATATATATATATATATACATATATATATATAAAATCTCTCTTTCCTTAGTTCTTTCCCTACTACTCTCCCCTAGTTCTTCTCCTACATGTCCCTTCTCAACTTCTATCACTGGATTAATTGGTGTCGTCTCCCCCCTGGCTCCCAAATCTTCTAAGGCTTTATCTTTAGTCTTCCAAGGTGATCTCTAGGTGACCTCATCAATTACCTAGGTAGGGGTGAATTATTTTTATGCAGTAGATCCCCAGATCTATATATCCAAACCTAAGGGTTTTCTTCAGCTCCAATCAAACATCACCAACTCTCTAATGATTATCTCCAAGCCTCTTAGATATCTCAAATTTAATGTGTTCAAAGCAGAGCTCAGCAAATTCTCCCCATCCCCCAAAAAACACCCTCCTCTAAATGTCCATATTTCTGTTTAGAATACCACCACCCTTCCCAATATAAACTCCCAGGTTCATAATGTCAGTCATACTCCACTCTTCCTTCTCTCTCACATTCCATAATCAATAAACAACCAATTATGGATGATTCTAACTCCTCAACATCTCTCATATCTCTCAACTGATCAATAAAGAAATATTTAAGGACCTATTTTATATCAGGTACTATGCTAAGCACCAAGGAAACAAATAAAAAAATCTGTACTCAAAAGGCTTTTACATGCTAATAGGGGATATAACAAGTACATAAATACAAATGTATAAAAAGTATTGAAATACAAGGAATTTGTGTTGTCACCCTGGCTCAAACTTTTTTACTTTTTTTTTACTTTTTACTTTTTTACACTTCTTGCTGAACTACTGAAAAAGAATCCTAATTGGCTGTTCTACTTCTACTCTTTCCCTTTTCCAAACCATCCTTCACACAGCTGTCAAAATAACATTACTACAGCAAAAATCTGATCAGGAATGTCATTTCTATGTTAAGAACCTTTGGTGGTTCTTGCATCTCTAGGATCAAACACAAATTCCTCAATTTGGTATTCAAAGGCTGGCACAATATAGTTCCAGTTTACATTTTCAGGTTTATTTCACATTTTTTCTCCTTTGCTGCAGGTAAACTTGCCACCACCATCTTCTCAGAATTCAATGTTCAATCTCGGGTCTCTAGATCTTTGCACTCTCCATACCTCGAATGCACTCCTCCTTACTTCCCACTTCTCAGCATCCCTAGCTTCATTCAAGACTTCAGTTATAGGACATCTCCTAGTGGAAGTCCCTCCTTATTGCTCTAGTCATTACTGTTCTCTCTCTACTCAAATTATTGCTTATACATTTATGTATATATGTGATAAACCTCCTCAGTAGAATGTAAGCTCCCTAAGGTCATGTCTTTTCATTTTTTCTTTGTATCAGTAGTACCAAGCACAATACATCCTGTGAATTAAGGCTATTAAAGTTCTAGCATTCTGGTACTTTCATTTAAAGAAATATTCACTATTGATTTTACATAATTACTTCTGATCATACTAAGGAAAGAACATTTTTTTCCTATGCTTTTCAGAAAATTTTTAACATGAATGCTATGCTATATCCTTTCTAAACTTTCATAAGTTAAGTATAACTAAAGAACCATTACTACTATAAATAATACCAGGAAAGTTTCTGATTATGGAAGCTTCTTATTTCTAGGCAATTATTAAGGATATAACATGTAGGAAGGAAGCTTGCTGATTTGTTCAACTAGCCCCAACACTACATGCTTAAAATGACAGCAGCATCACTCCAATGCTTCTTCTTGAAGAACTCAGAGACTGCTTTATAAAAGACATACTACCCTAAGCCAAGAGGAAGGGAATGCTACACCCCCCCCCCCAAATTAATTGAATCAAGCTCAGATCAAGATCCTGAGTATGATAGTTACTTGGCTTCATAAATGTTCCTAATCCAATGTCCAATAAATAACAAAAAGAACTGATGGTAAATACATTATATACTTATGGAAGAAGACCCAGGAAAACTGACAGAAATATGAAGAAACTGGATATGGGAATCAGTGTGATAAAGCACATTGTCCAGAGATTTAATATGGATGGATTTTACATATCTAGACCTGAGTTTCTTGACTTTTAAAATTGAAGGGGTTGAGCTACAAGCCCTGTAGGCACCCTTCCAGTTCCAACATTCCCAAAAGGAAATGTTAGATGGCAAAAGCAATGTCTGTATGGAGTTAGTGATTTTTTTAAAAAATGTACCACAAGTTACAAATGCTTGCAGAATTCCATATGCCAATATCCAGGTTCCAAGCTATAAGCTCTGTAATATTGTTTATGATCATACTTAAAGAGGCATTAAGAATCCTCCTTTGGCAGGAGTTGCTAGGAACTGGAAATCATAAGGAATATAAATAAAGAATACAATAGAAATTAGCAATGAAGACTAGAAAGGAATCTACATCTTCATTTAACCACAGAAGCTATACCATATATTGATAAACTATGTGAATAGACAAATCTAAATGAACACTATTTTGAAACACTGACAGTCACTTCATACATCATTATGATTTCTCCAATCAATCTGAGAATATTTTTCTGCTTTAGCTCCACAATAAGTATCTATCTCAGTTGGAAGTGATCTGAATAGGGAATTTTGTAGCATTCTTACGGCAATTTCACATTTTGCCTTATGGCTGAGTTATTTTCTATGGGATTCATACCTAACTAGATTATAAGCTTCAAGAGATCAGGGATCACATCTATGTAAGTACTCTAAATGTGTCAAACTGAATCGTGAGCCTCCAAAACCATGACCAAAATGGATTCACTTCAGACAAAACATTTAAGCCAGTGCGTTGAAATATTTTTTCCAAAAGTACAACAGTGACAATTCTCTAATTATCTTCAATCATGGTTTTGTCATTTCCTATGGAATTATATCATAACAAGACACTCTGGAACAAACATCATATGAAGAAAGTTAGAAACAGTCTGTTAGGAAAAACAACAAATTTCTTCAAGCCAATTACCCATGATTGGTTTTGTTTTATTTAAATCTCACATAGCAAGCAAAAAAGACTAAAGCACTAAAAAACAAGGTTTCACAAATGAAACAGCAACATCTACTTGTTCTAACACTCTAGACTCATCCTGAAGTCCAATAAGTAGTGGCAACTGCCACCTATGACCACCTTGGAAAACATATTTCAATGGTTTATGTTTTAAAAATTTGAGGCATTTACTCTATCTAGTTTTTTTTCCAAAATCTTGAAATAGAAATATCCCTGAGAAATTCCAAAATAAAGTCAATCCCACCCAATTACCAGGTACACAAAAATATTTTGAATGGTTAGGCAATTGTAGGCATAAGATAAAATGTGAAAAAAAGGACTTCTGTTGAAGCCTGGTTTTAAAAGATAATTGTCTAGTTTAGATGACAATTTATATGAAAATCTGTTGTTTTTCTAAAGACAGGAAAATAAATTATGCTTGCTTTTCTGGTGGGTGGATGATACACAAATCAAGATGTACAAGCAGTCATTGATCACTCTCGAAATGACGCTCTGTGCAGGCATTGCAATGAGTCAGATCAGAAATGGGAAACCTATCTTCAGTCATCTGCCATCTTCTAGTAAGTGGAAGGAAAAAAAAAACACAAAACTCCATCATCCACATACTGGCATCTAAAGGCACTAGCTTAGCCTTTTACACAGGTATTTTTAATTGGCACTGCTATCATTTTTTTCAGATAGTGCTATGGCCTTTTTGAATGGAAGCCCCTTCTGTGCCTTTGCTCAAGTCTATCTTTATCCTATTCTTAAAGACCTTCAATGAAACAGGCTCCATAAACTTTGGGGGGAATTATTTCCTATTTTTTATAATATCTAATTACTAGGCACTTTCTTCATTAGCTTATACTGCAATCTATTTTGGTAGTTTAAATTTTTCCTCAGGTCCTCCCTCAAAAAAGTAGCAGATATCCCTTCTTCATACGACCCCTTAAAGGATTGATTTGTCTTCGGAAAATGCAATTTCCCCAAGGAATTGAATCTCCAATGGTGAGGTTTAGAGCTTGGGAGGGAGACAGAAGAAGGAGAATCTGTCAGAGGGAAGGAGACAGGAGAGGGGGAGGAGAAGACTCAAGGGAAAGGAAAGTATAGGGAAAAAGAAGAAGAGAAGGACAAGGTAAAGAAGGGTGAAGAAATAAAAAGGCGAAGGAGAGTATACAAATACTATGGCAGAAGCAAAAGTTAGGCTAGACTGAAGAGCTATGATTTTGAACAGTAGATTACATATCATCCCCAGCTGCCCTCTTGCTGATGCTATTTTTATAGAAGATCTGAATTTGAATCATGGCAGCCAGAAGACAGAAACCACAGTCTTAATGCTTTTTGGTCGTAACTTTAGAATTACTCAATTGAAAAAGGGTTCTTTCTACCATCTGTTTTAACAGCCAGGTCTACTAACAATGGATATGTGATAAAAATGCCTATGTTGCAAGGACTGACAATATCCAGGGGGAAAAAATCTCAATTTCAGATTTTCCCACACTTTTGCCAAATTTTAGAAAATATCATTAATATAATGAAGGTCTCCACAAAAATGTTCAAATTGCTGATATTTTCTCTAGGTTCATCTCAGAAAGGAAGTTACCAGATTTCCCTCCTAGCTAAAATGACTTTCTGTCCCCATTCTAGACCCTCCTCAATTATCTACTCTGAGCTGCCTGAGGCAAAGGCAGCATCTTTGATTACTTTGTATGCCTAGGGGGTTCAAATTGAAGAAGTATCTTACACAAATTTCTCTAAACTGAACAGTTCAATTCATCAACCGTTATGAAAATATTCTACTACACTATTTTTTAAAATCACATACACAGACATGCATTCATCTGTACACATCCATATTTCAATAGAGGGGTGAGGGAAGAGTTGAATATTCTAACATAGCCGTTAATCTTGTTTTATATCCTATACTTAAGTGAACCCAGAAAGGAGGCATTTGATAACTTTGATTCCTTCAGATATTTCCCCCTTTCTACAGACACCAATCTCTTTCCACAAAAGTCCAGTGGGAAAACTCATTCAATTGGTTATACTCCTTGTTATCCACAATGAAATAATCTACTACAAGGTGGAAGGGGTTATTTGAGGTCCTCAGTCAAGAAAGAAATCATCCACTGAAGTAAAGGCAGTTAGAAGAAGGGATGGTAGTGGAAATTATTCCAAACAGACCATACCTTTCCATCAACCCCCCCTGCCCCACCATTTCATTAACTGCAGTAAAATCAGAGATGTCCATTCATCCATGTATTCCTTAAAAGGAGGGTATGGTTTTTTAAAAATCTGAATCTTAGTTTCTCAGTTAATCTTTTTCAGATGCTTTTATTTGCTATTCTGACTGATACTCCAAAGGTAAAAACCCAGACATTTTATCACCCCCTCCCCCCACCCCCAGTTCCTCTGTCAAACAGTTAAGCCTTAAATGAGCTAGGGCACTGCTATTTAACTGAACTCCTTTGTATGATGCAAAGAATATAAACCTCAAATCTACATTTGAAATTTATTGCATCAGTCTGTTTTAATAGGGAAGATCTAGATATGTTTTCCTATAATCATTCATTTATCTAGGATATAATACTATACTAGTTACCTATCTATAGGTAGGAGAATATTAAGATGATATTAACCCTAAAGGAATTTACAATCTTAATGAAAAGACAAGATAAACATACCTTAAAAAAATCAGAGGCAATTCTTGTGCAGTATTAACAACAGGAGTGCAGATAAGAGAGGTCGATGTTATCTTTAGTTACTATAAACTGTTTCATAGAGAAAAGAACAACTTAGCTGGATGCTAAAGGTGGGAGAGCAACAAATAACATTCCAGAAGAGAGGAACAATAGTAAGAAAGCAGAGAGGCAGGAATAAGCATGGAAAATGGTTGGAACTTGTAAGGAGATCCAGCAGAGGATGAAAACATTTACACTACAGAATAAAGGCTATGATTGACAATGGAAAACTGTTGAAGGTGGAAGGTAGCAGGTAGTGGTATATACTTAAACCTTTGAACAAAGAAGATGATGAAAATGTCTTCTATGATTTAATTGGAAGGTGGCATTTTATAATAATAATAGCTAACATTTGTATAGGATTTTAAGGTTGGCATAGTGCTTTACATTTTGTATCTATTTCACTTGCCCTAGAATGGACTGGACCATGGAAAACAATTAGAAGGCTTCTGCAATAGTCAAACTTTAAGTTAAAGAAAAGTTGGATGAGATGTGGTAAGGACTAGTGAGTGGTAGGAACAGAGAAAGAAGGGACAGAATTGATGATTAATAATAAGAATAGTCCTATTTGGACAATGCTTTGAATACTATAAAGGCTATCTCATTTAACACTAACAACAACACGCTGTTACTATCTCTATTTACTACCGCTATGACTACCCTATTTAAAAATAAGGAACCCAAGGCTTCTATCAGTTTATAAATTTCCCAGAATCACAATAAATTAGTGTCTGAGGTTTCAACCTACATATTCTTGACTATAAATCCAAGTCTCAGGTCTTCCTGAGTCTATCACCTACACCACACTACCTTGAAGGAAGGATCAATAAAATCTAGCAACCAATGGGCTATATAGCCTAGAAGAAGAATATTTAAGAGGCTGAAAATTTTGACATGAACTTAAGTGGAGACATTGGTAGCCTGCCAGAAGCCTGAAAGGAAAGGATGGGTAAGATAAGCCATATATCTTTGGTATTTTGTTGTTCAGTCATTTTTCACTTCTGTCCAACTCTCCATGGCCCCATATGGAGTTTTCTTAGCAAAGATACTACAGTGGTTTGCCATTTACTTCTCCAGCTCATTTTACAAATGAGGAAACTGAGAATCAAACAGGATGAAGTGACTTGCCCAGGGTCAAAAGTGTCAGAGATCATAAACACTGAACTCAAGAAGACTCATCTTTCTGACTTCAAGTTCTGCACTCTATCCACTGCACCACCTTACTCCATCTTGAGTAAGTATTAGCTAAAAGACAAGGTGAAGACATGAGAGTGTATGAACTCTTTAAAAGAATAAAGAAAGCATAAAAATAGATAAGAATGGAAAGACTAAGACTGACTCTTAAAGGACATCTATAATCATAATGAATTTGGTATTTTTGGGCAAACTGGAATGTACAAGGTAAGACTAGAACCAACAGAAGGAAGTATTAGTAATGTAAGTATGAAGTCATCAGAGTAGGGACTAAACTAATGGCTACGTGAACACTAAAGAAGGGTGAATCCAGGAGACAGCTTCAGATATCAGTGCCTGCTGGCATCCTGCCAATATGAACAATTTCACAATGGGAAAAAGGGGAAGTCCAAACCTAATTCAGGCAATTTCTTGTCCTTGAAAGAACTTACCTGTTATCTCTTGTGCACAGTATTTGATTATATGCCAGAAGAACTAGCTCATAGGAAAAATTAAAGCATTATACACAAGACCATCATGCAAAAAAAATCTCCTTTTGGAAACTTCTTGTCTACTCAATTACATTTCCGAGAAATGTTTGCTATTCGCTGCTAGTGTAAGGGAAATGGTAAAACAAATGAGAAAATAAAATAAAAAGGACCAGGACCAGATGGACACATGCACATACACAGAATCAAAATATAAGAGCAAGTAAAGTGTTTAAAGGCTCTGAGGACTTGTTATCCATGGTAGCAAGACCATATGTGCTACACTCATGTAGCTACAATAGCAGAAATAGTGAAATAAAAGAACACTATTCCTCAAAAAACCTAAATTCCAAAGCATGGCTTTGTCACAGTACTCATGAGGAAGGGGCTGGGAAGCCAGAGGAAAAGACAAAAGGCTTCTCCAGCCTATTTCAACCATCTTAGCCTTCCTAGTACAGCAACGGTCTTGCATCACATGGGAAGAATTTATTTTTCAGCCATTTAATTATTCTGGGGAAAGAATATATTTTCAGGGAGAACTCAATTCCCAGATTTCCATACAAGTCTAGGGAACATGCAGTTTTTCCTACTTAAGTGATGGAGAGGAGACATCTGAAATTCAAAGAGAACAAAGTTAAAGCACTCATACCATCTCAGATGAAAAGGTCTGTTCTGAACACCAAACTGGCTACAAAAATGAGTAACCCACTGTGTGCAAATTAAGCCCAATAAATGCAGCATAAACTGGCTCTCCAAATGCCATAGGATTCTAACACTGTCACCGGCTTATAAGAAAAAAAGACATTATGAGAGGGCTCACGGAAAACTTAGTATTCAAACAAAAGTACTGTAAAAAAAAATTAGGAAAACCAGAAAGGAAAAGAAAGAAAAAAAGTGCATAAATTAAAAAAGCTGTTCAAGTTCACATGGGAAAGTATCTTAAGAAAATAACTCAGGGGGTGTAATGGAAATGCATATTTAAAGATCTTCCCTGCCCCTAGGCCCTTTGATTGGCTTAAGAGACTGAGAACCTTCCTTGACTGGAAAATATACTCTGCCTCCTAATAGACTGAATGTGGTCACATGGAGCCTGTGGCAGGAAGCTTGGTTTTCAGGAATGCCCACACCTTGATGCTGTGTGATTGGGCAGTGGGTCAAGAGGGTGGTTACATTCTCTGACCCAGGAGAAGGCTATATAATCTCTGATGTGAGGCTTTGCTTTAGGGCTCACTTTGAGAAGTGTTCTGTGATTTGATCAGATGAGATTGTGGGAAGCCACTGTTGAGAGCCCACCGGCTTTGAAAAACCCAGATGTTGATTTGGTATGGATGTAATGGTTGCACAGTTTGGAAACCTGTCTATTTGATCGGTTTCTCTGTCTTGATAATTCTGTCTGTATACTCTGAAGTTCGGGGTACTGACCTTTTCCCCTGAACTAGGTAAACGATATATGTTTGACTGATTAAAGTAAGCTTGTTAACCCATTTTGAGTTGCTTTCCTTTAGCAAAGCAGATCTAAGAACATGTGCTGGCAGCCACCCTGGGGATGCTTGGGGTGCTTGCTGCTACAGGGGGGCGGCTAGGTGGCGCAGTAAATAGAGCACCAGCCCTGGAGCCAGGAGGACCTGAGTTCAAATCCTACCTCAGACACGTCTCTCTCACACACACACACACACACACACACACACACACACACGCCATGTGACCATAGGCAAGTCACTTAACCCCAACTGCCCTCCAAAAAAGCAAAAAAAAAATAAAAAACCCTCAGGAAAAAATAATTCCAAACTGAACTTCCAATCTTACTTCCCTTTCAATAATGCTCAGATAATTTCAAGATATTTTTAGTGAGTGTTGTAATGGTTACTGGCTAAGATAGGAAAAAAATGAGAAAAAAAATTACTAAGACTTAACTCCTTAAACTCCTAGATGCAGGAAATTGGAAGTCAGGGAACAGGCCTTGGACTTGGACACCTAAGTGGCACAATGAATAGAATGCCAGACCTGCAATCAGGAAGACTTGAATTCAAATCCAGCCTTGGACACTTACTGTGTGACCTTGGGAAAGTCATTAAACCCTGTTTGCCTCAATTTCTCCATCTATAAAATAAATCGGAGAAGGATTTTATTTTATTTTATTTTATTTTAAGAAGCAAACCACTCCAGTATCTTTGCCAAGAAAACCCCAAATGGGGTCAGAAAGAGTCGAACATGACTGAAACTGAGCAACAGCAACAATATAACCTGCAGTCCACAGATTACATGAGGGCAAGGGAGAGGAAATATCAAAATAAATCTAAGAGCTAGAATTGAAACTAGAGGCATTATAGGATTTGAAATTAGAAAGGACCTTAGAAATTACCTAGTTAAGCCCTCTCATTTTATAGATGGGGAAATAAGCTAAGAGGCTCAAAAAATGGCCAGGTCACAGTGCTGGAATAAAACCCCAATCTCCCAACTTCAAACTTACTCCTCTTTCCACTCCATCACTCTTAGGCATCTCCACAATGAACTTGCCCATTACCAACAAGCCCAATAAATGAAGGCTTGCCTTTATTTTTTGTTTCTCCAGTCACACCTCCTCCCAGGTGTGAATACAAAACAGTCCCAGCATGCACATATTAAATACAGGATCATAGGATGACAGGCCTAAATGGGAAGGGATCTCAGAAACTATCGAGGTCAACTTCCTTGTGATTTGGAGAAGTGAACTGAGGTTCGGTGGGGTTCAGTTATATGTCCAAGGTCACATAGTAGAAAACATAAAGAAAGATTCAGATAGGATTTACTTCATGGATATCTTTGATTAAATTCAGCTTTAATATACTGGATTATTTATTTTCAAAAGCCCTATGATAAAAACTGGTTTTGCACCATAATAATGAAATTGGAACTACACTGCAGCATGGAGAAGAGGGAGCTGTTATTATCCAAAGGCATTGGGTCTCAGGACTGAAATCCGGAAAAGATTTTGGGTTCTCCATCCTAATCATCAGCAACATTTTAGTCTCTTTAGGTCATGGTTAAAGCTTCAAAACAATGTCCTTTTCTCTCCTATAACATATTTATGTTAAGTAAAATATAAAATGGGAAAAAGTAATTAAAGGAGAATGACACCAGTCTAGCTAAGGTGACACAACTAAATCTCTAACTGGTACTCATTGATCACTGACTAACAATTATCAATCAATCAATGACAATGATGTCATAAATCTCAAGGTTGGCTTATGTTGACAGAAAAAATTTTTACATAGTCACAACAAAGAATTCTTCCCAATGTTTTTAAGATGGAAAAGCAAAATCGGCAACTGCCCAACTGACTATAGGCAAGTAGAAGGAAAAGAAGGAAAAAAGGGCTAAAAGTGGTGTTATGAGAATGGGAATTTAAGATCTTCCTTGCCCCTAGGCCCTTTGATAGGCTTCAGTAGTCACTGAGAACCTTTCTTGATTTGACAATATACTCTGCCCCGTAATAAGCTGAATGTGGTCATCTGGAGCCTGTGGCAGGAGGCTTGTTTTTCAGGAACACCCACACCTAGATACTTTGTGATTGGGCAGTGGGTCAAAAGGGTTGTTCTCTGAGCCAGGAGAAGGCTATATAAACCCTGATGTGAGATTTTGTTTTGGCGCTCACTTTGAGAAGAGTTGTATGTGATTTGACTAGATGAGACTCTGGACAACCTCAATGAGCCCACCCACCCCTTGCTTTGAAAACCCAGATGTTGGTGCTTCCCTCTCTGGTAACTGACTAGGTATAGATGTAATGGTCAGACAGTTGGAAGCCTGTCTACTGATCCGTTTCTCTGTCTGCTTATAACTTTTGCTTGTATTCTCTGAAGTTCGGGGTGCTGACTTTTCCCCCTGAACTAGGTAAATGACACATGTTTGATTAAAGCAAGATTGTTAACCCACTTTCCTTTTGAAAAGCATATCTAAGAACCTGTGTTGGCAGCCATTCTGGGTATCCTAGGGTGCTTGCTGCTACAAGTAGATTCTAGAACTTTTTTTTAATAAAGTCGGAAAGGTTCATCTACCCTGATACTAATAGGGACAAATTTTATGAATAAAATATATTTATCATATACTATTCAAATAGCAATAATAGCAAACAATAATATTTAAACTTTAAAATTATAATTGGCTATAATATTAACTATAAATATAATACATAACAACAATAACTTGGGCAACAATATGTCACCAAAGAAGTATTAAACAAATGGACAAGTCATATAGATTTCCTTGTATGAATAAAGGAATTTATGAAAGCAATTAAAGATCAGGTCTTTGTCATCAGAAATTACAGAATGGTTGTCCTTAAGGAGGTCAAAAGTAGAAGAACATGTAAAATATCAAAGTAAATTATAGGAATTGTACAATATATTATGTCATATTATAAAATTTTAGCATTTATTAGCAACACATGACCAGGTGGAACTATAATTAACCAGAGATGCCCCTCAAGGTTCATCCCAGGCCTTGTCTTCCCACTCCATACTATTTCACATGGCGATCACATCAGCTTCCATGAATTTAATTACAATCTCTATGCTGATGATTTTCAAATCTACTTTTCCTACTCCAATCTCTCTGCTGACCTCTAATCTCGCATCTCCAACTGCCTCGCGAATATATTGAACTGGAAGTATAGTAGACATCTTAAATTCAATGTCTGAAATAGAATTCATTATCTTTCCCCCTGAGACTTGCCCCCTCCTGCCCCTATCCTACTGTAGAGGATAATACCATTCTCCCAGTAGCCCCAGCTTACAGCGTAGAGGCCATCCTGGATTCCTCATTACCTCTCACTCCCAATATCCAAGTTGTGGCCAAGGTCTGATGATTTCATCTTGGAAACATCTCTTCAATATGCTCCTTTCTCTCCTCTGCCACTGCACCACTAACGCAGGCCCTCATCACCTCATACCTGGTTTGTTTCAATAGTCTGATGGTGGATCTGCCTGCTTCAAGGTTCTTTCTCCTCCCATCGATCCTCCAATCAACCACAAAAATAATTTTCCTTAAATACAAGCCTAACCATGTCTGTCTATCTGTCAGCCCCCCCCCCCCAAGCCCCTCTGATAAACTCAAGGGGCTTTCTATTGTCTCTAGGAGCAAATACAAAACGCTCTGTTTGGCATTCAAATGCCTTCATAACGTAGCCCCCTCCTACTTTTCCAGTGCTCTCACACCTCACTACCCAACACATAGTCTTTGATCCACTGACGCTGGCCACCTACCTGTTCCAAAAACAAGAGGAACACACTCTCCTATAATTCTGACAGGGTGTCAAACTGCTTTGGACCTACATAAAAGAGTATGTGGTCAAAACACTTCCACAACTAGCCTAGCAGGAGAAAGAATAATCTGGGAAAATTCCTCAATATCATCATGGCAAAAGCACTGCGCAAATCTATTTTACAACTGCAGAAAGTTACTGGAAAATGACATTAAGATTGCATTCATGTAGACAACAGAAAATCCAAACACTATAATGCCCAAGTAAAGGCAATGAGAAAGAAATATGTAGAATGGAATGTGAAAACAAAAGTGTATGAGGAATTGCCTATACCTCTATTTCATAATTAACTGGTTTCCTAATGTTGAACCATCCTTGCATCCTTATATAAATCCCACTTAATCATCAGAGACAGCTGGTGGCCCAATGGCTAGAACATCTTGCCTGGAGTTAGACAAAGTAGAGTTCATCTATGGCTTTAGACACTTACTAGTTACATGGTCCTGGATAAGTAACTTAAACTCTGTCTCAATTTCTTCAACTATTAAATGGGGTCAATAACAGCACCAATGTCAATGTTTTTGTTAGGATCAAATTGAGTTAATATTTATTAAAAAATTATACTGTGCTTAGCACAGTGCCTAGAACATGGTAGGTCCCTCCCCTACCATCCTTTCAAAACAAAAGATGTTTTGAGATAAATTGCTGTAGTCTTTTTCTCCAGCATTATATTTTAAATCCAAGTAATATTCATCTATAGTGCTCCTTCTTTGCTTTTTCCTTTCCTAGTTTAGTTGGTAGGACTAAATTTTTCTCCCAAGAGGAAAATGGGTGACCTCACAATTTTTTGAGAATAAATGGTTATCTAGCAAATATTAAGTGCTTAATAAATTTTCTATACATATCTAATATGTTTTTAGGGATATAATTCTTCTGAAGACTTTTATCTGAACTGCAGAAATTTTGGTATGTCTTCTCATTCTTATTGTCTTTTGCATGGTAAATGTTTCTATGATTTCTTCTTCAAAATACTCATTGTTTATAATTTTGTTAAGTCTCCCTTTATTATTCTTTTTAATATGTTTTGGTAAAGAATGTGTTTAGAATTTAAGATTTTTCAGAGTTATTTTCAATTTCTTTATACCCTAATAAATGCTCTATTTTTGTAAAGATGCTGATAAACATATATCTTTTAGTGGTCATATTCAGAAGATGCTATAAATCTTTTATCTCTAAATTCTCTCAAGAGTTTGCTCAGTTCTGTATTTTCCTATTTTTCTTTATTGCATTTTCTTCTGAACTAAGAGGGGAACATTAAAATCTTCTACTATTATTGTGTTACTATCAATGTCTTTTTTTGCAATTCAGATAATTTTTCCTTTATGAATTTAGATGTTATTCAATTTGGTGCAGAAATATTTAACAATATTAATTCACTGTTTATGGTACCTTTAAGCACAAGGTAATTTCCTTTACCTTATTGTGAACTTTTATTTTGTTTTGTTTGCTAACATGATCGCATTGCAACTCTTGCCTTTATAGATTCACATGATACATATTAAAATTTTTTTCAACTTCATTTTGAATCTATGTGTGTCTTTTTTTAAAAAAAAAACAAGAAGCACATCAAAAATCCAAAGACTGGGATTTCATTTTCTTATCCATTCTACAACTATCTTGTTTTATTAGATTTCTTTTTAGATCATTTATATTTAAAGTTGCAGTATTTTCTTCTATTTGTATCATTAGTATTTCTTTTAGATTTAAAAAAAAATAGTCTTTCTCTTCTATGTCAATACTATTTTCCTACAATTAGTTGTGCTTAATCTACTTGAAGCAGGCTCCACCCCACCTCTTAGAATTCCCTCCTCCCATTTAGCAAACCATGGCTTTAGTTTTCAGGTTTTACTAAAATTACTGGGGTTTTTCCTTTTGTTAATTTAGTTATATATTTTCTTCTTCCTTTTCCCTTGTCAATTAAGTAAAATTTAAATTTCCCCTGCTACTCTTTTCCCTCCAATTTCTCATGCTTATCAGCTTTTTATCTGAGCCTATTTCTAAGAAGTGGTTTAAAAAAAAACAAACATGTTTTTTTAATTCAAGAAGTGGTTTTAAAAAAAAAAACATGTTTTTTTAAATTCTTTCCCTTCCAGTCTCTTCAAAAATTTTATTCACAAACTGTCACTTGGCCATCTTGAACCAAATATCCCACAGGCATCTCAAACTCAATATATTCAAAACAAAGCCCACAATCTTCTTTCCATACCCCCCCCCCTTCTTCCCAACTTCCAATTTGCCTTTGAGATCACGCATCACCATCTAGTTACTCAGTCTCACAACTGAAGTGTCATTTTTGACTCATCATTATTACTCAATACACAAATCCAATCTACTGTCAAATCTTGTCATTTCAACCTGCTCAACATTTCTCATATGTATTCCCTTCTCCCCACTTACCACTGCTTCTTAATTTCCGTGGTTTTGCTCAAGATTCAGCTCAATTTCTGCAAAAATACTTGTTCTATTCCCCGCAGTTACTCGTTCCTTCCTCTCTCAGTTTACCTCCCATATATTCTAACTCTATGTTATATGTACCTATTTATTTAAATGTTGTCTCCCAATTAGATACCCCTTAAAAGCAGGGACTGTTTCCACTTTCTTTTTATCCCTAAAGCTTGAATACAGTGCCTCAAATATAGTAAGTACTTAATTATTGCTTGGTGACTTAATGATCAGTAAGAAAACCAATGGAAACTTTTTAAAAATTTTATTAATTTACTTTTAGTTTACAACATTTAGTACCACAACCCCTCAAGTTTCAAATTCCACCCCCCCTTCCTTTCTTTCCCCCTCTCCCCCATGGCTGCATGCAATCAAATATAGGTTCTACAAATACCTTCACATTAAACATTAGTCAAGTTGTAAAGAAGGATTATAACCAATGAAATAAACAGTGAGAAAGAAGAGACAAAACAAAACAAAACACAAAAGAGAGAGAGCAAAATAATGGAAACTATGCAGCTAAATGTCCAAGCTTGGCCCCAAACAAGATTGGTGAGAAAACACCTTCCCTGACTTCTTTGCAAAAGTGGGGGTTAGATGTGGAAAATTACTATAAAATTAGGTTTTTTTAAATATGTTGGCTAGTTTTGCTCTATTTATGTGTATATATTTAAATATGTGTGTATGCACATACACACAAATATATGCAAAGAGAAAAATGTGTTTGTCTTTAGTTTATACATACTAGATACATACATACACACACACACTACAACTTGATGAAAATCATTTTGTACTGTGATATGCTCGATCTCTTACAAGGCAACAATTTTCTACTGAACAACTGTATGTGCCAGAGTTTCAAACTGCTCCATTCAGACATTATCCTCATTTCCTTTAAAATTTGTCTGCTGATTCCTTACCCTACATACCTTTTAAAATTAAAGTTCCTCTATGCCCAAAAGTCAATCAAACTGTGCATACCTGCTGATCCAGCAATACCACTACTGGGTCTGTATCCCAAAGAGATCATAAAAAAAGGGAAAAGGACCCACACGTACAAAAATATTTATAGCAACTCTTTTTGTGATGGCAAAGAATTGGAAATTGAGCCCATCGATTCGGGAATGAAATGGTAGAAGTAATGGTAGATGAGTGTAATGGAAAACTATTGTGTGATAAGAAATGATGAGCAGGTAGATTTCAGAAAAACCTGGAAAGACTAACATGAGCCAAGGCAGAGGGAAGTGATACAGGAGAGCATTGTACACAGTAACAGCACAATTGTACAATTATCAATTGACTTAATACTTCTCAGCAATACAATGATTCAAGACAATTCCAAAAGAACTCATGATGGAAAATGCTCTCCATATCCAGATAAAGAACTATGGAGTCTGAATGCAGATTGAAGAATACTATTTTCACTTTTGGATGTTCTTCTTCTGCAATTTTTTACTTTTGTTCTGTTTCTTCTTCCACTTATGTGGAAATATGTTTTACATTATTGCACATGTACAACCTATATCAAATTGCTAGCTATCTTGGGAAGTGGAAGGGAAGGGAGGGAAAAAAATCTGAAACTAAAAATCTTTCATAAAATGTTGAAAATTGTCTTTTCATATATAATTGGAAAAAATAAGGCACTATTAATTGAAAAAATTAAAGTTCATTTCTAAAACAAAATAAAAGGGAAAATAGTGAGGAAAACAGTTCTTCCATTACTTAGCACACACTAATAAATCTTCAAAAGAGCCAGTCAAATGTGTACAAAAATTCTCTAATAATTTTTAAAATGAGCCTGAAATATGACATTGAGAAGTATTTAAAGGCCTCCCTTTAGATAATCCATTAGATAATAGATTGGTGTCTTGCCAATCATCTGATGGTTCAATCATTTTAGACTCTTCAAGGATACTGAAGTGTTTCAAGTTCATTTTACAGATGACCAAAGTGAGGCAAACAAGGTTAAATGACTTTACCAAGGTCACACAGCTACAACGTATCTGGGACTAGATTTGAACTCAGGTCTTCTGACTACAGGCCCAGTGCTGTACCCACTGTACCACCTGGCTGCCAGTCATCACTGAAGCTCTAAATAAGGCTGTGAGGATTAAGCTTTACAAATTCTTTCTACCAGTCTGTCACAATCTGTCTGACTCTCCGTGTGTGTGTGTGTGTGTGTGTGTGTGTGTGTGTGTATCTCTCTCTGTCTCTCTATTTAAACATCTAGTAAATCTAGTCTCATGCCAATGGAATGCTAGAGATCATTTTAGCCTTACAGAACGGAGATGACTAATTTTTATTTCACAGTCTAGTTGTCATCAATCAGGACTATATCAAGATACATCAACCATTTCAACCACAGGCAAGCACTAGCAAATATAGTCAAAGGAATAACAAACAGCCCAGACAACCTTCTGATTGTACACTGCTTGCATTACAATTTCAAAACACAGAATGTAAAACACACATCCCATCTTTGCCCTTTTTAACCAATGGCACTCAAATGAGGGGGGTAGGTGTATAGACTTCCATCCATAAACATTAAAAGAAAAGGACAACTCCACCATTCCAAATGCATTCCCCTTTTAATTTAAATATTAAAATGTACTGAATATAGTAAGAACAACCACATAATTACACTCCACCCCTGGTTCCCAAGGGGGAAAAAAAGATAATGCCACAAACAATACTTGAGGATACAGAAAAGTCCAAATAAAGAAAACATGTAGGGTACTAAACTCAAGTACAAGGCAAACAGCACCTCTTTCAAAATGATTGTAATTATATATACAGTACCAATATACATATGAAACCAGTAAGAACAGGTTCCTCACTGATCAGATTAGGAGTCCATCAGTCAGTCAATACACCTTTATCAAGCACCTACTCTGTACCATACTCTGTGGTAAGTGCTGAAAGATACAAAAAGAGGAAAGAGACAATATCTGCCCTCAAAGATTGCACAAGTGGGAGAGACAACAAGTAAACAAATAGGTAGGAACAAGCAACATACAAGTTAAATAGGAAATAATTAAGAGGATAGGCACTAGAATTAGGAGAGTTTAGGAAAGCCTTCTTGTAGAAGATGGGGTTTTAAATGGGACATAAAGGAAGCCAGAGAAGCTAACAGGCAGAGGTTAAGGAGGAAGAGCATTCCAGATGTGGGGGAAGAGCCAGAGGGAGAAGGGGAAGACTGACATGGTCAGACCTTCATCTTAGGCAAATCACTTTGGTGGCTGAACAGAGGATGGACTGGAATGGGGAGGGAGTTAAGAAGCAGACTAGAATTGTAAGCTACAGCAGTAACCTAGACATGAGATGATAAGGGCCTGCAGTAGGGGGGTGGCAGTGAAGGAGTTTTGGAGAAGTGAAGCTGACCAGCCTTGACAAAAGCTGTACTACCTGGAGGTGAAAGATACTGATGAGATGAGGATGACACCTAGGTTTCAAAACTGAGGAACTGCAAGAATAGTTGAGTCCTCCTTGACAGTAACAGGGAAGTTTGGGAGAAAGAGAGGGGACGGGGGGAGGATTTGGGGGGAAAGATAATGAATTCAGTTTTGGACAAGTAGAGTTTAAGATCATTACCTGACATCCAGTTTGAAGTGTCTGAAATGTAGCTGGAGATACAAATTTAGAGATTAATAAAGAGTTTAGGGTATGGTCTTGAGAGTAATCCACATAGAGATGATAATTAAATCCATGGGAGGTGTTAAGTTCACCAAGTGCAGTAGTATAGAGGGAAAAGAGAAGGGGGCTCAGGACAGAACCCTGACACAAAGAGAAAAAGTAAGATGATAAGTGAAGGAGAACTAGGAGAGGGCTGTATAGTGAAAACCAAGAGAGAAGAGAGAGATCATCTGTGTCAAAGGCTGCAAAGAAGTCAAGAAGAATAGGATTGAGAAAAGGCCTCCTTGGCAGTAAACTGAAGTAGGAGCTAAGAATCATCTAGAATAGCAGCCTGTCTCCAGACACCAATGCTCTCCTGAAGAGAAAATATTATTCCTTGTTCCCTTCACATCTTACTGTACCAATGCCACTCTGCCCTGAGGCCAAAAAGACAAATGACATACAAAACAAACTTCAAAAAGTGACAAATAACATGGATAATCTTTATAAAACATGAATTTAGTGTATATAAACAAAGTAGAAGAAAGCTATGGAAGAAAGAGAAAGCAATCTACCAAGTACCTCAAGGGTCCTGAAACTTGATGACATGAGATTTTAGGAGAATGACTCAATGTCTGTTCTACCCAGTGCTATTTATTCACTGGATCACCTCACACAGAAAACAATGTTATCAGCAAGGTATAAGACACGTACAACTCGGATTTCCAGAGAAGACTGTTCCATAAATCCTAAGTAGTATCTTTTTTTAAAAAGCAGGCCTAAATTATACAATTGTAAGGCAGAAAAGACCTATCATTAGACAATGTGTTTGTTACATCCAAGGATTATGTGATGGATGAAAACAAGGATTATGTCATAATTTGTCATTGCAGCCATAAATTAGAAGCTACAGAAATATATGGCACTAGATTTGTAGTGTCAGGCAGATAGTCTGAATGTTCAAATTCTCTCTCAGACACTTACTATCTTTATAACCTGAGGGAAATGATTTTGTAAAATAGGGATAAGAACATCTATTTCATAGGGATGTGAGGATCAAATGAAATAACATAAGAAACATACTTTTATAATGATATTATCATTAATACAACCCTTTACAATCCATGAACATACTATAATAATTCAGTTAACTATCAAGTGGACAAATCCCCACTTTATGGGGAGCAACTGCTAAAAGAGGGAAAAAAGGTATGTAAACATACCACTGAAGTAAAAACAATTTTTTTCCATGGAAGAGGAGAGGAAGGGGAAAGGAAGAAAAACAGGGACAAGGAGAACACCGAGAGAAGGGATGGCAGTAAATATTCATCATATGCCTAATACCAGCTATTACTGAAGCCAGATGAAAATGCTGCCCTAATTTCACCAGTGCATGTACTTACATGCAGCACTACTAATTTGGCTCCTAACACTTTTTTTCAACAGTTATTGAAATAACACAGATTCTTCTACCCTGGGAAAAGCATCAGGACTAAGCACTTATATATTAGTCCTTGGATATCCAACACATTTACAGCAAGTCTACTTATGCTAGGTAAAAGATGTCCAAAGCTTGGCCCTCACCTTTCGGTCTACTACTTCCCTATAAGTACCTGGCTAAATTATTTCAGCTAAATTAACCATTCTTGCTATCTCAGTGCCTTGTATTATTCAGTTCCCTGTTCTACCCACCCCAGAAATCCTATTTATTCAAGTCCAGGCTCCAAATGTTATATTCTGCATCAACCCTTCCTTTATGTCCCAAAAAACCAGTAAATATGACCTCTCCCTCCTCAATTCCCACATTATTTGGGTTTGGGGTTGAGAGTAAGGAGACATGAGTTCTATCAAAAAATGTTGCTCAGAACTTGTTTTCTGACCCATAAAATGAAGAGGGCTGAATTAGATGTTCCATTCTACCTGCAAAAATCTAGAAGAATAACCTGTGATTATACAAAGACACTTTGCATTTTTCTTATAGAACATATATTCTGTTCAGTGTGTTGTGGGCAGTAAATGATATAAGCCTGATATACAAAGTCTGTCTTGTTTTATCTATCCCCATGTTTGATAAAGCAGAATTGAACCACTTTAACACAACTGTTTTGGCTTTTTTTTTTTTTTAATTGGCATTGAGACAAACTGAAAACTCTGCTTTTAAAACAAAATGTCACTAATTCAGACCACATAATTATTACATTCTGAATTACAGGGCTGGGTCATTTATATTCATACATAGAATGAAAAAAACTGATTATTCAATTAAAAGCAAAATAAATGGCAATTTCCATTTACCTACTAAAAATGATATGGCAATTACAAATAAGTTTATCTGATAGTTATTTGGGGAAGTGAATTAATCTTCCTGGGCCTCAGTTTCCTCATCTAAAACATAAGTGAGCTGAACTAAATGACCGCTTAGAGCCTATTTACTAAAATGATCCTCAAGAAATACAACTTGACAATATTTCATTGGCCACTTCAAGTTATTTAACACATTTGGGAGTAACAGCACTAAATTTTCATAACTTTACATTCGCCATCTCCACAGTCAGAAGTATATCTTCTTAAGAACAGAGAAAGTAAATAAAATAATATGACAGCAGGTATAGTACAGTAGAAAGAATGCTGGAGTTCGGTGTTAAAGGACCTGAGTTAGAAATACATTTCTGCCATTTACTACCTTGTGTGACACTGGGAAACTCACTTAATTTTTCTCAGTCTCTGTGTTCTCATCTACAAAATGAGAGGGTCTCTCTCAGAAGCTTCAAACTCTAAATCTATGATCACATTACCAGCAATGACAGAAATGCTTCCCTCCACTTCATATGACTAGCTGTCAAGTCCTCATCACCGCTGGCATTCATTTAGATCATTTTCTATGACCCATGTGAATTTCAGATGGCAGATGATCAAAGGAAACAGAATATGAAGCTTTGTAGATGTTTTTTGGTATGTCACTTTTTGGAAATCTCCAGCATAATTTGCCTATGTAAACAAACTATATTAGTGAAGAGCCTCAACTTTAAAAGAAACTTTTATGAGCTCACCTTTAAAAAAAGCAAAGTAACAGCAAATTGGAACATGAATTCGGAACTCCTATTCCCCCCCTCTTTGGTGCTAAAACCAGCTAGAATTGAGATGGTCCCAAAATGCTTGAATTATGCTTGTAAAATAGATTTTCCAGCATTATCAAGTTATTTGCACCAACTAGAAAAGATAAAGAAGACAAACTACAGAAGCTTTCAGCACAAAATATAGCAAAAATGTTATGGAGAAACACATAAAATCTGGCTACCAGTGGCTATAGTAAAATATGTTCTCAGAAGAGATGATACTAAAGATAGCTTTCAAAAGGTATGGGTCTACACTACCCTCACCCAGCACCACCACGACAATACAGCCATCTACTCTTCCTTCCTATCTGACAGCTCCTCAGCTGGGCATCATTCATATCATGCCCCTACTTGTGTGTGGTTTCTAAGACCCTGTCCTGTACTCTTTTTCTCTCTATATACTTTTTCTCTTATTACACTCATCAATTCCTACAGGTTTAATTATCGTGTGTGTATATATGCATGTGTCGGTACAACACACACATATACATATATAATGAGTGTGTGTGCGCGTGTATTCGTGCCCAGTCTTTCTCCTGAGCTCTAGTCCTATGTCACCAACTATCAACTGGATATACAAACTAGACTTCCTAACTACATCTTAAATTCAACATATTCAAAACTGAACTCATGATAAAACCTTTCCCCTCTACCAAACTTCTCTATTTCTTCCAAGGACTCTACCATTCTTCCACTCTTCCAGGTCCATAACCTTGATGTTATTTTCATTCTCCCCTGCCTCTACATAGTCCCTATTAGTTGCAAACCTCTTTTAATTGGCTCCTCTCTACTCATCCTGCTAACAACTTAATAAGCCTTCATCATTTACTGCCTAGACTACTGCCACAGCCTCCTAACTCATTCATCCCACTCCATTCCAATATATCTTCCCCAAATCTATCAAAATAATTTTACTTAAAGGTAGATCTAACCATATATCACTGCTCCATTCCATTAACTCCAGTGGTTCCCTATTGAAATTATGGTCAAATATAAACTCTTTTTGAGGAGTCAGCACATAGAGGATCTACCACATAGCAGACATAGAATAAATGTTTGTTTCCCTCCTTCTTCTCTCCCTTGCTTCCTTTGTTTCTTCTTTTGACTTTAAAATCCTTTCATAGGGGCAGCTAGGTGGTGCAATGAATAGTGCACTGGGCCTGGAGTCAGGAGGCCCTGAGTTCAAATCCAGCCTCAGACACTTGACACTTAACTAGCTGTATGACCTTGGGCAAGTCACTTAATCCCTTAATTGCCTTGCCTTCCCCCTTCCAAAAACAAAATCCTTTCATAACCTGTCCCCAACCTATCTTTCAAACTTGGCAGTATATTTTTCCGCTTCTCAAATCATTTAAGACAGTCACATTATACTTCCTATTCTTTACATGATACTGAATTTCTCATATCCCTGTCCAATGGATGGAAAGCACTCCCTCCTCAAATCTATCTCAAAGAATTTCTCTCTTCAAAATAAACTCAGGTACCACAATCCACACAAAGCTGTCCTTTATCCCAACGCACCCACTGCTGAACTACTTTGGATTTATTTGGTGTTTATTCTGTATTCTTTTATATTCAATATATAATCATGCATGTATGTGTCTAACTGATAGCATATATACTTCCTGAAAATGTTTTTTGTATCTGTACCTAGCATAGTGATGACACAAAGCAGGTATTTAACAGATACCTGTGGATTGACTGACTGACTCATTTCACAAAAGGTGCTCTAGATTCCCACAGTCTGTGAAACAAATAAGATGGATCTACTACACGAAACAGAGAAGCTGAATCTCTAGGTGCTGATAAGTTTAACGAAACTTGTTACTGATCCCAGGAGTGAGATGCACCTTGGTAGTTTCACTAACATATATAAGCACACACAAAATAAGATATGGTGTTAACCTAAAATGTCTATTGCTTGAAAAAGTGGGTGTTACTGAAATAAGTCTCTATCAGGGAGAAGACCTCAGCTTCCAAATGAACTGAAAATTGTCCCATGTGCAAACAATGCACTCTCCTGTGCATTAACACCTCCAGCTCTACTACATCTAAAACATTATGTAATTCACAAATATTTAACTTCATATGCAATTTTCTAAGAATATCAGACTGTGCAAATTGAAGTACACCTATAAATAGCAGGGCAGAATATGGCAGTGAAAATTGACTCCATTTGTATCAGCTTTCATGTGCCTTGAAGAGACATTTTATAAACGTAAAACATTATCCCCATTTAATTTGGCACTAGTGAGGCTAGCTAGGCAAAAACAGAAAGAATACCCATGGTGATAAAGGCAGCGAGGGCTCTGTGTACTACTTCATTCATTCTCCATTGTGTTCTAATACAGTCTTCATATTATCTTGTGGACCATTTAAAAAGAGAAAAGGTCCATTAAGCACTTATTAAACCACCCAAAAATACTTGACACTGTTCAAAAACAATAGCAAAAATAAACTTCAGGAAAAATGCCACATTACTAATATGCTTTAATGCTTTTTAAATGCACTTTCAAATTAAGAAAACAGTCATCCATTTAAAATGACAAACGAATACTTTTTTACTTTGTGATATGCATTCTAGAGTGCTCCGAAGATGTGAAGAATTACTTTTGAACAACCACAATTATATTCCATTAATTTCAGTAAATAATTTCCCGATCATAGGAGACTAAGAAACCTTTCCCCTCTCATTTTAAAAGATAGATTTATGAATTCAGGACTCATTTCTGTCTTTTTTTTTTTAAACAAGACTGAAAGAGAAAAGGGTCATACAAGACAGGGACATCACAAAAGGCAAGTCTCCTAGCAACTCCTGTTCCCTTCTCTCATAAAAAAGTAAAAAAAAAAAGCATTCTTGCACCCAATATTGAGATTTAATTCAAAGCCCTGAGCTGTTGCTAGAGGTACAAAATCAAAAACAACAACAATCCCTGACCTCAACGAGCCAACTTACACTTTGCAATGGAAATAATTTGTTAATAAGACTAAGTAAAAAGTAATAAAGTAGTAATAATAATATATAGCACTTTAACACTTGCAAATCAATTTGCAAATATTATCTTATTTTGTCATCCCAACAACCTTGGGAAGTAGGTGCTATCCCTATTTTACAGATGAGAAAACTAAAAGTGGTTGTGACCAGGGTCATATAGATAGTAAATGAGTAGAGCTAGATTTGAACTTAGCTCTTCCAGATTTCAGGTCTCATAATGAACAGAAAGAGTTATAATAGATCAAATAACAAGTACTGGATTAAGCACTTATTAAGGGAAGGGCACTACATTAAGTATTGAGGATACAAAGAAAAAGCATAAATAGTCTTTGCCTTCAAGAAAAACAATGGGAGAGACAACATTTTAGTATACATAAGATATACAGAAAGCAGATAAAAGGTACCTTGGAGAAGGCACTAGTACCTGGGGGGGGGGGGGGAACAGGGAGAAGGGGGAGAGACACACACAGTTGGTGCTAACACTGAAGGGCATCAGAAAAGGCCTCATCACTAAACTGCAACCACTATAATTATAGAAGAGAAAACCTTAGAATGCAGTATACAAAAGGCAAATGAAAAAGATTTTTAATAGAAATAAATAACTTATTCTGTAAAAGTGAGCATTATTGTAAAGAGAAAGAAAGGGGACCTTTAATATAATAAAGGATTGTTGGTCATTCCTGATTTTCTTAAAAAAAAAAAAAGGTTTGGAATCTCTAAAATGGAAAAAATAACAGACAAGATAAATCTAGAAAAAATACATTTGAGCAATTTGAAGGTGCTAAGACAATTTATTCTAAGAAGGAGAAGAGAACAAGATGCCTCTTCAGAATTCTAATGTTTTCAAGGGCCACAGAGTGAATAATAAGAAAAAAGAAAGAGCAGTTCTTGGTAGTAAAACTGTCCTGTTTAGCTGGATTTTAGAGAAGAAAAGGACTAAAACACTATGGAAGAAATAAGGGAGGAGACTATTATTTCTGTTAACAGGCTTCAATAGAAGCAAGAATGCAGCACAAAGAAGGGACATTTCAAACATGGAAGGAAGGATTCTGCAAGAACACCAGCATGCACACATGAAGAAGTTTTGTCTAGAAATGCATTAATATAAGAGGGATGAATAGGCAAGAGAAGAGAGAGGGGGCTTTAAGAGGGAGGGTAGAGTTGTGGAGCAAATATACACAAAAAATTCCTCTTTAAAGATGAGAACAGATCATGAAAGGGGAACTAAATGAAGCAAAAGAAAATCTGGACTGGATGAAGAAAGAAGGAACAGAGGGATGGAATGAAACCAATTCAATCACTGACTGCTAGTGCTATCAGTAGCTTTACCCACCTTCAGATTCTTTATTTATAGATGGGAGTAGATGAGGAGAAAGGCAAAGAAAGAAAAAAGCAATAGGACAATATAATGTAAGAAAAAAAATACATTATAACAGTGAATCTGCATGGAAGGACTTCACCTATAAAACAGGAAGACTAGTAGAATGTCTTACAAAGTAGAAAACAACAATATGCTATAAACAAAAAACATATTTAAAACATAAGAGTTCACAAAGTTAAAATAAGAGACTGGCGAAGAATTTTTTATGCCTCTGACAAATTCAAAAAAAGCAAGGATTGCAATCATGACCTCATAAAAGGCAAGAGTAAAAGCAGACATCGTTAAAAGAGATAAGGGAAACTACATTATGCTTAAAGGCAACATACTGAACGGAATACTATCAATACTTGATATGTATTCACCTAATGGTGGTGGTGATGGTGGTAATGATTCTGTAAAGCACTTGAAGGCCTACTTAGCATAATGCCTAGAGTGCCAGCCTCAGAACCTGGAAGACCTGGTTGAAGCCCAGTCTCTGACACATACTGACCATCTAACAACAGGCAAGCCACTTATCCTCTCAATGTTCTTGTCATCTTTTTAAGATGATGAGTTCCAGTGAAGGTGCTAATGCATTGTAGAGGGAGGACAGAAGATTCCTATACCAATGTAATCTCAGGGAAAGACAAAGTATTAAGCATTTAAATATAATATTACTATGTGCTTGTCTCATTTGATCCTCACAACTCTATCAAGGCAGGTGCTATTATTATCCCCATTTTACAGCTGAAGAAACTGAGGCAAATAGAGGTTAAATGACTTGCCCAGTTTGAAACAGCTAGTGAATGTATGAGGCTGACCTTTCTGAACTTAGGTCTTCCTGCCTCCAAGCCCCGAACTCTATCCACTGTGCCACCAGTTGCTTTAAACTGGAGAAGTCCACTCCTTATTTCCCTTTGAAGTTTGCAAAGTTTTTTATATATTATTTCATTTGATCCTATCAAGCCTAGAGAATAGTTGGCATTATTTATATTTTACAGATAAGAAAACTGAGCCTGAGAAAAATTATGGGACTTTATCAGGATAATACAATTAGTAAGAATATGAAGCAGGATCCAAACTTGTTTCTTCCTGACTCCAAATCAATTGCTGACAACAGCCACTATACCACCTGGCTTGATAATAAGAACCATCCAAACCTGGAATGGGCTGCTCAGGGGATAATGGGTGCCCCCTCATTAAAGGTCTTCAGGCAGAGGCTGGATGACTGTTGGTGAGGTAGACTGTAGTAATGGAGAATTCCTTTTCTGATACATGTTAAATTATCTAGATGGTGGCTGAGCTCTATTACAGCTTGGATTCTAAGGAGGATTCCTTGAAGAGACTGGAGGCAGGGAAAAAAATTACAAAGCAATCACAATAGGCCAGGGAAGAAATGGTGAGGGACTAAACTAAGGTAGAGCCTGGGTAAATGAAAGTGCTTATCCAAACGAGGCATATATTTTATGCAAGCGGTATTGAAAGAAGCATCAAGTATGACTAATAGACAGAGGGATCCATTTAAAATTGAATTCAATTAAATCTACCGATAGCAAATAGTGTGGCTATTCAACATGAAACTTGAGGCTTCTTAATAAAACTAGCCCAGAAAGAGTGAGCTAGAATCTCATAATTCAACCCAAGAAAATGAAGATGTAAATCCTTCTAAAAATTTTAAACTGAATAAGTCCATCCTGTCTGCTTTACTGATAAAAATGTAAGCTTTTCATAAAGTACAAAGGAAAAAACAAAAAATTGTTTTCTTTTCTTTCAGGTATCTTTAGAAAGTAAGAAAGTACAGGAGGGATCTGGGATCAAATAAGCATTTTGTATAGCTAAGGTTATTAAGACATTCGGGTTTTCTGCAATCTCAGTACAACTTCAATTCAATGATCTGTGCCAAGAACTAGATAATAGAAAAATTTAAGTGTCCAATACATATTGTCCGTAAACACTATCCTGTCAGCCACCATTAAATACCATTTTGCAAAGCTGTAAAAATTATATTTCATATCTAAAGGAAGGGCATGGTGGATAATTCTGGGAAAGCATTCAAGGATTTGGACACACATTTGAGGTTTTGCAAATAAACATTAAAAATCAATATAACAGTAAGAATGCTAACTAAATTTCATTACTTTCAAACATCAGCAATTACAATCATATAGAAAGATAATTCTTTTTTAAAATTGCTTTTATGCCAAAGGCCCTAAATGGCAGACAACCCCCCAAAGCCACCAGGGATGATATATGTCACGGACAATCATCAACATTCACTATGGAACTTTTCCTTGAAAAATTAAAAGTTAAAAAAAAATCAATGCATATATGATCACAGATCAACAAACACAAATATTGAGACTTTGTTTACGATTTCCTCTTTTTTCACTATGAACCCAACAGTGTTTCAGTGTTTTCTTTATTTTCATCTTCACTTTTACTTTTCCTCTTTGCTTCTCTCTCCCCACCCCAACCTAATGCTACAATCACAAAACTCCCACAATTCTTACCACTGTATCCCCCAAACAACTCTCGCAAAATTCAGGTCTCCAATGAATGTAACTAATCATTTCCCTTTTTTCTTGATTCAATTCTTCATACTTTTTCCTCCACCCTATTTCATTATTTACTCTGTTCCTTTCTTCCAAAAATCACTTCCATGCTAATAGAACAGTTTCAATAAACCCATCCAAAAATTACTGGTAGCTCTCCATTGCTAATAACATCCCTAAGACATATTTCAATTCTGTATCCAAACCATTCATTCCCTTTGTTTTTCTCAGCACTGTTAATCTAACCTACACCATAATAGTTCAGAGACAGCAGGATGATACATGCAAAGCAGATGGGAATTAATTTAAGAAACGTCTATGAGCCACGTACCTAGTATTTAGAGATTTAAAAAAATATAACAAAATCTATATTCCCAAGGAGCTTGCAATTTTACTGGGGCTATGAGATTAACGGACATAAAATAAACAAGTATCAGAAAGAATTCTAGAGAAAACAAGTGTTAGGTGGTCAGAAAAGGAAAGATACAACAGTGAGCCAGAGTAGTTAAAAAAGCATGAATTGATTGAAGAAAAATGGAAATAATTTTTACATCCAAAAAAAGATTAAAGAGGCTACTTAAACTAGGAAGAATAGCATTTAACAAGAGGCTACTTAATATACAAACTATAATTTGGATTTTTTAAAATAGCATCTGCCCTTAAGGAGTTTATATTTTGTGGAAGAATATAAAATGTACAAACATAAGTTCAAACAATTGTGTTGAGAAAGAAGTCTCTACCGCATGGGGAGATGGTGGATCAGGAAATCTGATCTCCTATCAGGAAATCTCCCATCCTACACATGGGACAGGGCACCTAAAATGAAATTCAAAGTGCAGTAAAGAAGCCAAGGTAAAAATGAAGTGAATTCCTATGTGAAAAGACACACAGAAGGAATGCCAAAGACAAGACATAGTCTGGTTTGGTTGTTTGATTTTTTTTATTGGAATTTGGTAAATTATTCACAACAATAATAATCACTGTCTAATATAGTGACTCATCTATGTAGCCCTCTAAGGGTTATAAAACACTTTCCTCAAAACAATGCTCTGATATGGGTAATTCAAGTATTAGCCACATTTTTAGAAATGAGATTACTAAGACTCAGGGAATAAATGACTTCTCCGCTGTCACTCCATAGACAAAGTATTATCACACAATAAGAAATTGTGATTATGAGGAATTCAGGGAAACACTGAACTAACCAGAACCAAATGAACAGTATGCACAAAAAGGAAGCTGAACTCTGAGGAACTAAAAAATCAATGAAAGTTGGTCATAACAGTTGGTGCAACTAAAGCAGAGTATTGCCTACCTTGACAAATGCAGGCCCTATGCAGGATATGGTTTTGTTTACAAAAAAAAACAAAACAAACACTAACCCCTGCTCTTAAGAAACTGACTTTTTTGTTTTAAAATCGAATATTAAAAAAATATATATATGCACACACTATTATTAATACTATTTTACATGTAATTGGGAAATAAGATATACAGGCACTGGGGAATAGAGATCCACCATGCCCTACTGGAAAACTCTAAGGTGGTATGGGAGAAGAAATGGGAGAGAGAGCACATTGGAGGAGGGGATATCCTATGGGACCACTAGTTTGGGGTGGTGGGTAGAGGAAAAATGGGGAGAAAATTTGTAACTCAAAATCTGGCAGAAATGAATGCTGTAAACCAGAAGTTAATAAAGCATTTGAAAAGAAAAAAAGAAAAAAAAGAAACTAATTTTCTCTAGGAGAATGAACATGCAAACAGATAAATACATGAATGATTATTTGAGAAGGGAGAGAACATTGAGAATAATGAGAATATACTGTTAATTGTAGCTCACCCATGCACTTTTTTTTTTTTTTGCTTTTTGGAGGGCAATTGGGGTTAAGTGACTTGCCCAGGGTCATATGGCTAGTTTTTGTGTTAAGTGTCTGAGTCAGGATTTGAACTCAGGTCCTCCTGACTCCAGGGCCTATTCACTGCGCCACCTGGCCGCCCCAAACCCATGCACTCACTTTCCCCTCATCTCCTGGAAGAAGATCTCTCTAGAAAGTTCTGCTTGGGTGCATGTAGGGCTTGTATGCTATGCAAGTTCATGGTGTCATTTATTAAAACCATTCTATAAGGAGAGAAAAGCTGCAGATGCCTGACACAGACTTTTGCATTGGGAGTATAGTTCATTATAATCAGTTATTCTTCAGAACTCTTGTATTAAATAAGATAGTTCACAGTTTTACGTTCAGTCAGAAGTGGTTTGAAGGGACTCTGGAGGTTATTTGGAGGTCACCCATACCTAAAAAGTAATCTCATCTATAGTATTCTTGAGAAGTGATCAGTAAGCCTTTGATCCAGCAATCATACTACTTGGTCTGTATCCCAAAGAGATCATAAAAAAGGGGAAAGGACCTACATGCACAAAAACATTTATAGCAGCTACTTTTGTGGTAGTAAAGAACTGAAAATTGAGGGGATGCCCATCAACTGCAAAATGGCTGAACAAATTGTGGTATGTGAATGTAATGGAACAGTATTGTTCTATAAGAAATGAAGAGGTAGATTTCAGAAAAACCTGGACTTACACGAACATGAGCAGAACAAGGAAAATACTATACCCAGTAACAGCAACACTGAACAATGCTCAACTATGATTGACTCAGCACTCCTCTACAATACAAAGATCTAATACAATTCCAAAAGACTCATAATGGAAAATGCTATCCACATCCAAATAAAGAACTACAGAGTATGAATGCAGATCAAAGCATACTATTTTCACTTTTCTGGGTGGTTTTCCCTTTTTTTCTAATGTGGAAATACGTTTTAACGTAAGTGCACACATATAACTCATATCAGATTGAATGCTCTCTTAGAGAGGTGGGAGGGAAGGGAAGGAAGGAGAAAAATTTGAAACTCAAAATCTTATTAAAAATGAACATTGAAAACTATCTTTACATATAATTGGAAAAAATAAAATACCACTTACCAAAAAAGGAGAATGTGCTACATTATGACACTCATGCTCTTTTGAACAGCTATTATTACAGGGGCAATGTGGTAAGACAGAGAACTGGCCTTAAAGCAAGTAAGACAGATTCAAGTCCCACCTCTGACAGTGATTGTGTGACCATAGTCAAGTCACTTACCAGCTCAGTGCTTGCTCTAGGCAACTAAGAAGATAAGCTGAAGAGAAAGGTGTCACCCACCTTGGTATAAGGAGTTTCCTCATCTGGGAGTTCCCCAGAGCAATGAAATGACCCCTTGGCCCTACAGCTATGGGGTGCTTCCTTTTTGATGTCAGGGACCACTGGAGGAGTCAGGTGAAACCTATGGAGCTGCTCTTCTCATAAGCATGTTTTTAAACATTTAAAATAAATACAAAGAATTACAAAGGAAATCAATTACACTGAAATACAATTTTCAAAATACTAAAAATAAAAACAAATTCTCAAGCACCAGATAAGAACTCCAACAATAATTATTGGGAAAATTCTTGACAGTGGAGTCCAAAGCTGCCTTTCAACAACTTTGACCCATTATTCTGCTCCTGCCCACTAAAACTAAACAAATTAAGCATGGAATAGGGCAGTGGTGCCAAAGTCAGGGAAAAGACCCATCCTCAAGGGCTGTATTGACATAGAAAATCACAAATGGACATTGCCTATATTTTATTGAATTTCAATTTTTGTCAAACATTTCCCAATTACATTTTAATTGGGTTCAGCTTCACTTCTGAAGTTAGGAGTTTGACAGCTCAGCTGTAGTGGAAAAAATGCTGGACTTGGGAAGAGGGAGAATCAGGGATCAAATCCTGCTGCTACCATTGAGTAGTTGGGTGGCCTGGTTTAAGTCCCTTAGTTTCTTTGAATCTTCAGCATGTAGCACAGAGTCTGGCACATAGGAGATGTTTAGTAACTGACAGTTAATAAACCATTTTGGCTCAAGTATAAATGTGTCAGGGGAATAACATAATCTAGAAGGGAAAATGGGAGTAAGATGTAAGTACAAGACTAAAGAAGTTTCTATTTTACCCCTGGACAGAACAGGAAGTCACTGAAGATTTATGAGCAGGAAAATATCATGTATGGTCAACCAGTCTTAGTAATATTAATCTGGGAGTTATGTGGTCACATATGAATTGGGGAAAGGAGAAACTAGAAGCAGGGAGAGGACTTAGGAAGCTATTACAAAAGTCCTAATGACTAAGCAACTGAATTCAGGTAAAAAAAAATGTTATCATGTGAATAAAAAGGGGAAAGATATGAAACTCAGACTAATTCAAAACTGGAAGTAAAGAGAGTCAAGAATGACCCTGAAGTTACAAACATGAACAAATCAAAGTAGAATGGTATCCAAGTCAATCATAAGGAAGTTTGGAAGAGGGCAGGTTTTGGAGGGGGTGGATAATTTTATTTAAATAATACTGAATTTGAGACATGACTAGGACATATTGTGTGGGGCAGGGGTGGGATGGGTGTGGAGATGACCATAAGGTAGTTAATGATGCATAACTGGAGTTCTAGAGAAAGACTAAGGTTGAATGCACAGAGATAGACAAACAGGTAGATTGGTAGATGGATGGATGGATAGATGATAGATAGATAGATAGATAGATAGATAGATAGATAGATAGATAGATAGATAGATAGATAGAT
>NW_027185784.1:10569436-10651410 GCF_028583685.1 Petaurus breviceps papuanus | reverse complement strand
GATAGATAGATAGATAGATAGATAGATAGATAGATAGATAGATAGATGATAGATAGATAGATGATAGACAGACAGACAGAGACAAACAGTCAGATAGAGAGTATAGGAAGAGACAGACAGATAGATTAACTGATTTGGGAGAGTCACATGCATAAATATAATCAAATCAATGGGATAAGATAACCTAGATACAGCCTATAAGAAGCCCCAGGATAGAACCTGTAGGTACCTCTAAGCACTGAGGAAACAAAAGATGATCCAGCAAAAAAAGGCTGAAAAGGAAGTCCTTTATATCAGGAAACAGTCTCTGATACAGGACTACATTTTTTCTCCCTATCTTGTTTCATTTTTGGATTTGTATTCTTAAGCCTCAAGCATTGTACTTTGAGTGAAATAGGCATGTAATAAAAACTTGTTGAACAAAGAAATGGAGAGTTTTTGTTTTTAATTACTTACATTACATCGAATGGAGATTTCTGTGCTCAGAAATACAGGCAGAAATACAATGTTTACATAAGACACTCCATGCCCTGAGAGAACCAGTGTGTTGCTATTGGAAATAGGACTAGACTTCAAGTCACAGGGCCTGTGGTCAAATCTCAGTTTTACCACTTGTGCTTCCTCGGACAAAACAACTAACCTGCATCTCAGTTTCCTCATCTGCAAAACATGAGAGTTCACTCACAAGCCAAGATACATTGCTACAGTCTAGGCACAAGTGCCAGCATTCCTATCATTTCCTTGGGCTCATAAGCAACTTGAATTGTCATTGTTTAACTCAACAGTTACTAGGTACTTGCTTAATACCATGTAGCTGTGGTGCAGGGGATATACCAAGATGAAAAAACAACCAAATCTCTGCCTGTAAGGAGATTATAATTGCCTAAGAGGGATATCACATGTCTACAAGAAGTGTAATACAAGGTAAAATGTGATCAAAGCAAAATACAGTTCCAGACAAGGTACTCTACAAAAATTTAAGAAGCAAAACAACACTGCACTTTACTTTCAGTTCCTTTACACATGGGGTAAAAGAGCTAAATATTGGACGGCAATTTATTTCTATGGCACCAAAACACTTTGTAACAATACGAAGATGTGATAGAGTCTACTAACACAGTTTTCTATCAGAAAGAAAATAGAACCACAAAATACTACTAATCACCTTCTGCTGACAATAGCATTGGCAATCAAGAAGAGGGGAGCTATTCCCTTTGGGCAAAAACTGTTCATATCTAATAAGGCTTTAAAGCTCTGAAAAGACTAAAGTAGAAGAGTCATTGTTAAAAAGGTTAACCAGCAGCTGTCAGACTTCATTTCTGTAATAGTTAGGCACATCTGGCTCAAAGTCTGCTACAAACAATACGCATTGCTCTGCTATACAAATAAAAGGAATGAAAGGGGAAGGCCTGGGGGATGGCTTTCATCTCACCAAGTAAGGAAGCAACAAAGAAGCAAATCACCTTTGTTCCCCCTCCCCAGTACAATGGCAGACTTACTTTTCCCTAGATAGTGGGATAACTATTCCTGGAAGCCAACTGGCAAGTGGTAGGGGTTTTTGTTTTTGTTTGGTAAAGCAGAAATACTCCAAAGCTTGAATAAAAATGCAACTACATCAACTAGGGCAAATATATACACCACTACCTCCACACTGATAGGACTTCTTTCTTTAGGTGAAAAAAAAAAACTAATCAAAAGATCTCAGGGCTGAATAAGGAAGGAAAAAAGTAAGAAACACTCCACTGCTTGGCAAACTATAAGCAAAAGAGCCTTTAAGTATACCATTCTGAGTCATGAGTGTTTAAAAGATTCTGTTTCAGTCTTCGAAGGGAAAAAAAACAAAAAAGTCTGTCACTGGGACCTGTTTCAGCAGTCAAGAGTGGAACATAACCAGCCCCATAGTCTGAGTCTGCTTTTTGCTGCCTCCAGAGAAGTTCTGGGAGCCAGAGTTTATTCCCATCCCTAAACATATATGCAACTTTAAATATCTAATAGCCTGATTGAATTATGACTCTCCTGTCAAATTAAAATCATTATGCTGTACAATAGCCAATTAAAGTCTATTTTCAGCAAGCTAACAATCCATAGTTACCCCCAAAGGACTATAACCTATGACAGAATGAGGTCTGAACAGAAAAATGAGTTCCCTTCTGGCTGCAGAGAGATGCCCTCGTCCCAAAGGTGCTCCACAGCTCATCCTCATCCTCACTGGCCAGCATCTACATGACTGTCTGCTACTGGAACTACAGCACAATTCCCTAATCATATGTCAACGGTATAGGGCAAGAAAAGTCATTTCTCACCACACTTCAACTGTACACCAATAGGCAACTAACTATTCTACAGGATTCCGTCACGTGGGAACTATGACTGATTATCAACCACAAAGGTGTTTTCAACAGTTTCACTCATTTAAAAATGTAAATTTAAGGAAAAAATAAAACATGAGTGATAAAGTAAGGTGTTGCAAGCAAACACAATTCTACATCACATCTGGACTGGCCCACATAGCTTTCTATTCCATGCAAGGAATTATAGTCCTGAAGGTAGCTAGCCATTTTATCACCCTAAGGAGACTGTAACAAAAAATAATAATAATGCAAACTAGCATTTAAGGTCTGTTATTAAGCATTTCTTAAAATTGGAAGGGACCTTTGGGGTCATCTGGTCTAACCCTAATCAGAAATTCAGGGCACAAGCTTTCAATTTAAATCTGGAAGTCTAATGGATAATACAATTCAGTACTCCTCATTTTACAAATGAAGACACTGAGGCCCAGAGAGGTTTAGTGACATGGGATAATTAGTTATCCAATCCACTTTCTTTGGGGACATAAATGTCACTGCTTTTAAAATCAACATTGATTCTGTGAGGCCCTACATATTAAATACTTCTGAAAGCTTCATTAATTGTTGTAGGCAATTAATTTTTTCAATAAAACTCTTAGATATCATGCACACAACATAAAGTAGATTAAAACTGAAAATAAAGGACATGCTCTCTCTCTCTCTCTCTCTCCTCTCACAGACACATACACACACTCTTCTCACACTTAGTATATATATTTCCTCCTCACCTCTGCTTCTCTGAATCCATACCTGCACTCAACTCAGGTGCTATCACTTTTGGGAAGCCTTTCTTGATCCTCCCAGTGTGATGCCCTCCACAAATGATCTTTTATTTACCTCTGTTAGGGTCATATTACATACCAAGTAGTACCAAAATTCTTTGAGAGCAGGAATGATTACATTTTTGTCTATGTATCCCCAGAACATAGTAGGCACCTAGCAAATGTTTATGGAACCTAACAATTCATACACAGTCTTATAAGCAAGTCAAACACACACAGGGATTGTAACCATCCTATTAACAGTTCTACAAAGATAGAAAGGGATAATGATCTAATTAAGATTAAGTTCGTGTTATACCCTAGAGAGAATACTCCAGAGCATTACTTTAATATATCTTGAAAATAAACCCCAAAGGGAGGCTTCAAATTTTCTTACAGGAGGGAACAGACTTTCACAGGTCAAAGGTGAAGTTGCCCAAGAGCAGCATAGAAATACCAAGATTTTAAAATTCTATGTCATGATTCAAATTGACCTTTGCTGAATTACTTCACCCATTTGGGTGCCTCAATTTCCTCATTTATCAAACGAGGCAATTAGATTAGATATCTATGACAGCACCTTCTAGTTCTACACAATGATAGAAAATATTAAGTCAAAATCCTGATACCATCTTGAATTTCTGACTGGAACAACTTAATATTTCACAAATAACAAAGGTTCTCTTATCAATGGAAATTCTTTACTTACTGCCTAGATTTGGAGGTGGGAATAAGGAGGGGGGAGCAATCAAATATAAAATTTATGAAAGACTAGGGGTATATAAAAAAGTAAGGATAAAAACATGAGAAAGAAAAGACTAGACACTGTCAACTAATGACCAAAAATTTTTCAACAAGGAAATCAAAGCATTTGACATCTACTCTCTGAGCTGTGCCCTACTGCTACAATGGAAGAATAAGGCTGGCAGTATTATGCCTGCTCAAATGATAAAATGTTTAATAGTACACTGTCCAAATCTATTTTATATTATTCAAGTAAACACATTTCTGGAGCTTTCATGACTTGCTCTCCTATGGTGTATTCATTGTCACTTATAGATGAGAGAAAATGGATTTCTTTATGAGCTACAACAATCACCCTTACTCTTATGTGCAACATCAAGCTGAGGGTTCTTGTTTCCTTGCATATAATATTTTGTGAGCTATTATGCAGGTAGATAGCTGACTTTAATATTCATGTAGTAATTAGAATAATCAATCAGAACAGCACAAGATTACTCCTTGTTTGCACCAAAAAAAGACCAGGAAAAACTTTAATGATATTGCAAAGAGCAAACAGGATTGGGTGGCACTCAAAAATAGCAAATCCTATAAAACTGAATCGAAACACTAAAAGAACAACAACAATAATGAGAAATTTAGTAAAAGAGAAGAAAGAGAAGAAATAAAAACTTTTCCATCAAAAGAACCCAAATTAACTGAAGTCTATATGAAAAATGACCAGTCAAACATTTTCTGCCACCAATGAAAGCCTAAGAAACAAAAAGTTTGTTTTCATTTGGCTAAGAATCAAAAAGGTCATATAGGTGGGGAGGTGGTAGAGGGCTGGGGCTTCTTTGTTGTTTTTCTCTTTTAAAAACCTACTACACCATACACACTAAAAAACATGCAAAAAGAGCATCAATGGGCTAAAATCTAAGGAGCAAAATTTATAATGAGAATAATCAGGAGAGTAGAAGAAGAATATTAATTTTTTCAAGAGAAAAAAATCTTACTCACATTAGTAAATCAATATTATAGGTGATGGGACAAATGAGAGGCATTCCACTCCCAAGAAGAGAAAAGAGAGTGAGACAGGAGGGCCCAAAGAAAGACGATTTAGGGTTCAAACCAGGAGAAAGATGAAAAGACTTGGCTACTTTTGGGTAGCAGAAGAATAGGGTAAGAATACTGAAAGAAGGCTAAAGATTGGCCAGCTGACCATCACAGAGGAAAAAAATGGGAATTCCTGCAAACTACTAACACTACGGCCACATTCTAAAGTAAACCCAAAACAGGGGAGGGGGCTGAGGAGAAGACAGATGACTACAGGAGATCAGTTCCTATAAGCAAAGAGTTGTGCATCTCTTAGTACTAACTCCCAATGGGAGAAAAAAAAAGCCCATAGATCTGAGACAGTCATAGGTTTAAGCAAGTCACCAATATGGATAGGCAATGAGAAGGGCAAAGGAAAGACTCAAGTCTTTCTGAACTCAAGTTACAGAGCACTTTCTAATGCAGTCCATCAAGAATCAACATTACAAGAAATAGATTCTATTACAAAAGGAAAGAGGAATAAGAGAATTGCATGAAAACATTTCTTAGAAAGGAATATGAGAGAGACAGATAAACAGAGAGACAGAGAGACAAAGGAGGAGATAGAGAAGGTGGGGAAAAGGAACAGGGAGGAGAGCAGGGAGGGGGAGATGGTTTTCCACTCCTCTGGGTTTGGTTTTGTTACACATTTAACTCATTTTTAAAAAGTTATTTATGTACCTATCATCCCTTTAATAGAATGTAAAACTCCTTAAGAAGAGAACCTACGAAAAAAAATTTTAAATTTTAAAAAGAAAAGAGACTATGACAATTCTTCTTTATAACCTGACTAATGTATAACGTGGAAGTATTTGCAGATCCTATACTTGATTGCATGCCGCCATGGGGGGGGGGAGGGTGAGAAGAAGAAGGAAGGGGGAGAAAATTTGAAACTCAAGGGATTGTGGAACTGAATCTTGTAAACTAAAAGTAAACAAACAAATTAATAAAGACAAAAAATATGTTAAAAAAAAGAATAGAGCCTATGCCATTTTTCACACTTAGTACCTAGACAATCAGCCATTATTGATGAACCATCTGCTACATCCGAGGTACTCTGGTAGGCACTAGAGAAACAAAATTGAAACTTTTCCAACCCTCAAGGCTCAGTATCAAAAGACCTTAGATAAATGCTTACTGAGTTTGGGTAGCTTTTAGAACAGTTTTCCAAGTTCAGTCCTTACCAAACAGGAAAATTTCATTTTCTCACTTTTTATAAAGAGATAGAGGAAAGTAAACAAACATTTCTAAATTACAGGTTTAGAGGACATAAATATTTATTAAGTGGTACTGTGTTAAATGCTAGGGATACAAAGAAAGGCCAAAAAGAAAAAGAAAGCCACTAGTGCTTTGCACTCAAGAAACTCGGAGGATAATGGAGAAAACAATATGCAAACAACCATGTAAAACAAAGCATACATACACAGGATAAATTAGGGGTAGTATCAGATGGTAGGTACTAAAATTAAATAGGATTGGCCATGACTTCTTGCAGCTGGGTACCCTAACAACTACAAATACATGGGATACAGCCAAAGAGTCATAACCTTTTCTCCATAACCAGCAATACAAATATCCTAAATGCTTTGTGTCTCCATATAACAGTAGGTCCGTTTCATTTTCTTTAATCATTATCCCACACTATCCTACATGAACCTGAAAACATGTAACCATATAAATGAACACATATATGGAAATGAAAGCTTAGAATACAAGAGAAAATCAAAAAGGCTTTTGGTGAAATCCAAAAATTTTTCTCAGGAATTTCATTTTATTTAGCTATTTAGTTTGATCCTTGAGACAAACTATAAAATCAAGGAAATACTGCCATGAATGACTTCCCTCTTATATCAAACCTAAACTCATTTCTAGTTCAAATCTGTCTTTTGCACCTTCCACAGAAAACCCCAATAAATTGCAGCTAGAATAAAAGACAAATTCCTTTAACTTATTTTTATTGAATACAAAACTTCCATATCAGAATAAATTACAGTTATTAGATGGATAGCATAATGAAAAACCCCAGAACTTTAAAAGGCAGAGTAATAAAAGGTCTTCGCTTTATTGGTCTGGAATCCTCAAACCTATCACTTAAGTATTAGTCCTCATGCAAAAATAAACAAACGAATGAATGATAGTAACAGAACCTGCAAAGATCTCTCTAAGAATAGTTATGAGATGATAAGGTCATTAAGAACCTCTATTTCACCTCTAGATCACCTATGATCATTTCAGAATGCCAAAATAGTATAGAACAATAAAATTAAGGACTATAGAAGAAGACACCAAAACACAAGTCTGGACAAAAGCACACATATGAGAAAATAAGGCTACCAGAAAAAAAGGCTTAACATCACTTCCCGATAGGCTAGGCTAGTTAGGCTGGCTGCTATTTATCAAAGAGAAATCATAAATCTAACTAGCTAGCATCAAGTCAAGGAATGCACTTGGATTTTAGGGAAAACCAGGAAAGTGTATATGAATGACTTAGCACAATCAACATTATAAGTTTATAAAGTTATTCTCAAAGTGTTGTTTCATAATATCAATGTCATCATCATCAACAACAACATATTATACCTAAGTGTCTCGATAATGTAAGAGCAAAAAATAAGGGATGATTTTCATTAATATAAATTTCCTTCTACCCTCTGAAAAGGAAAGTAGTACATCTGGACACTTTTAATACTCCAGCCCATCTGAAAATTGTTGTCAGGTACACCCCCACCTGTGTGAGCAAATCTCAAATGGCAAGAAAATAAGGGCATTGGTACTGCCTGCTGGACAGCGACTTACAAAAAAACAGAAAGCATGAAGTGGAGCAGACTCATAGTATGAGACTCAGGAAGCCCTCAAACACCCACTGTCCAACGTTCACATCAAGTGGAGATATAGTGTCTCCTCTTAATCTGGCCTACAGATAGCAAGGTCTCCCTATGGATGGAGTACTAGGCCTATAGTTAAGAAGACCAGAGCTCAAATCCAGACTCATACATTTACTAGCTGGGTGACCCTAGACAAGCCATCTTAACTTCTGTTTGCCTCAACTTCCTCAAATATAAAATAGAAATAGTAACAGCACTTACCGTGCAGAGCAGGAAGGATCATATGAGATGATATTTGTAAAGTGTTTAGCACAGGGCCTAGAATGTAGTAGTTGTTATGCAAATGTCTCTTCCCTTCTTTGCCCCTTCCCCCTACTTGTCCAGTGGAAATCCTGAGACTGTGGAGTAAGGAGGGAGAGAACTGCAAGGATTCGGCATTTAAATAAAAGACTATTCTCCAGTCTCTGTAAAGACCCAGTTGAAGCTTTTACATTCAGAATTTGGGTCACCATGGAAGTATATCATAAAACAAGAATTACTTATTTTCTATTTCAACTAAGTGAACCCTAAAATCTTATTTCCATGAAACAAATTAACTATATTATATGGCTATACAAGAAAAATAAAGCACATGGGCTCTTTACAAGTCAATACCATCTTATTCTTACTTGAGGAAAAGTATGCAAAATTTCTTTGAGGAAAAGTACACAAAATACACACACAGACACACCCCTCCTACCTGGCAATGGCCTTGACCAAAATGTTTTCCTTTTTTTGCAACACTCTGCCCTTTATTGTTTCCAAGTGTACTTTATTTTTGGCACTTTTACCCTCTTCTTTCCTGATTCTTCATCTAAGTTGCATTTCCTATGGATGGTACTTGATAAAATCTATGTTTTCTTTATACTACTGTAACACGTTCTGAATTATAAGAACTAACAATAATCTTATTTCTACAAACTGGACAGAAGCTTACTCACCAAAAATGCATAGATTAAGAGAAGGCCTAACCATGAGAGCTCTTTCCTAATATAGATGAGAGATACCTTTCATATACTAAGGTATATCTAAGAATAATTATGAAATATACCCACGACAAATCCAAAATCTATTAAATATCTATATTAAAACAAGGAAGATTGCTGTATTAGCACACATTAACATGTCACTAAAGAACAAATTCCTGCTAAACTTCCCAGTATATCTGTATTGCTGATTCACTGAGAAAGCTCAGTACTCTCTACTTAAGAAGAAACTGAGAGGAGGAAGAGGATGCAGTTTGGTACTTACCAGTTAGTATTTACATAATGCCAGACACTATACTAAAAATTTCATAAATGTTACTTCACTGGATCTTAACAACCACTCTGGAAGGTGGATGCTATTATTATCTTCCTTTCACAGCTGAGGCAAACAGAAGTTAACTGACTTGCCCAGGGACACACCGCTATTAGGGGTCAGAGGTTGACGTGAACTCAGGACTTCCCGACTCCAGGTCTAGTACTCTACAATGTACTGCCTTTAAAGCATTAGCTATCACTGTGTATTAAGTATTTATTTTTAAGTATACACACACACAGCTAAAACAAACTCAGGAACATTAAGTAACTTAATCCAACTTACAGAGGAACTACACAGCAAAACTAGGTTTCCAAAATCAAGGTGCCTACTCCAGATATGATTTTTTTTTCCAATAGCCCACATTTATTTAATTTCAAATTAGTGTAGTACTTGGCACACTGTAGGTACTTAATAAATGCTTATTAATAAACTAATTAACTGAAACATAAGATTAAATACTGTGAACCTAAAGGTATCTTAGTTATCTAAGGCTAAACTCCTCCATTTTATGGATGAGAACACAGAAAACCAGGGAATTGAGGTGACTTGCCCTATGATTACAAAGGCAATAAAAGTGGTAACCCAGGCCCTCTGACTTTAAAATCAGCATTTTTCCCTTGACTATTAGAAGGAAACTAGAATAATTTACAGATTTCTCAAGGAGGGAAAATATTAGCTTTTTACAGGGAAAAACATGATCAATCCTTAAGCCTAAGGGCTAATATTCTGCATTATTTCCCACCAGTCTAGAAGAAAATATTCAAAGTAATTAACTCTAAAGAAAAGGCAATACACCTCTTTAGGTTTTTGAAGAATTTCAATAATAAAGTTTGTAAGCCAGTCAATCTCTATTTCCAAAGCAGAAAAAAAAAGGTATAGAAAAGGATTAAATTGTGACAAGAAAGATTCAGGTTTGACATAAGAAGAAATTCCTTACAGAGTGAATGAATGAATAAAACCTTCACTCCTAAGTAATCCTTGGGAAATGTACCTTCCTGATTGGGGAAAAAAAAAACAAAAAACAAAAACAGTTGAACCAGAATAACCATTCAAGTTATATTTCACTTCAATCAATCATATAATCAATCAATCAATCAATCAATCAGCAAGGATGTATTGATATAGCACTTCCAAATCTAAGATTTAAGGTCCTAGTCAGTTCTGAAACTTGATCCTGGGAGAGGTAAAAAGCATGAAAAGCTTTTTTTCCTGATACAAAAACTTCATTCTGTTCCCTTTATCTAATTTCCTCCTGCTTTTGATTCCATTTGGGATGAGCAAGTTTCAGGTGCCTAAAGTAGAAATGTTTAAAGATGTTATCTTTCAGTCAGTCTCCTGATAGCTTCACCATCCACCATGACTATTCACTACATAAAGAGACAATGAGAAGTAGTGATTAGCATACCTTTTAGAAGAGACAACCAAAATATCAAAAAACTCCTCTAGAGGATATAAAAATTACAGGAGCCAGGAAAGAGACTACATGTGGAATTCAATAAATTAAAACATTGAGCATCTTCTCTATTTGAGGCACTATTGTCAAAAAACATAGCAAAGACAACCCCTGGAGTTTGTAATATAGTAAGAAAATAAGACATACACAAATAACTATGACATGTGAGCATAAGGTTCTATTGTGAGGCCCCAGAAGGAAAAAGTTCTTTCTGACCAGGGCAATGAAAGATATTCTAGATACAAGGAAGAACGCCAGAAGTCACAAAGGAATCAAATTACGAGTCATGGATAAGGGTTAGATATATAGGCTGACTGAAGTGTGCTGTGGATGGAGGGGAGTAACTATGTAACGTTTTGCCAACTGGACCTGTGATTTCATTTGTGTAGCGAACTCCCAAAGAGAAAACTCCCTCTCTCCAGTCTGACACCATCTATGAAACCTAAGTCTTAGAGGGACACTTTTAGCCCAGGGTCATGTGAATAGTGGCACCTGAACCCAGATCTTCCTGATTCCAAGGCCCATTCTTGAGCCACCACACAACACCTCTTCATAGCTAAATGAGTTAAAGATGAAAAAAATCTTAGGATCTTAGGAATTAAGGACAGAAATAACCTTACAGGTGTCCTAGTTCAACACCTTTATTTTACAGATGAGAAAAATGAAGCTGAGGGAAGAGCAGAGCTACAACTCAACTACAGTTTCTCTCACCCAAGACCAATCCAGCACTTACTATGTGCTAGGCACTGTACTAAATGCTTTACAAATATTATTTTGGGGGATCTCATAGCAGCCCTGGGAGATGATGCATTTTTATTCTCATTTTACGGATGAGGAAGCTGAGGCAAACACCAGTAAAGTGACTTGCCTAGAGTCACACAGCTACCATGTTTCCCCGATAATAAGACCTATCCCGAAAATAAGCCCTCCCCTTACTGTGTAAGATTCCTCTAAAATAGGCCCTCCCCCGAAAATAAGCCCTATTGAGATTGCTACTGTAGTGAAGGTGATCCCCTGCGCTACACGCTACATTACGTATGCACCGTCCCCCCCCCTGTGAAACGCACACCGCGCTCCGAGCTGCATCTAATCAGAGCTGCAGCAGTGAGCGCGTCATCCTGTTCTTTATTGAATTCATTATTGAATAAAGGTACATTTTTTTGTTCACATTTACCTGTTTATTAAAATTGCTGTCAATGTTCATTAAAATAAGCCCTCCCCTGAAAATAAGCCCTCTGGTGTTTTTCTGTCCAAAAAATTAATAAGACAGTGTCTTATTATCGGGGAAACACGGTAGTAAGTGGCTGAAACTGAATCTGAATTCAAGTCTTCTTGATTCCAGGACTGGCACTCTATCCACTGGTGGTATCAAACTGAGAGAGCTGCAAATGCCAAACAAAGAAAGGAACTTAAACTTCCCTGGAGATAAGACACCAGTGAAGAGATTAAGTAGAGAATAACCACATCACCATGCCTTATTAGTAAAGAGGCAATATGAAAGATAGATTGCAACGGGGAAGAGGAGACAGGAGGACTTGCTGTATTTGTAAAAGGCTGCTGTAGAGTAAGGGAGTAATGACGGTCTATTCTGGAGAGCCAGCAGTGGAAACATGCAAAAGATTACAGCATCAACAAGAACTTAATGCCCATATGAAAGGAGAGTCATAAGCCAAAATCGCAAAGCAGACTACAGGAGTGGGGAAAAGGCCTAGTACAGATTTACCACTGCCTAAAGATACAATTTGGTGTTCTCTCTCCATTATGAAAGAATTCAATAAACAGTGCACAGGAAACACAAAGTATACATATATGTGCATAGGCAGGAAGTCTAACCCTACAAATAAAGTTTGCTTTGCAGGATATTAAGACATCTTTCTTGTCTTTCCTCACTCATAATTCTCCCACAAAGTAATAGGAGAAAATAAGACAGCTTAAGAATAAGCAGTCTGGAAGAATCCTGAGGAGAAAAATATATACCTACAAACCCTCAGAAGAGATGACAGAAGAGGCTTTTTAAAAATTCCTTGGCTCTGGCAGCTTTTAAAGCCACATCTTCTAATTCCTGCCTTGCAAAGAATTCTGGCATTCCCCCATTCACCATCCCCTGGCTCTGTGTGGTGGCTGCATTCCTGTGTAATGTATATGGGAACAAAAAGAGTACATCTATAAAAATCTGAAAACCACAACATTTAGAATAATCTAAAATTAAGAACTGTAACTATTTTTGCTAGCATATGTCAATTACATGTATCTCACATGAAATTCATTCATGAGGCTGTATAACCTTGACATGACACTTATAACCTTGAATTTGAGTTCCTGGAAAATTAAAGACCATAATGCTCTAAAGTGATTTCACACTGAGAAGAATTTTTTTTAAAAAAAACAAGCAAACCAAGAATCCTCTTCCTTGGTACTATAAAATATAAGCATAGAGAGGGTCCACGTATCATATGCATCAAGCAGAATGCATCTCCTAACTTAGCTAAACCATTCACCTTCAGGATACTTCCCCCAAAAAATGCTTGAAAAAAGAAGCCTATAACCTCAAAACTAATGATTTTGCAAAGGATTTTTTTTTACAAGAAATTACAGTGAATCAGCAGTTCAACAGGCAGAGAGACATGCTATCCCCAGCTCCAACCTCATGTGATATACAATCCCATGACAACAATTTTAGCAAGAACCATTTCTCTTACACAAAAATATCAGGTCCAGATGTCACACTGGGGCTGGAAAGGATGTGACAGCTGCTTAAAGCTTTCATGCTGAATAACTGCATTCTGATCTAATACATGCTTTGGTCAATGAGGTGTCTCCTGAGCAGAACTGCTATTGATGCTCCCCTGACCTTGCTTAAGTTCACCCCACCCCCTACAAACCCAGATCTCCCCAAATCAAAATGTCAGGATGATGCCACATCACACAGTTGGAATTGAAGTTTCTTTACTAACTGATTTTGCCATGCATAGCAAATAAGGGTCAGCATTGTACAACGCTCATAAAGCAGATGTCTAATTTGAGATAATTAAGCAGTAATCATACAGCGGTATATCGTATTTGACATAATATGTTACCCATATCCATTTCTCTTCAGACTTCTCTGAATTTGTGAAGCTTTAAAAACCTGTCGTTGCTGGGTAAGCTGAACTATAGTGAACTGGAAGGCATCTGGGTTCCAGGCCTGCCTCTGCCCCTAATTAGCTGTACCATGTATGTATTTCTTTGGGCTTGGGCCTCTTCATCTGTAAAATAAGGAGGAAAGACAAATATTCTCTACAGCTCCTTCTTAGCCCTAAGATTACATGTCTCTGACTCTTCCGATTCCTGTTCCCCAGCACCTTGAGTCGGTCTGCTAAAGAGCTAAGGACAAAGCCACTGCTTCAGAAGGAAAAAGGCAAAGGAGTAGAAACATTCTTCTATGGTCAGAGGGATTCCCCAGCTACCTCAGCACTAAAGTGCCAAGGAAATAAATACTAATGCACTTTTATGGAATTCTGCCAGTATGATCCATAAATATCCTTATCAGGAAAATGTCAAAGCTCCTTAATTCATTTTGGACTGGAAGTTGAGAAAGCAAATGAAAGGAATGGGTAATACACACTCCTAGAATAGGACACAAGAGGGCAGAGTCCCAATAAAAGTGTCTCTATCTGTGATAGGAAGGAATAAAGAAGACATCAGAAGAAGTCTGTGTAAAAAGACATTTTTTAAAGAGGATTTAAAAATGTTCATAGGAAGGAATAAGCGAGGGTCAAAGAGCTCTGCTGGGAAAATAGTTAAGTCCAGAGGAAATAAAACTGGACCAGGAAATGATGCCAGCTAGTAAACATCCGGTTCAAGAAACAAAACTGAGAAAGAGATAATAGGAATGAAGAGGGCAAATGCCAAGAAAAGAAAACAACCTGGAAATATTTTTCTACTGAGTTGAACCTGGTTCAGCAGTCAATCACATTAAGGGTACAAGAGAGGCAGGAGAACCAAGCAGACATGCTGCCAGGCAGCAATGAAGAACGCACACTATTAAGTGAGGGATGAGGCACCAGCCTAACATGGTTGTTTCTGGCTGATAAACTTGGAACACAATATAAAAAAGTGATGGCCAATGCATATTCAGTATGCTAGACAAATGAATGAAAGAAAAAGCATTAGGAATGCTTGCTATGTGCTATCTGTAACCCAGTACTAAGCCTGTGGGTTACAAATGCAAAATGGAATATAGTTCAAGGACCTTATTCCAATAGGAAGAAACAATATATATGGGAAAAGTGATGACCAGAGAGAAATATTTTCTTCTGAAAAGTTACAGGGACAGTGAGTAGAATTATGGGAGAGTACAATGATATACCCTTATCAGAAGCAATTGTAGTACTGATTTGATTATGGTTCTAAAACTAGAAGTGGGGGAAGGATGAAGGATACCCATGAAAAAGCAAGGCAGCTGGCAAGGCAGCTGGTGAGAAGGTAGGCTGGGAGTAGAGAGTGAAATGTCACATGCTTGGGGGACAACCTGAAACAGTTGGCCCAAGCAAACAGTTGATAATTGGGGGGAAGTGGAGAAAAATTCTCAGAGTGGAAATTTTGGGGGAGGGGGAGGAGGAGGGGGAGAGAAGAGAAGAAAGGTAAAATCCTCCAGGGAAATGGTTTCTTATTTTCCCAGAATAAAGACTGGAGAGAAGATGACTAGGCATGTCTGGAGCCAGGCCTAGAGATGTAATAATAGAGTGAGGCAAATCAAAACGGTAGAACCCCAAAGAGGGAATTTCCATATTACTCTGCTGTTCCAGAAGTAAGTCTGGGTTCTAATTTTCTGGGCCTAAAGCTGCCAGCATTTTCACTGCCAATATCACTCTCTACCTTCTGAAAGGAAGTCTGACAAGTAAGTATTCACTTCTCAAAATACTGGTAAGAGACATACTAAATAAAAATTGTCTTCAGGATCATTTAATCATAACCAAACCAAAAAGAAGAGATAACAAAAGATAAAATAAATTCAATTACATAAAATTAAACAGCTTTTGATTGATTGTTTAAGTAGCTATGAATTATTCTAGCACTCTGGAAAAGAACATGGAGTTATATGAGAAATTATTAAAATAATTATTCATACTCATTCACCTCACAATCACCCTACCGGGCACATAACACAAGGAAGTAATAACAGAAAGGTCTCATAAACAATAAAATGTTCATAGCAACACTTACTACAGTAGGAAAATCTGGAAAGAAGCTATGTACCTGTGGTAGAAGCAATATCTAGGGCTAATCAGGTTGGGACTCAGTATAATAAGACTAGTCCCTCATATATAAATTAGGTTTTCCCTTAAAAGGGGGATGGGGGGGGGGAAGGAAACTATTCAAATTTAATTGGTCTAGAGGGCTAAAGGTCAATACACTCTTCTGACTGGGCACTCCATCATGACAAATATGGAGCAGGGAGCTGCACCCAACTGAATTAACACAATATCTTTGCCAAATATCTTTTCCATGCTATTGCTAAGTAAACTCCTTATATTAAATGTTATATGGTCTGTGGGTATCTCACAGACCAGCCTGAATCAGCCCTGGCCAAGAACTGTACCAACAAAGGGAAATGGCTGAATAATTTATGGTACATGAACATAAAGAATATTACTGCACCACTGTTGTTATTATTGAGTCCTTTTTTCAATCACGTCCAACTCTTCATGACCCCATTTGGCACTGTCTTGGCAAAGATACTGTAGTGATTTGCCATTTCCTAAAATGAGACCAGCTCATTTTACAGATGAGGAAATTGAGGCAAACAGGGTTTGACTTGCTCAGGGTCACATAGCTAGTAAGTGTCTGAAGTAAGGCCCAATTTGAACTCATGGAAGACGAGTCTTCCTGACTCCAAACCTGGTACTCTATCTACGGCACCAAATGTCAAATAAAAGGAATTAAGAAAAAACAAGGGATGACTCAGAGCAACCAGTATTTATTAAGCACTTATTATATGCCTGGCATTGTATTTACATAAACTGATGCAGAGAAAAGAAATGGCAAAACAATATATGCCATGACTATGATACTATAAATGAAAACACCACTAAAAAATGTCAGAACTTAAGATTATATACAATGCTTGATGCCAAAGACCTGACATCACTTTCTTCATTCTATGGAGAGGTCGTAGACTACAGGTGCAGATTGCTGAATATCACTTCCTGTCACTGTGTTGATTTTGCTTAACTGTTTTTCCCTCTGATGAGAAGGGGAATGGGGCTAGGCAACAGGGGTTTAAAACGTTGAAAGTATGACTAAAATAACTTTAAAAGATCATAAGACCGTAATGGCAATACAACTACCCAGACTCACTAAGAGAAAGCTCCTCACTATATAGGAAATGAATGATTTTGCTCCAAAAGACTCCCCTAAATAACAAGGCCTTCTAATTCTACAAAATTCTATGTTAGATTTCTAGCATTCTAACAACAGCAATCTTTTCACAAGACAAGATAAGGTCAGTTAATTTTCGAGGTAAAAACCTAGAACCAAAGGAGGTAATTAAGGCCAATCCCTGAATTCTACTGCCAGATTACTCTATGTCACAGTTATATTGCAAGGGGGACCTACTGGAAAACAAACACTCAGATTTTATAATAGTAAGTACTAAATAAGGAATAAGAGGGGGGGAGATGAATTGGAAATCAGCAGTCAATAAAAATCAGAGACATAAGTTAATGAACTTTGGATGCCCAAGAAAAACAAAAATGCAGGGTGATATTGCTGAAGTGCTAATGGGCACACATGGTAACTAATCAACTCCTGGATTGGCTCTTCTCAAATGTCTTTTATCAAAGACATGAGCTGAATACAAAGATTTCCTCATGATCAAGTAGTCTGGCTATTTTTATTCTCTGTAAAATATGAGGCAACTCACTTTATCTAGTGGGCCTCAGGCTCTTCTTCCTTTCTACCATGAGGGAGTTGTATTGTCTCTAAGATCTCCTCAAGTCCTAAATCCTCTCTGCTCCTATGTAGTGTTAGCCTTCATACAGAACCACCACCACTGCTCACCTGTGTCTTTAATTTACCACAGCTTTTTGGCTTACATGAACAGTATGCAATAAAGGAGATCCTGGGAAAGTTACATTGGTTTCTAGGATCATGAATCTAGAGACAGAAAAGATTTGATCTCCAAGGCCACAGAGTTCAACCCCTTCCTTTTTTAAATGAGGAAATTGTGCCCAGCAGGGTAAAGTGACTTCCATACACAAGGTCACAGACAGTCGGCAGAGGGATGGGATATGAACTCCAGTCTCTGATTCCAGAAACAGAACTCTTTCCATTGTGCCAAGTAACTTCAGCAGAATTACCTGAGGACAACTGAAGAATCTTAACATTCTTATTCAGAACCCACACATAATAGAATTAATAATGATGATGGCAAGAAACTGAAAGATCTGATTTTGGTCTGAGGATTGACTCTACAAATAGCTCAATGGACAGATCATTTCTTCATACCTACCCCCAAATAAAAGAAGGATAACAAAGATAAGATAAGAAGGTTGGGGGAAACTGGATCTTATATTGACAATGGAAACCAGAAATTGTATTTTTGGGGCGGCCAGGTAGCACAGCGAGTAAGAGCACCGGCTCCAGTGTCAGAACGACCTGGAGATCGAACCCCAGGCTCGGACACTTAGCACCCACCCAGAAACACCTGGCCGTGTAGCCTTGAGCAAGTTACTTAACCCCAAATGCTTAAGGGCAGCCAGGTGGCTCAGCGAGTAAGAGCACCGGCTCCAGTGTTGGGACGACCTGGAGATCGAATCCTGGGCTCAGACACTCAGCACCACACCCAGAAATAACTAGCCGTGTAACCTTGAGCAAGTTACTTAACCCTGATTGCTTAAAAAAAAAAAAAAATTGTATTTTTCTTATTGGCCTTTAGCACTGATCATAGCAATAGGCCTATAGCATTGATCATAGCAATGATCAATAGAAGAGAACTAATAGATTTGTTAGTCACTATTGGAACCTAAGAGTTATTAGAATCTCATTAGCAGAGTACAATTAAAGTCAGAAACTCAAGCTATTCTGGTCAAACATTCATAGCAAAGGAAAAAAATAGACCATTCTTAATCACTTTCATTATCAAAACAGACTCCCCACAGGAGCCTTTTAATTGGAAGTCTACCATTTTAACTAGATTTGCATTTTATCAAAGGGTACTGACAGGGCTAATTCAAGTACTTTCTAAGCTCTGGGTTTCCCACCACATTAAACTACCTTCAGCAATTCACCAAAACAAAATGGGAGCTTCAGGGTTTGAATCTGTGACTCCAGGATGCAAATATTTGTCTTCTACTTTCTAACATATAGTGAAACACAGAATATAGTCCTTTATCTTCAATTCCAATTTCATTCATGCATAGGCTACCTAGAACCACCCAAGAGAGAGGAGGGAAGGAACTGAGTGTTGATAAAATATTCCACAGATAAAGTAACACCTTTTTTTCCTTCCTCTTTCAAGTTCAGAATCACAGGAAGCATGTAAGAATATGAAAAGATGCACAAGTCTGAATGCTAGGTTCTTCACAACCAGATCTTTCCCTCTCTCTTTCTCATACACAAATTAAACATGGGGTGCCATAGTGTTGTTGCCATGAGCTATATTTTGTTATTTATAGAAGCTATAAAAGTACAGAGCACTTCACAAACCACAGAACATAGGCAATAGAGCCCAGAGGAGCTCCAAGTCTAAATTAGACATGGACAAAATGTAGGGGAAAACTGCAAAATGTTTAGTTGCACCAAAATCTTGGCAAGAATAAAGATGGAAGCAGGGAACACAGCACAAAGATATCTAGAAAGAAAAGGAATATATCATGTAAATAAGACTACTCGATGGATCTATCAGTAATACAAAGCCTCATCTCTTGCAGGATGATAAAATAAATGTTACTATAGCAATTCTCTTGCAATTTCCAAATTTGGCACTATACTTTTGGGGTGTCTAAATACACATTTGATTTCTTTTGCTGACTTAGGTAATTGGAAAATGTAAAATATGAAAACTGGCTGTCTGAGATTTCTGCCCGTCATCCAGATGAGGGCCAATGAGCAACACATTTGGCAATAAGGAAGAAAAACATCCAGGAGACAAAGTGAGCTGCTTCCAATCCTATTCATGTTCATTTCACTTCTGCAAGCCTTTATAAGGAAGGCTCTATGCCAAGCCTTACGGATACAAAGATTAAGGTGACAGTCTGTGCCCTCAAAGAGGTTATATTCAGGTGCAAGTTTCAACATGTAAACAGATAACAAGATAACTTAGGAGAAAGGGAGAATTACCAACGAGAAGGTTCAAAAAAGGCTTTCTAGTAGGAGGTGGGCACTTTTGCCATGGCTGGCACATGGCAAACACTGAAATTCGTAATGATTAAAGATTGAGGTGAGACTGGAAAGAAAGCAAAAGGTAGGGGTGTGTGTGTGTGTGTGTGTGTGTGTGTGTGTGTGTGTGTGTGTGTGTGTGTGAAAGATGGGAGGTGGAGTTTACACAGAGCATTTCAGGGAACCTAGTTCTAAGCAAAGATGCAGACACCACGGACAGAAGGCTGTACCAAATGCTGAGTGAGCATGACAGTATGGCTGAAATCTCATTTGGAAGGAGAATAATGGTAAGTATCTAGACAGACCAGTTGCAGTCAGACTGTAGATGGATTCACATATCAGAATGAGTCTGTGTTTTAGCCTAGAGACAACAGGAAGCCACAGAAAACTCTGGAGGAGAAAAGAAACTTGGCAGAATCTTTACTTTTTCATTTGGCAACTGCGTATAAGTTGGATTATACAGGGGAGAGATTGGAAGCCACTTAGGAGGGAACTTGTAAGGTAAAAGGCTAAGAGGGACTGAACTAGGGTAGTGCTATATGAGTGGAGAGAAAGTGATATAAGAGATGCAATAGAAACAAGATCAACAAGATTTAGCAACTGACAGGATAATGGAGGGAAAGTAGGGATATACCAAAGAGTTGAGACTGTAAACCTTAGAAACTGGGGAAAGGTAGTGGCCTCAACAGAAACAGTTCAGTTTAGAAGAATTCCATGTTTATAGAGGAAGGAAAGGAGTTGTGTTTTGAACATTTTGACATCTGAGATGTCTATGGGACACCAAGGTGTAGATGTCCATCAGGCAAGTGTAGACCTGAAACTGAAGTGTGCACATTTGGGATTAGTTATAAGCAGAGATAAGTAAACCCAGAGAAACCATTGAGATTACCATTAAAAGTTGATGATCAGCAGTATCAGGAATTGCAGAGAAGCAAAGAAGGGCTAGAAATGAGAAAAACGGTGCTTAAAAGATGATTGGGGATATCTTGGCGAGATCATTTTCTGGTGTTTCAGCTGAGTGGAAGGGTCAAAAAGCCAGGAGGCTGGGAAGTGAGTGAGAAGGAAGTGAAGTCAAGGAGGTTAGTCTTGAAAGGTAAAAGAGAAATGGGATGATAGCTTTAAAAGACATAAGGACAAATGAAAAGTGGTTTGTTTTGTTTTTTACTTTTTTTTTGAGGGCAATTGGGGTTAAGTGACTTGCCCAAGGTCACACAGAGTGGTTTGTGTTTTTTTTTTTTTTTTTTTAAGGAATTGTGAGACCTTGAAGGAAAACAGCCAGCAGAGGAGAGAGGGAAGATAAGAGAATGAGGGGAGATGATCAAAGGGACAAATTCCCAGAGCACACAAATCGAATCAAAAACAGAAGAGGAAAGGATGGCCTAGTCAGCAAGTCTATATGAGCCTGGAGCAAAGGAGGTTAGAATGGGGAACAATGAAGTGTTTTCAAATAGAGAACAGAACTCATAATTGATGACCTTTATTTTCTTCAACAAAGCAAGAAACTATGTGAAATAGAAGAATTGAGAAGAGACTATAAACTATGAAACAGTCACTGTGGGGGTGTAGCTTGATAGCAAAGTGAACTGTTGCATACTTTTAGAAGTTGGAAGAATACGTAATTTCAAGAGATGGCAGAGGTCAAAATATAGGAAACATTCTCCTAGTTTTATAACTCTGGGGTTCAAATATTCATGGTAGATCCTACCAACACATTGAGTCAATTCTGCAGCAGTTCTAACATAAAACTAATAGTTTCATAACTCCTAATCTTTAAGATCTAATAGTTAAGTCTCAATTTAGAGCTTCACTAACTCTACCTGAAATGTAGCACAATATCTGTAGAATTTATTATTCTTGATATCTAGAAGAAATCCTAGGGAAGAAATTAAACTTTACATATAAACTGATTCCAGGAGGTTTTGGGTAAATTCACGTATGACATATGTGGAATGGATCCTTAAATGGATGGCAAAAAGGATCAAAATAAAGCCCTAAATTTCTAAGGAAACCAAGACATTTCATTCTAAGGAAACCAAAACATTCCATGATCTTGCTCTAGGGAACAAAATATAGGGCAGGATGGAGCACTAATCTAACCAACTATGATAAGTGTGTGTGTGTTTCATAATCAGTATCAGAAAGAACTTCACCTTATCCAACATGTGGGTCTCTTTAATTTCTCTAGCCTTCCAAGCAATCTTATAGTTATAATGTAGAAATACAGCTATAATCTCATCCATTCAGCAACTGTGGCTCCAGCCCCTTACTCTATTCAAAAGGGAAACCATCTGCAATAGTTCTGCCTGAGCTCCCCAGGAATTTGAGATTCAACTGCCTGGTTTCTGAATCCTCTGCAATGGGAGCAATTTACCTCGATCGACTTCACCAGTCACTGTGGCAATTTAGCTAAGACATTTCCCAAGAGCCCATTAGAAAAGGTTCCAATTTGAAAAACTCACATCTGATCCTCCAAACCAGTCTAGGAAATGTCATTTGGTACCAAGTTACAAAACTATTCTTTTTCAGCTCCCAAATCCTTCACTCTGACATGAAATGAGACAGAAAGGGAAGAAAAATGCAACATTTAGGGAAGTGTATTCTCAAAGCAAAAAGAAATATACCTACTGTGGCCCTCTAAGTTTTTTATTTATTTTTAAACTAAGTCAGGCACACTGACAATGAGAGACTCAGTAGAAAGAGATGCCTTTTGCAGCTTCTGCAATATAGCAACATCACTGATGAGTATCTGGAATTCCTTCCAGAGTTAAACACCATTAAAAGCCAAATCACCCTATTAAAATACTTCACAAAAAGAACAGATTCTGCACCTACTTAATGGAGCTACTAGCCAAAAGAAATGGGGAAGTTGCAGATTTTGTACAAAATGGCTATAATGTAGGATTTCTGGGTAGGGTAGAGGTAAAGAAGAAATCCCTCTGGGAAAAGGAATGAACATTTGGTTTTCAAATCAAGAAGTACCAAGTAAATTATCAGCCTTTTGATGACTTCAAATGTAAACACTTTAGATGTCAACACAGAATTATTTCCTGTACAGCAGAGAGAGACTATGAAAGTTCCCTCAAAAGTGGGGGAGAGATGTCAACCCTATATAGGTAATCCTGGCATGACCTTGCCCCTGTCAACTTTCATCAATAACATCACACCCTAAATCACATTAATTTTATGAAAGCCACATATAATTGTTCCTATCAAGGGATATCTTACTTGAAAGGCAAACAGTTGTACACTGAAGGTGAAAGGCTCAGAGGTGCCTATAATTATTAACTGGCTTGATATATGTAATTGTCTGGGTGTGGCAGTAAAAATTCTGGTCCTTAAGTGGGCTATTATAATTTCAGGAGAAATGACCTGTGTGTTGGTGCAGAAGGTCATACAGATTGGGTTAAGGAGAACATAGCTAATTTAAGTTCTGTTCTGGCATGGATCACTGGGTTTGTGGGAGTCTCCATTTCTTAGAGAACTGGGTTCATCCCTTGTGTGAATTTCAAGTTAAGGAAAGTGAGAATTAGAGCAGTTCATAAATGTGTAAACACACACAAAATCAACTGACTGGTAACATTATATGGATACTAATGCCCTCCACAGAGTACTGCCAACATCTAGGAAACAATGAAAATAAATCCATAACACGGGTTATATTTGAATAGCATGATATAATAGCTTCTACATGAGGGGGAAAAGTGCCTGTGAGAAGGAAAGCAGGTTGGAAGCTTGAAGAATGACCCATTTATGGAGCTATTTCTCTAACACTATCCTAATAATATGATTTTACTTAATGTTGTCTTTTCACCAACGAACAATGCTTAGTAGAATATGGAAGTATTCGATTTTTCAATTACAGTACTCTGTATCAACCTGGAAGGACAGACTGAATGTGACCCAAACAATTTTTCTTGTTTCAAATAAAAAAGGTGCAATGACATGATTTTTCAAATTGTGCTCTCTATGAAAAAATGTATGTTGGAAGGAAGGGAAAGGGTTTATACATCAAGACTGGATCTGTTCCTAACAGCTAACAATAAACGCAAGTGTCAAATGTTTTGTCAGTACAAATACTAGGTGTTAAAGTAATTCTAGTTTGGGGAGAATAAAGGGGAGCTGACTTAGGTAGCAATTGTTAAGAAGTTGTTTTTAGATTCTACCTAGCAATAAGATTAATATGAATCAATTAGCTGTTTTAAAAGGGACCCAAAGCATCATGTTAAGAGTCAGTGTGCTCAATTGCTAAAAAAGCCTCTAGGCAGGCATGTGGCTACTATTGATTTTTTTTTTTTAAGTTTTCAATGCTTGGTCAACAGCTCAGGCTATGCTAGACCTACAAAGGAAAAACACTACAGAAAAGTGATTTCACCCATCAAACTGCTATGAGAGAAAGAAATTTAAATTGGTGTGCTTGACATTTTAGGATGTTAAAATCTAAGCTGTGTACCTCAATCTGCATTCAACAATTTGAAATGGAGAGTAAGAATTATTTTTAGAACAATAAAAATTGCTAGCACCTTTGAATAACTATATATCTGGTCCTGATGAAAAAGCAAAAATGCATCCCGGTGTCCCAAAATATACTTTCCCAAAATATTCCCCAAAATCAATCAATAAGCATTTATTAAGTGCATGCTAGGTGCTTAGTGCTAGGGACACAAATATGAAAGGGAGACAGTTCCTGCCTTCAAGAAGCTTACATTCTGATGGTAGACAGGGGAGAAGAAACTACAGCATACCTACAGATGAGTAAGTACAGGTGTAAAGTCAGAATTCTAGGACTGTCATCTATTGTGCTTCTAGGGAGTGTGAATTATTCTAGAGGCCTGTGGGTAGACTACAGACACAGACAACTCAAAGAAACTACAGGGAAATACATAAAGGTGGAGAGAACAAGTCTTCTCTTGGCAGGACAATGAAACAAGTACCTGTTCAATTTTCAGTATTTGCTCCCAGAATCACAACTTGGTCACTGTGCCCCATTATATATACTCTCATTAATCTCCCACTTAAATAACTTCCTTTCTCAGAATTGTACTAGTCCACATTTGTCTTCCAACTCTATGGTGACCTCAATTTATCTTTTGTCTTAAAAGAAGCTATAAGACTATAAACTGGTCAACAACTCTCAGCTTGAATGAACAATGTGCAATGACATGGCTGCTCACAGGTCTGTGGTACAATTCTAAGTTTATGCAACAAATAAAATGGCCAGGCTAAGCCAGAAATACAGAGCATGCAATCAGTTCTTCAACAAAGAATAGATAGAAAATAAATACATGGTGATGGGCCATCAATTTGGGGGAGATCTATGAACAGCTGGGGGATTTAGGAACTAGGACGTTCCAAGAAGCAGAGGTGAACCAAGAGAACAGTCCAGGCACAGGAGACAACCTGTGCAAATACAGAAAGAGAGGAAACGTGATTTTGTATATGGGGAACAGCAAGTAGTCCAATTTGCCTGGAAAACAGACAAGCTATGTAATAAGGAGGGAAAGATGAGCTGAATTGGGAAGGGCTTTAGATGTGAGACAGGAGTTTGTATTAAATGTTAAAGACAAGGGAAAGTCAGTGAAGCTTTTTGAGTAAGTAACATAATCAGACCTGTGATTTAGAAATGTGAAAATGGGAGCTGTATAGAGGCTAGATTGATAAGGGAATGGACCAGATGCTGGAAAACCAAATAAGACAACACAAAAATAGTCCCAGGAATAAAGGAACCTGTTGTCTGGTAAAATGTCCAAAGCTATCTAAAAAATAAAATGGAATATAAAGGAATGTGTTATGAAGGTCAAAGTAAAAGGGTGTAGCTCCAATGAGGGAACTAGATTTATTTTAGCAAGGCCTGTCAGGGAAAGCATCATAGAGGTGGTGGCTCAGTCCTGATTGAAGACAGGACTTAAAAAGATACAGCATTCTAGATAGAAAGTAATAGTATGAGCCTACAAGAAGGCAGAGAAAGTATATTTAGGAAACAATTAAGTTCCAACCAAACTGTTGAGTATGAAGTCTAAAACAGGAAAGCAACACCTTCAAGTAGTTTTGGAATTGAAGATGAGACAAAAGTAACATTTTACTCAAGACAAAAAAGAAAAAAAAAAAGGAAAAGTAGAAGGATGGTACCAAATTCAAATTAATTAAATTATTTCTAAATTTTGCTTTGCACAACTATTTCAATCCTCATATGCTTACCTATGCCCAGCAAACTGGAAAAAGAAAAGAAAAAAAAAAAGGAGCAGCTAGGAGACGCAGTGACTACAGCACTGGACCTGGAGTCAGGAGGACACGAGTTCAATTCTGAACTCAGACACTTGACACACTTACTAGTTTTGTGACCTTGGGCAAGTCACTTAACCCCAACTGCCTGGTCTTTCCCCCTCCAAGAATTTTTTTTTTAAATGTCAAAAGATAGAAATAACCAATGTTAGGCCATTTATGAAAAGATGGACATTCTAATAATTTACTGTTAATGGAGTTGTCAATTGGTACAACTATTTTGAACTATGTGAACAAAGTGACTAAAATAAACATATCCATTGATTCAAAGACTCCACTGCTGGGCATACGCTCTAAGACGGTAAATGAAAAAAAAAAAAAAAGGAAAGAAAAAAGCTCCATATATACCAAAATATTTATAGCAGCATTTCTTATAGCACCAAGGGATTGGAAACATAGTAGACACCCATCAATTAGGGAATGGCTAAACTAGATGTGGTAGATGAATGTAATTCATTCACAATCACAGAATGTGATTGTGCTATAAATAATCATGAATGTGGTAAATACAAAAGTATGGGAAGAGTTACATAAATTGATACAAAGTAAAGTAACCAGGGCCAGTAAAACAATATATATAATTATTATGGCAATGTAAATGGAAAGAATAACAATGACAACCTATTGTTGCAAAATTATATGCTCAAGCTTGGTCCCAAAGAAGAGCTAGGAGAAGACACCTCCTCTCCTCTTTTGCTGAGGGGTGTGGAAACATAGGTGTGGGACACTGCGTGCAACATCAGATTTTTTTCAATGTGTTGGACAAGTTTTGCTGAACCATTTTTTTCTTCCTTTTTGAAATATTCTTAAGTTAGAAAGGATGGATCTTTGGAATGAGATAAAGTGAGGGATAAAAGGAGAAATATCTATGAGGTAAAAACAAAAAACTTTTTTTAAAAGAGAAAAAGCTAAATGCCATGAAATTACAATGACCAAGGTTGGCCACCAAGAGATGAAAAGGCACTAAACCCTCCCTTTTTTGTAAAGGCCAAGGGCTAGGAACATCACAAATAAAGGAAGACTTTTCAAAGTGTTGGTTAGTTGGGCTGAGCTATTTTTTTGTATTTTTTTCTTTGTTACAAAGAATGACTTCCTGGGAGAAACAGAAGGGAAGAATGGAAAATTTAGGTGGTATTAAAAACAAAATATAAAAAAAATTTAAGTAAAACTAATAACTGAGGAGAAAAGGTTATTAATATCTTACTGAAAACTATGCGTATGTTTGTTCGGCCTTCTAGGCACAAGGCACTACTTACAGCTTATCCTAATTGCTGGCAAAGGACATAAGAAGAAATGAGCAGCCTCCTGAAGACTCCTCTTACAAACCCAAGCCTATAACTCGACAGTGATAATCACAAGGAGATTTGGCAAACCTTGGTTGAGAGTGTGTAAAAAATACAGAAAAAACCTTGTCATTTGACTAGAACCATAAAACATAGTAGGAAAGTACTATAGAAAATCAAATTCTGTACTTAAATTTCCAATAACTATTAGAAGCATACAGCTCTATTTTATAGTTTTCAAGCCTTTAAAAGGTTTTGAAAATAAGAGGTAATGGAAAAATCAAATGCTGTTAATTTTGACTTCATTAATTCGGAAATGAATTCATGTAATTTAGATGAAAACCACATTAGCAGACTCATTTGAATAAAAACAATTTGCAAATTCAAGTGACTGTCATCTATTCATTTAAAACAAGCTCTAAGAGACTTCTTGACACTAGAGCTCTGTATACCTTTAAAGAAAACTTCCTAGAAATTCTCTAATAGTACAGATTGTTCATAATCAAAGTGAGCTCTACCCCAATAGCACATGGCCCAGTAGAAGAAAAATGTCCAATGTCCAAAATGGTTTTTTAAAGCTCAAAGTAAAGAGTACAACTTTGTCACTGCATGGTGACTAAGGATTGGGAAGCCAAAACTTTTTATAAAGGGGGTGAAATAGAAAACTCTCCAATCTGTATTCAAATTTACAGAAAAAACTGCAAACAAATCTAAGAAAAAATGCTTATTTAAATTCTCAAGTACAGCAAAAGCAAAGAAAGGCAAGGCAGATAAAACTTCTAAACCCACATATGCTTCAAACCACTAAAAGGCATGAGGTATATTCCTAAGTGCTAACATTGCTAAGTAAGTTAGAAATCTAATAGATAGGCCATTCCGGAAAGCAATTAGGAATTATGCCCATAAAGTCATTAAACTGGTTAAAAGATATGCACAATTTAGATCCAAACAGATCAAAGAAAAAGGAAAAGGTTCCATGTGCACAAAAATACTTACAGTAGGTCTCTTTTTAGTGGCCAAGAATAAACTAAGGAAAACTAATAGAGAAGAAAAGAACAAATATATATTCATATAAATGTTTTTTCAAATATTCATAATTGTTCAACCACTCCCCAATTATATGGATGTAATAGAATACTATTGTACCATAAGAAATGACAAAAGAGATGAATTTAGAGAAACTTGAAAAGACTTCTATGAACTAATGTAGAGTGAAATGAATAGAACCAGAATATATACTACAACAACATTATGAAGACAACTTTAAAAGACATTTGATCAATGACCAATCATGATCCCAGAGGTCCAATAAAGGTGCAACCCATCTCCTGACAGAAAAAGATGGACTCAAGATGAAGAATGAGGAATACATGTCTAGACACAGCTAATGAAGTAATTTCTTTTGACTGACTAATTGTTGGTGTTTTGTCTTTCCCCCCCAGTGGGGGATAAGATAACCAAAGGAGAGAGTGTACTGAGAAAAGAGGACTACTGATAGAGCCTTGGAGAGTCAAGGCCCAACAAAGGAAAAAGAAAAGGAATGGGCACCAGTTAAGGGATTAAGCTTGGTAAGGAGTAGATCATCACCTCATTATCTGAGAGAGGCAGGGAAAAGGAGAAAATGAATGGATAAAGATACAGAGTTCTGCAAGAAGGCAAGTGAGATGGCAGAAGCTTACCTTGGATGGTCTTGATCTTTTTAGTGAAACAGATATATATCATCTTCTTTGTGGGTGATTTCATAGAGCCCATATTTCAAGTACACTGCCCCTTTCACATCCATTTGTTCTTAATGAAACAATTTATAACAACCCAGTTTCCTGTTAAATGATGACGCTAATTCACATGTAGCTAATCATTTTACTTCAACAATCCAAGAGTCAGAACACCAAAAAACAGTTCAGAACAGAACTCATATAAAATCAGAAATTCTCCAGTAATTCTCTACAGATGAGGACAGGGAAAAAGAAAAAAAAAAAGAAATGAAGTTAAAATACAGCAAAGAAAGCTCCCATATCAAAGATCAGATGCCACTAAATTGAAAATATGACCCATTTCCCTGCAGATCCAGGCACTCGCCCAAGGTAAGATCAAACTCAAGGCATATTTAAGACAAAAGCTGCTCCACTTGTAATTGCTTTGCAAAAACCAAAAGCTTATCTACTGGCCACACAGCATGCATCTGCTCTAATACTTCAAAGGCTGATAACACAGGGTTCATTTTATCTGAGCACCACTATTCCCCAAATGGTCATAACTACTTTTCAGTATTCATTCAAATGAACATTGCTTTATTGAGAACAAACAAATACTAAACTTTCTGCTTTAAAAAGAAATCCAAATTCCATTCCTATTAATAAAACTAAGGAATGGTATATTTGTGCAGGGTAGTCCTGCATTCCCATACAACACTTCAACAGCCATACAAGACTACAATCCCATTAGCAGCAGGCTTAAATTAATAAAATTGTTTGTCTTGTCAGCTTGTGTTACACGTTGTTCAAACTTGTTAGATAATCAGCAGAGGCACGACAATTCATTATCCTACAGGGAGCCCATCTGAAACCAGCAGCTTCTGCTCTCAAACGGAGACACCACATCAAATTAGACCATCAGCTGCAGCCCACTGATGCACATTCTGAAGGGCACGTACACACGCGCATGCACGCACACACACTCAAGCAAAAACCCTATTATTTCTCAGCAGCAGAATTACTCTCATTTCATTGCCCATTGAAAAGCCCCTGAGACTGGCAGGTGACCATATTTTGACAGTGACAGCAGGCCCATATTTTGAGAGGCCCGTGAAACAACAAAACCACATCAACCTTTCTAGGTTTTCAGTTTGGCGGAAGGATAGAAATTGGGCAGCTGACAAAGATGGGTTAGACTTTAAAACTAGTTTTTAAAAAAGCCTCAGCGCTACATTTACATCAAACAACTGGATTTTATTTCTCTCCAGGGAAAGAGAGAAAGGAGGTGAAATGAAGCCTTCTAGAACAACAGAACACCCCTTTGGTTCCACTTGGCTGCAATGCCACCACTCTAAAACTGCTCATAGATCAACAGTGAAGGTGCCCCTTGGCTGATTCTGCGAGAACTGGCTATGACCATAAAAGTCAGACTCACTTCCTGAGTTCAATGCAGTCCAATTTCAGCAGTGTTGCACTGCACTGACTAGGCACAAATCTCTTCAGATATTTCAGGAAGTAAATATCAGTTATAAAATAGGCTTCTTCGAATCATCTGGCTAGGGGCTAGGCAGCAAGTGAAGGCACATGTGTCAATTGTGTGTAGGAGATCAAATAGATGCTCACTACATAACCAGACTTAGGTATAGCCATGCAAATAAGAATGAACCTATGGGTCCAACAGAATTTATTTTGGGTCTGAAAGAAACTGAGCTCTAGAAAAATTAAAAATGTACATGAAAATAGTTATCCAAAGCATAAATGCTGTGCTGTTTAAAAAATTTCTGGGTAATTAGTCATTTTATTAATAATGCTAGCATTTTAATAAAGAGGTCAGTGGCACTCTTCAATGCCAAAGACCCTCATGGTGGCAGGCTCAAGACATGTATATGGCCTTGGAAAAGCAGGTATTCTGGAAGGTGGCAATCAACTCTGATTGGTTAACAAGTAATGAGAGAGAATGAATATTACAATGAGAGGTTGGACCTATACTAATGAACTTATTATGTCATTGATTTCTAAATTACTGCCAGTCTTGGGCATCTAATCAAGGAATTTATCCCTACCCAAACCTAAGCAGAACAATGTTAAATTCCTTGTAAGGTTGGATGGAGTCTGACCAAGACTGAGAATTAATTCAATCTCATCATCAGTGATGACTGAACTTTGAAATGAGGACTATAGAAAAAGGAAAAAACTCTGGATCTCCACAACTCATTGGTTATTAATAATCATTTCTCTCAATGCTGTCCTTCTTTGGGCTTTTAAAACTTACAGGCATCAATTAATGTGTCATCAGCAATGACATGAGCAAACTAGTAAAAATGTTTCAGTTTTGTCCTTTTGATAGCACAAAAGATGTCACATTCAGGTCAACAAGAACTGGTCACTTAACAAGGCTACTCAGACTAGAGCTGACAAGACAAATAATTTGATTAATTTAAGCCTGCTGCTAATGAAATTGTAGTGCTGTGTGGATGCAGATGTATTATATGGGAATGCAGTACTACACTGCAAAAATACACCATTCCTTAGATTTTTTTTTTAGGGAAATTGGGGTTAAGTGACTTGCCCAAGGTCACACAGCTAGTTTTTGTGTTAAGTGTCTTTGGCCAGTTTTGAACTCAGGTCCTCCTGACTCCAGGGCCAGTGCTCTATTCACTGCGCCACCTAGCTTCCCCATTTCCCTGGATTTATTAATAGGAATAGTATTTTGATTTCCTTTTAAAGCAGGAAGTTCAGTGATTCTATTTGTCCTCAAAAAGGCAACAACCCCCAAACAAGGAAGCAGAACAATATCTCCTCATGTACTATATAGCTCACTTTATTAAGCCAGAGTTAAGTAATTGTGCTTGTCTTGGTCACAGCCCTGTCTCACTAAGAAAAAAAATCTTTTGACTCTATGTGTATGTGAAAGTGTGATGGTTCTTTCTAACATTACCAGATAAAATTCCTCCCTTCCTCCCCTTGATCCTCAAAGGGTTAATGACATAACTGACAAGGATTCTAGTGATGAAAGGTCTTCCCCCTCCAGGCTGAAGACAGGAATTGATGATGGTCTATGATGATGAACTAGGGAATTATAAGGCATAAATTCTTTTTTTTTTTTGTACTTTTTTTTGTCTCCTTACTTGTTAGCTGTCACAGGTAAGGGTGTGTGTGTGTGTGTGTGTCTGTCTGTCTGTCTGTGTGAATCCCTCCCACGCCCCATCTAAATTCCACTTTTTAATCTGTTAGGGGCCTCAAAACCAGAATTATAAGTTCAAGATCACATGTGAATTAAAAATAAAAAGGGGTTCTTCAATGTGTATGGACTTTGTGATGTATGTGAGTGCACACCCACATATACTCAAGCATGTGTACACGTGTGTTTTTTGTGCTTACTCCCTTGTCATCAGTCCTGTTCTATATGGCTACGGTGCTATTTACTGTAACTCTGTAACATGAAAGGAAAAGAAACAGCTTCCCTAGCAACTGTTACTACCTGGTTGGTGTCCAAGAAGGATTCAAGAGAACCAACAGCCTCCATAAGACTGCCTCACAAATGGCTAGTGAGATGAGATGCCCTCAGCACGTGCCTTGCCCAAAGATCCAGGACCAATACAACAGGAGCAGAGTTTCCCCTTCCTCCTAAACTTTAAAGTGGCAAAAGCCAGGCAGGAACTTCTTTACTTGCCACTGGGAAACCTGTTTTGTTAAGAAAAAGTTTAGAGAGAAAAATACTAAGATCCCTTTAACATTTGCAAAGTGCTTTACAGTTTATGAAACACTCCTATTTATTAAAATTAGTTCAAATTTGCGACCATTTCATTTTTAATAACACCTATACCTGACATCTGGCTGCAAGAAGTCATATGTAAGCAGCTCAAAATGGGATCCCCTCCAATGTAACTCTACTTTTTAGGAAAAAGAATTCCACTGTCACCTATCCTTACTTGGATGGATTAGTGATCTTATCACAACGGGTAATTCTTTCTCTCAAATAGGACAGTTCACAACATAGTCATGCCTTATTCTGTGCAACTCTTGGCCACATCCACTTTGGGAATCCATCCAATATGTTGGAGATTATCCTCTAGATCCCAAGATTATATGACTACCTACAGTGTGCATATAGACAGATAACTGGTTAGCCGTCCCTATGGTTATATGACTGGCTCATTTTTTTTCTTGGTGTTTACTATTTTATTTTAATAATAAAATATATCTGGTCAGTTCAACTTTTCCTCAAAGCACCAAAGACATAAAAACTTAAAACGCCTTTCTAATAAGTTTTCTCTGAGCCAAGTCACTTGACAGGAAATTGTTACCCAAGGGTAGGACTCAGAACCTTGAGCCCACTGTACCTCTGAAGGAAGATGTTCTTTGTGCTTAACAAAACAGGAAGGGAATTAAGAATAACTGGATCAATATTATGTTTGTCTCCATCCAGTCAAACCAAACAAAGTTAAGGGAAAATAGTACCTTATCAATGCTAAGTCAGTTATCTTAGAAGAGAACAGTCAAGCTCTTGAAAACAACCATGAAAAGAAATAAGGTTGTTATGGAGAAGCCCTACCTTTAAGCATTAAGTAACTTCTGGTCATTGCATTCTTAAGTTGCCCATGGACTAAGAGTTTGAAATCCAAGAAGTCCCACTGCTATCACAAAAGGACACTAACAGAAGAATCTACCTGGCAATGATGAGCATTTTGCCCAATTAAATCAAGAAAGGGGGTAAAATAAGCCTGTTTTCCTCTGTAAGCAAGAAAGACACCTGAAATGCCTTATTATAGCTTACATTCAGGAATGAGGGATGAAGAAACAAGATGCTCTGACTTTGGGAGTTCAGCTGGATCCTTAATGAGAGTAGCACAAGTTAGGAAAATGGCTTTGGAGAAGTGTGATCTTGGAGAAGGGAAGCACTAGCTTTCCTCCCAAAGTAATGGGGGCACCATTGAGTTTGCAAAAGCACCCTACAATCTCTGATTTTCCTTCTAATCACATGTAATAAGCTGAACTGAGCAGTCAAGAAATATCCCTTATAATCATCAGAGGGATAGCAGGCAAGTAAGAATACCTGGTGGATCAAGTGCTCCTGCTCCATCATCTTGAGATTTCCCAGGGTGTTGCTTGAAGGGAGAAAATGAGAAAAGAAAAAACCAAATGCACATAACTGTTACATCTGACGATATGGCTGGCTAGGCTGGACCACTGCCAAGATGCAGCCTCATCGATCAGATATTCAAAGAGTTGCAAGCAAAAAGGAAGGGGAGTCCAAGAATTGCAAATCATCCACTCTGAAGCTACTTGTGATTCAGGGAGCAGCCGCCATGGAGGTAAAAACACCAGCCAGTAGTCAGCTTGGCAAGCATATAGGAGCCTCCTCACCAAGAGCTCCTCCTCACAGACCTGCATACACTGTTTGGACAACCAATTGCCCATGACTAGGGCGAGTGTCCAGAGGGTGCTGAGTAACCAAGGAGTGCAAAAAAGGCCATTTGTTCAGAACAGCAATCCAGGAAAATGTTTGGCCAAAGAACCTGTTCTAATAAGGACACTATTCTGTCTCAGAAGAGAACCCCATGCCATTATCTTCCAAATAAATGAGTACAGTAAGACCAGCCTCTGTAAAAAGCATGTCCCACTGCCAAATGAGAGGTGTAGCCTTGAGTCTTCTTACAACCAGTTTCTTTCCTAAGGAACAAATTACACTGCCTTTTTGCATAATTTCCCTTTCACTCAATCTTTTATTCTCTACATGCAAAACCAGCAGAAGGGAGATTGCAGGGGGTGGTATAGCAATTCAATGCTTTTCCTACTTTCACTGCCTCACAAAGTGCTTAAGGGAAAGGCAAGAGTCCACTCCCTCCCCGACACAGCATATGCTGCCCCACCACGACACTGGCATTCACAGCATTAAACAGTATCATTCTGGCAAGAGTGGTGCTACAACAAACATTTCATGCACTCCAAAGGCCAGGAGACAGCTAAGTGGCCCTCTGTAAAAAGGAGGGGTGGTGGTGGTGGTTATTCTTTTTGTCATTTACCTAAATAAATTAGTCAAGCTAAGATTTGGGGGCTAACGACTGCATCCCTCAATATCTCCCAAAAGAAAGAAGTAGTGGTACAAGCTTTAAAAAAAAAATCCAGATAGCTCTAAAAAAAAAAAATCCATTAACTCCTGAAATTTAAAATGATCTACACTTTTTTTTCCTTTTTAACTTCATAGACAACCAGCAGTTTTTATTAAAAGCCATCTTCGGGAAGCAATCCTATCAGTGATAAACTACAAATGTTCTATGAGCCCCCAAGCAAGCAACAGAGAAACTACCCCACTGCATGTACACTATCAAAAATTGGAGAGGCCATGCTCTTTCTAGGGTTTCCATGGAGACCAGTATAAATATAAACTTAGCCAAGAAAAGCAATATATGGAAAGACTACCATAATGTAAACAGAAACAACACTGAAATTCGGGCAAATAGAACAAATTCAATGTGCAATCTTGATCCCTCAGAACAGATGCATATTTCTCTCCCTTCGATAGGAAGGTGGAAGACTATAGGCATGGCATTCTGCATCGAACTGTATTCTGGCCAGATCTGTTTTAACTGTTTTCTGTACGAGGGAGAGGTGTAAAAGGTATAGGGGAGATATCAGGAAATGACTGTGGCATCCATAAAACATTAAATCAATAACTAGACAAATAAAAGCTTCTGTTCTTAATGTTCTTCAACTATGACACTCGATTTTTTTATACCATAAGAAATGTTTAAACTCTTCAAGTCTCATCCAGAATAAGAACTCTAAAGAAACCTTGTTTCCAAATTCCAACCATTCCATCTGCTTCCTACTGTCTTCCATCACTATGAAGCATATTCTACCTCCTCTACTGAAACTGGATTCTCAAAATAAATAATATATAAATATAATAAACTATAAAAAAATAAACTACCACTAATCATTATTAGCTCAAATTTAAGGGGAACACTACAATTTTAAAAGGCTCTTTACTAGCACTTTGGAACTATGCCAAGAAAGTTATTAAAATGTCTATACCCTTTGACTCAGAAATTCCACTACCAGGTGAAGACCTAAAAGAGGTCAATAACAAAATGAAAGGTCTTACATACATAAAGCATACAAAGTCCTGTACATCCTCTGGGAAGTAGAGCTGAGGGGTGAGAACACAGTACTCTATACACTACTGATTATGTTTATTTTTGTGGGACATAAAAGTTTGCTGAATGTGTCAGTCTTGATCTTTCCTAGGCCTCTATGGGATGCAATAGGAAGGCAACAAGCATACTGAAGATTTGAGGGCTCCTCCAAGACTCCAATGTAGATCACAATCCATCCACTATCATTGCAAACTCAATTCCTGAAACCTAATTCATCATCAATTGCCTTAAATAGCCCTAAACTGACTAGATAATACTTATGGATATTATGGTGATGGAAAAATGTAGATTGGATATTGGTAGAGTTAGATGGAGTCACAGATAGCTCAGGGACCTAGAGACCTGTGTAACTAATCAATGTCAACCTAAAGGAAGGACTCAAATAAGATGCCACAGGCTCTATCAACTGACCAATCTTGTATATGTTACATATGTACTTTATGTAAAAGACATTATTATTGAATTGAGGAGGGGAGAGGAGAAGCAGAGTTCAGAGGGAAAGTTAATACAGTGGATAACAGAAACACAATTAAAAATATTATGTTGGAGGGTGTCAAAACAAATGAAAAATTTTAATAGAGGAAAATATATAGAGTCTTGGACATGAACTGAAAAATATCAACTGTACATGAAAGGGGGAGACCTGGTTTGAAATTATTCAGGTGGAAATTACTTCACGGTTTTAATTAACTGCAATGCATTAAAAGTGTGATATGACTGCCAAAAATTCTGATGCAACCATAGGCAGTTAGGCATCTATAATAAGGAAGATAATTTGGGATACTATGCTGCTCAAATGACATCTGGACTATATTGTTCAATCCTGAAATCACATCATCTAAGAAATGGTTGTATGTTTAGTCCAGAAATAAAATAGGGAAAATTTCACTGTCCTCAAATATTTGATGGTCTGCCATACAAAACAGAGTAGACATATACTAACTAGATCCAGGGGGAATAACAAGTGCCAACGGTCATAAGTTACAGAAAGATAAATTAAGAAACTATGTACAGATGAACTTTTGGGGAATGGGCTGCCTTTTTCATCAATGAAAATGTTCGATCAGAGGATGAACAATGTTTCAGAGGAGAAGAATTCTGCACAGGGTAGTAAAATGTATTAAATTATCTCTAAATTAAACCAGGACCCTACTGAAGAGTGTGAAATTTTAGGCCATGCCCAGATGGCTGTACTGTGGACTTTGAAAACCTTTAAGCTTAAGACTATGAATAAGAGCCACTTCCTTCAGAGTACAGGTACTCAGTATCTGAAAGTTCATATCTAGTCCCCTGACAAGTGCCAGGCATGTAAAATATCATAACCACGTAAGCTTTTAAAATTATCTGCCAAGTTACAGAAAACTCCAGGTTAACTCAATTTTGCTTCCCTAGCTAACAACAATAACCACAGAGATTGTTTGTTTAATGCTATTTATCCCTGAAATATTCCTTTCTGCCTAATACACAATTATTTCTCAACTCTATGAACTAACTCTGGGCATTTCTATTCATGTCATACCACTATGGTTATTGTGTGTGTATATATCTAACATATATATATATATAAAACTAGCCAGTAAGGTTCACAAAGACATATATTATGTCATCATCATGGCCATCTTTTGACCATGTTGCCTGTATTCTACCCATCATTCTCATCTCCCTACCCAGTAGAAACCTGGTATGCCTGGCACTAATAAGTATGTTTTCACCTTATTTTGCCTAGAACCTGGCCTCCATGCCACTTTCCACTCTATATTACACTTACTACCCTACTCTCCTACCCTTCAGCTACCTTTCAAGTACTATCTTCCCCAATAAGGGTATAAACTGTTTTTCTTGCTTCCTAGTATTTGTATCCCCTGACCATAGCCCAGTGTAAGTAGTTAATAAATGTTTTAGCTACCTATCCTCTTTTAATTCCCACAGCATCTAATATAGTGCTTTCCTTACACATAGTAGGTATTCTACAAAGAGTAACAAAGACATTTATAGCAATATTTTTTGTGGTAGTTGAAAACTGGAAACAAAGTAGATGTCTGTCAATCATTAGAAACTGGAATATTTCTATGCTGCAAAAAATGACAAAGATGATGAATACAGAAAAGCTTAGAAAGACTTCTATGGAACTGAAGCAAAACGAAGTAAGCAAAGCTAGGAAAACAATATAGAGAAGGCTGTAACAATATAAATGTAATGAATAGACAGAAAGCCATCAAAAATGAATGTTGCAAACTTATCAAGAGTAAGCTTGGTCTAAAGAAATGAGAAGATACCTCCTAACTTCTTTGCACACTAGGGGAATAAAGACATTTATAAGCCACAAGACGTACCCCTTCCATTTCTAAACAAGGCCCAAATAAAACAGTTTTTTCAAAAAAAGATAAACTGGTAAAAATAAAAGAATCATTTTTATACTACATTGTTTCCCAGCTAAGAAGAGAAAATGAAGACAACAGACTAGAACACAAAACTGTCAATACAAAAAGCTTGAGGTCAAAGGGCAATGAGGGAGACTAGGGTGACTCATATCTTTCCAGGAGTCTTTCTTATATGTCTAGTAAACTTCTATCTCAATGCTCCTAATATGCTACAGCAGGTTATGGATAACATCATCGCTGTCTGCCCTGTTGATTCACATGGGAGGAATCTATTCAGAAGATGTCTGCTAGTAATCAGAGTACAAGATCACAAGGAAGAAAAATAATAAGCAAAAATTCCTAAAGTTATTTCTTTAGCAAGATTCAAGAGACCTGGTCTCCTTTTTTTGCAGCTCCACAACCTGGGTCACATTTGTGAAGCAAGAATATGTCTTGCTTCCTCAGTTTCCCACAAGTCTCTCTGCACTTTCCAAAGATGCTTAAAGGATTAGAAACACTCTGTTTCAGTTCTCTGGGCATTGATCTTCCTAAGGATTACACTGCTAACAAAATAGAGGATTAAAAACAAAACCCTGCTAAGGGACTAACTACTAACATCTTATAAATGATTTCATTTTTGTTCTGTTATGAACAAAATTCATGGTCAAATTCATGAAGTGATCTAAAACAGCCAACTACATATTCACATGAAGATGCCATCCTGTCCTACAATCACTTGGGAATGCAAATTACACCAAAATCCCTTTCTGTGAAAGATAATGGATTTTCCAACAACCCATCCCACTAACACCACTAATTTTAATCACTAACACCAGTTTTACAACCTCCTGCCTGTTAGTTTTCCTTATGCACATGTATTTCTCAACCCAGAGGAAAGAATCCAGGATAAATGTTTATTTCATCTGGATATCAGAAAGCACTCTAATATTAAAATGTTCCACCCAAGCAGTAAAGAAAAAAAGTAGCACCCCTGGGTAATCAGGAGAGAAAAGCAACAGGCGCTTGTAGGGGGACATGAATAATGACTAAAATTTGACAGATTGAGTCAACAGAAATAGTCAACTGATACTTAACATTTACTTCATTCACATAAACATAAATACAAAGAGAGAATCATCCATCATTTAATCAACGAAATTTATTAACTGCCCATAACACTCCTTCCTAGGCACTGTAAGAAGTCTTTAGATTAAAGAAAGGATGAAAACTGAACAGCCAGGCAAATCATCAAAAAGTCTGACAAAGAAAAAAGGTATAATTAATAAAAAGAAATAGGAGTCAATTCTCTGAAGGCAGAACCTACCTCCCTTCAAACCACTAAAAGGATAAGACAGACTAAAGGATATGGAAGAAATAAAGAAGACAAAAAGAGCCTCTTTAACAAACTCTGAATACCTATTTCTGTGCTAAATCAGTGTTAATAACAAAGGGAATGTTCATGACTTCTTTGCTAAGTAAATAGCCATCTGATTAGACTTATAATTCAATCTCTAAAATGAAACACATATTATATTTTACCACCATCACATAATAAAAAAGGAGAAGAAAAGGTTCACACATACATACCCTGAATGTGAAAGGGAACAAAACATTGATTTGATCTTCATGGGTCAGAGAGTGTAGAGTTATCTAGATTTAACATGGCAATTCCATGTCCTTCATCAGGACAGCATTCATCCAATTAATTCAAACCATTCATTCATTCTAATACATATCGAATATCTATTATGTACTGACACTGTTAGTGACACTGTTAGGTCACATTATATCACTTGAAAATTTAAAAGGACCTTCCCTTAAGTAACATGAGATTCTCCTTCTGAACATCAAGCATTATGATCTGGTAAAGATGATGATACTATGACTAGAATCAGTTGAGTAACTGTATTTGATTAAAATGCCAATGTTTAACAACAAGCAATGAAATAAATCATGAACATATTTGGTCTACTCTCATGTTTCTGGTATAAGGAAGTTATCTTGGTAAATTCATGCAGAGTAAAAGTCTCTGAAATTTGTTGGGCACATATTGAAGTTTATTTTTTAATATTTCATTTACTTCTTAATGGCTTATTTTTGCACTCAGTAGTAAGGGTTGGTTTATGTAAAAAAATAACTGAAATTAAAGGGAAGGAGTCAAGTGGAAGAGTAGCAGGAAGAAGTAAAAATTTCTCTCCCCAGCTCCAATTCCTCCAAAAGAAAAAGCACCAGATGCAATCCTGATCAGGGAATCAAAGGGGGAAAAAATCACAAGTCATTTTTCCAGGCCTTGTTGGCATAAGGAGATAGAGAAGTATGCAAACACTAGGGACAGGATCTGGTCATGAGTACACCCTACATAGCACTATATTTCAGGAAAAGTCTGTACACCAGGGCAAGAAGAGATCCAGGATTCCACATAAAAAGGCATAAATTTGTATAGGGTGCAAGTATAGGTGACAATTGGCAGCTCTGCTGCATTACTACCCAGTTCTAGGTCATAGATCTAGGTCAGAACAAACCAACAGATAGACTGGGATCTCAGTTCTAGTTCTAGCACAATCTGAAACCTATAGAAGAATAACCAGAACAAAGAATCCAAGACCAAACAGAAGTCCTATCATTCAATCAGCAGAGCTTTCCAGCTGACTGGTAGTGATTGAGTCCAGCAACAGTCTCCTAAAATTCCCAAAAGGACAAACCCACAGGCCTATTGTTCAGACCCGATATCAGGTCAGGAACTGCAGAGCTCAGTCTAGGACAGCAATTAGACTTTAACCTGGACCACAGCTCTTTGGGAAAAAAGAAAGCTTGCAAGTTACCAATCTAAGCTGTCCCTGAGATCCTGGAACAATACAACATTCAATACCACAAGAAAGCAGAGTAGGACAGATATTCCCTTCAGAAGTGCTCGGAGCCTAGCCCTAACATCAAGCCCAGAATCAGAAAGTAGATTAAAAGATTGAATAAACAAAAAGGAATCCCACCACAAACAGTTACTAGGGTGATAAGGGTGATAGGGACACTCAGACACAAACAAAGAAGAATAAAATGACTTCAAAATATGTACAAACCAAGCCTCAGAAACACATCCAAGACATGAACTCAACAGGAATTCCTGGAAGAAACAAGGGTTTTAAAAAAAAGTTTAAATGTTTTTCTAAGTGAAATGAAAGCATTAAAGGAAAAAAATTGGAAAGGAAAGGAAAGCTAGGGAAGAAAGAACTGAAAAGGTAATTAAGAACTTGGCACAAGAGGTACAAAACAATGCTCAAGCAACAAACTCCCTAAAAATCAGAATAAACTAAAAAGAAGTTAATGACCCCATAAGACAACAAGAAATAATGAAACAACTAATAGAAAATGTAAGGTATTTCACAGCAAAAACTGACCTGGAAAACAAGTCAAAGAAAAGAAATTTAAGAATCATTGGACTATCTGAAAGCCTTAAACAAAAAAGAGCCTAGACATCATATTTCAAAACATCATAAAAGAAAACTGATCAGGTCTCATAGTGAATAGAAAGTGACCAGTCACCTTCTGAAAGAAACTCCAAAATGAAAATTCCAAGGAATAGTAGAGCCAAAATCCAGGGGTTCCAGGACAAAATAAAAAATACTGCAGGAAGTCTGAAAGAAAGAATTCATGTGCTGGGAAGTTACAATCAGGTCTATATGTGATTTAGCGGTCACCACTAGAAAGGAAAAGAGAGCTTGGAATACAATATTCCTGAAGACAAAGGACAGAGGCTTATAATCACGTATTATTTCCCCAGCAAACTGAATATAATCCTACAAGAGAAAAAAAAATGGAGCTTTAATGAAATCGGGAACATCCAACCATCCTTGATGAAAAGACCAAAGCAGTATAAAAATTCTGAAGTACAACCATGGGAGTCAAGAGAAACATAAAAAGATAAATACGAATAAACAATCATAAGGAATTAAACAAGGATAAACTCTTTACATCTAATACAGGGAGATTAATACATATGTCCCCTCTGAATGCTATCATCATCATCATCAGGGTCCTAAAGAGTAATTAACTAGACAGAAAGCCTGGGAGTAGTTATGTCAATGATTTATTCTTAAAAGAAGAATGGAAAGGGTAAGAAGACAATATGGGAAGGAGTGGGGTTGTTGAGAGGGAGAGAAAAATTAGAGGAAATTATCTCACATAATATCTCATATTGAGGTGCGCAAGTAGCTTTCTATACAAACAATGAAGAAAGGATGGGGGAAAAGCTAATATCTGAACCTCATTCTCATCTGAACTGGTCAAAGAGGGAAGAATACACACATTTTATTCAACAGGGAGAAAGGAGATGGGCAACACAAAAGGGAGGGTGGTTTAAGGGAGGAAATGGTACTAAGAAAAACTAAGAATGTACACAAATACTTGTAGGTCTTTTAGAGGTGGTTAAGAATTAGAACCTGAGGGCAGAATTTCCGGTTCTGCTCGTGGTTTCCCAGTGGCACGCTGTGCCCAGCGTTCTCATTGTACGCTCCTGCCATGGCATACCGCGGCCAGGGCCAGAAGGTGCTGAAGGTGATGGTGCAGCCCATCAACCTCATCTTCAGTATCTCCAAAATCAGTCCCGAATTCAGGTATGGCTATATGAGCAAGTAAATATGCTAATAGAGGGCTGCATAATTGGTTTTGATGAGTATATGAATCTTGTATTAGATTATGCAGAAGAGATTCACTCTAAAACAAAGTCAAGGAAACAACTTGGCCGGATCATGCTAAAAGGAGACAACATTACTCTACTACAAAGTGTCTCTAACTAGAAGTATACCATCAGTGAAGTTAGAAGACACTTGGAAGGCAATATGTTTTTTCTTAGTTACATACTGTGGGCTTCAAAAGCCAGCGTCACATTTTTCCACGTTATTTTGATCTTTCTTTTATGGTATTATAACAATAAATGGGATGCTCTGGGGTTTGTTTCTATTAAAAAAATTCTGCATTGGGGAAAAAAAAAAAGAATTAGAACCTGAGAGGTGCCCATCAATCAGGGAATGGTTGAACAGGTTATGATATACATATGAATGAGCTGCAATACTATTATGCTGTAAGAAATGATAAAGACAATGGTTTCAGAAAGACCTGATAAGTTTTTAATGAACTGATGCAGAGTGAAATGGACAGAACCAATTTATATAATGACAACACTGTAAAGACAATTTAGACAGGATCTCTGGTCAGCATAATTCAGATTTCAGAGGACTCATAATGAAACCTACTAAGAGAGGTGAAGGACTTGGGAGTGCAGAGACTTATTGGGAAATAACACATGGTCAGTATGGAAATTTATTTTGCTTGTCTACACATGGTTTGGATTGTAACAGGAGTTCTATTTTTCTTTCTTTCTCAAGTGGGGGAGGAGATGAAGAGTGAGTAGATTTTGCTGACTGCAAAAAGAAATTAAAGGGAGGCCTGGGCAGGTGAAATCGTTTAAATAATTAACTTTTAAAAAATCAAAACAAGGGGTGGTTAGGTGGCACAGTGAATAGAGCACCAGCCCTGGAGTCCAAGAGGACCTGAGTTCAAATCCAGCTTCAGACACTTAACATTTACTAGCCTTGTGACCTTGGGCAACTCAACCCCAATTGCCCTGCCTTGCCCCCTGCAAAACGCAAAAAAGAAGAAAAAAAATCAAAACAATTAAAGCACCTAGTTTTGAAAGTTTCTTTATCAATGACTGGATTCATCACTAAAGTTTGTTTTTAAGGAATTTAGCAGAATTTCCCGGTAAAATCTGACTACCCTGAATAGGTAATTCCTCATGCTGATTGTTCTTTCAAAGCAGGTAATTTAGGGCCTTCAAATTGTGTTTGGAAAGCCACTGTGCTTCGTGAACCTCAGTTCTCCCCATACAGTTATTCCTTCCACAATGCAATTTTCCCCATCATGGTTTCAATATATTATGGGTCAGCATAAGAAATTAAATGGGAATTTTGAGGGAGTTTTGCAGAAGCCACAGATGATACACAAATGCCAGCAAACGGTACAGAAAAAGTTCAGAAACTCAAAAATGCACAAAATATATGTATAGTATTGTGTAATGTCAACATATTATATCTTTTAATACCACAATAAAACCACTTCTCTGATATGAAGGTAGGGTCCAAAAGTTTTATGTGGATTTTCCAGGTCATGGGGGTACTGTGCCTCTAACCCCTGCAATACAGAAAGGATAACTGTATGTAAATAAAATGAAGACTTTGATAAAGATAACCTCACACACTGTTTCTTAAATGTTTAATCATGGTTTCAATTACTGAGACAAACTAAAAAGCCATCTTTTCTGTCTACCAGAAATAAGGACCATCACCCTCCTGCTTCAGGTACAATATAACTGTCTCAGTTCAAGAGAGGAACATGAGCCCTGAAAGCTTCAGAATTAACTTAAAAACAGACATGGTTCCCAGTGCTTTTACAAGGGATCATAAGCTAGAAAGCTGTCCCTAAAGAGGAAAAGACACAGGTTGTAAAGATGACAGCAAGGGCAAGAGATGCACTGAACTTTAAATGTAGAGCATCCAAAAGGCCAGTGGTTATTTTACTATAAAGGAAATGCAGCACCTTCTTCCCTGGTAAAAGAGTGATAACAACATGAACTCCCTGACAATGACAGCAAACCAACAAAGGCTCCCTAAAGAAGAGACTAACCAGGATGCCCAGAGAAATCAGTGCCAGTCCCATGTTCTAGATTTGAGGGGGGCTGGAAGGGCAGGACTCATTTCATATTCTCATCCCAGAAATCACGAACATTAAAAATCCTATAGAAGACCGTAGAGCTTGGAGAAAACATCAATCTCATGAGCAAGGGATACTCAGTCTACTGGTGGGGTACGTTGTCTGAGCAGTCAAGAAGCATTTATTAAGTGCCATACACTGTGCCTATGACCATGTTACAAATCAACTGTGGCCTGAATATATAGAGATCCACAGTCCTGATTCTTTGCTTTTCCTAAGAAGAACAAATAGTTACCTTTTCTAAACTGATAATGAGTTACTTGTTCTAATCTAAACCAATAAAACTCTTCCTACCTGTTGAAGAGCAGTGTGAGGCTAAGTTAATTCAATTCAATGCAAACATTTATTAAGGACCTATTACAGGTGTAATGAACTGCATACAGATGTGGGGGTTACCACAACAAAAACAAGACACTGCTGCCCTCAAGGAACTTAAATTTTTCGGGGGTGGGGGGGTTGGAGGGGGAGCAGGGTGGGGATAGAACATGCACACAGTTAAGTAAATAAAGAATAATCAGAGTTAGTATAGAGCATTAACAACCTGGGAAGTAGCCTTGTTACTATGCAGTGGACGAAAAGTTGGGGGTTAAGGAACATCAAACTGAAATTCAAAACAAAACTCAGGTACTGCCATTCTGATGCCACCTTTGCCCTGCCTACAAGTGAACGATAATAATGAAGCTGGTACTTATGTCCCAGGGCATTGTTCTTCTTTCATTCAAGTTTCTAAACAAGAACACCAGCCCCAAAGCAACAAGAAAAATTGATGGAAGTACAGAACTATTAGAAAATGACTAGAAAGAAGGACTTAGCATTTCTACAACCCTCTCTCCGTACATCACATTAAAAAAAAAAAGTTTTATATACTGCAAATGTGCTTCTAACATTCCCACCTCCCCCAATAGTTTCTATTCTTTTTGTGGTATAAAACAGCAAGTACAACATATTTATATACACTATATATACTCTTTTTTTTTTAAGCAATCGGGGTTAACTTGCTCAAGGTTACATGGCCAGTTATTTCTGGGTGTGGTGCTAAGTATCAGAGCCTGGATTCGATTCCCAGGTTATCCGGACTCTGGAGCCAGTGCTCTTACTCACTGTCACCTGGCTGCCCCTAAGCAATTGGGGTTAAGTAACTTGCTCAAGGTTACACGGCCAGGTGTTTCTGGGTGGGTGCTAAGTGTCTGAGCCCGGATTCCATCCCCAGGTCATCCCAACTCTGGGGCCGGTGCTCTTACTAGCTGTGCTACCTGGCTGCCCCTATATATACTCTTAATGGTTATTCCAGACTGAACCAAAAGAAAAAAAGCATGTCATGGTTAAGACAAAGACCAAGGAGGATAAAATGAAGAGGAAAAAAATTAACACTCTTAGATAAGGTCTGCAAGGAGATAATTCTCCTCTTTGGCTAGTGGAATTTGAAAAATTTACCGTGACCTCCTGATGATCCCCCAAATAAGGCTGAGAGCTGGGAGAGTGACAGAGAATGAACCCAAGGGATGCTGAGGAGGCCATTAATTCCGCCCTTTAGTGACACCACAGAAGAGAATGAGAAATACCCTTTAATTTGATGCAATTTAAACATCAGCCAAAGACTCATCTTGGTGGCACATTCTGTCCTCTGGTCACACTACTCCTCCCCTGGACCAATCCAACTCTTATATCTACATTTATAAACTAACCACAACAGTCAAACATTTTTCATTTAAGTCACCCAAGCTTTAGCAACTTACTGCTCACAAGATGAATCTCTAGACCAATGCCGGAAATAAAGACAACATTTCTGAAGTCTATCAATCTGTTCTATTCTAATCTTATCTATTCATAAGTCTATCAATAGCTGTCTCTTCCAGGCTAAGAACTGCTAGGCTGCACCACTTGCTCCAGCTCTTAAAGCAGAAATGTCTGGAACTACAGAGATCATCTGACCTACTACCACCTGAATTCCACAGGAAAGTCAGATGAGACAACAGCATCTAAACAGCTTCAGGGTATCTGACTTAAGAACATGGAATCTTTTACATGGCTCCTGGGTGAAATTGGAATGGGGGGGGGGGTGACAGGGAGAGAGATAAGATTAAGAGTTAGCCTTTGAAAGGGTTCTGGGTATCTCCAGAAAGAACCATAGGTAAGCAAACAGCAATATGCTTGTTAAAAGAGATGTCTAGGGGGCAGCCAGGTAGCACAGCGAGTAAGAGCACCAGCCCCAGAGTCGGGATGACCTGGGAATCGAATTCGGGCTCTGATACTTAGCCCCACACCCAGAAATAACTGGCCGTGTAACCTTGAGCAAGTTACTTAACCCCAATTGCTTTAAAAAAAAAAAAAAAAAGAGAGAGATGTCTAGGAAAGAAAAGGAACCTGCTAAACACCTTTAGAAGGGTCCTTAAAAATCCCTGCAAGAGAAAGGAAGCAGGATCTCTCACAGGCCCCAAAGCAAATCCAGACAGACCTGACAATAATTACACTTTTAGGCAAAGAGGAAATGGGGAGGAGCAGATTAGGATCCATGATAACAAGCTGATATCCTGACAGGAAATAGAGGATGCTAAGGATAAAGAAAATTGAAGAAATAAATGAGAAAAATAAGTAATTCCAACTACCTGTTTGGTAAACAAAGACAAAGCCATGAAAATGTGTTTGGGAAAAGAAAGAAAAGTCAGTTTAGTCTTTCCAATTCAGGAAAGTTGCTTATGACAAGAAACAAGTCAATCTTGAGATAAAGTCCCTCTCAAGAAAATCCCAGGCATTCTACATGTATTTTTCAGAGCCACATAAATCCTTTTAATAAAAACTTCATGAAACAGTCACACTATGGGTTTTAAGGGAATTGTTACCTATGCCATAAGAAAAGACAATTTTAAAAGTAAGCACCTCTCATCTCTGCCTTCCCCAGGACAATATGAGAATAAGGGAGAATTATATATTTGAGGCATGCTCTCAATCTCAGAAGAAAGATGCAGTAAAAATCCTTCATTATTATTTACTATTTAACACACATGCACCTGCCTTACAGAAATTTTCCATTTGGGGATTTGCCCTCTGAGGCAGACAGTACAACCTCATCAGAACTGCGTGGTATCCCACTAGTCAGAAGTCACACTATGTTTTGTAATGACTCGAATTTGACTTACTATAAACAATTAATACCTCAAGGCAGATTATAAAGTGGGTGACACAATCATGTCATCTCTACTAGAAAAGGGAGTATGTGGTACATTCTCTTTGTTGCTGGGGGATAGGAAAAGGTAAAGAAAATGAAGAAAGATAAAAAGTAATCATTTAAAAGCAGAGACTTAATACCAAAATATTTATTAAAAATTGATGATGATCCTAGTTAGGTTTAGTCACTTACAAATCTATTCCCTCACTCCCAAATACAACCACACATTTTCTACCACACATATTCAATATGCATTAAAAATTAATCCACTGGCACTTAACATTTTTACAATGCTGCTGTGCTGATTGAGCAGGGTTTCTGGAGTGTCAGACCCAAAGCCAGTAATAATCAGTTGTGATACGCAATACACAGATGAGTAACTGTGATCTTTGTAGCTGTAATTTAGTAGAGATAAAACACTGATGAGTTCATGGCTTTGTTTCTCATCAATCTTTTACTGCACTGTAAGTCGTGTGTTTTTCCCTCTATGGTTCCAAAACAACAAATAAAAAACAAATACATTTTTTTAAACAAAGTACTTACTTAGAAAAGGGTGGGTTTTTTTTTTTATTTTTAACCTCTCCTACCAGACAAGCTACTGACTAAAAGAGAGATGGCCCCTACAAAGTATGTGTAATATTTTACCCCAACTCATTAAATGCTACCACTCTTTCTCTATTCCCTTTACTCTCCTTTTACTGATTACAGAGATATTTATGTGGACCCAGAAGGCTAACTTATTTATAAACAATTTAATACAAACAATTATAGCCAGCTACCCTAAAAGCAGAAAAGACATCAGAGGAGCCTGCTTCTGCCCCAAACCTTAAAACAAACCCCAACTGTGCTTGTGGACAACAAGGAGAATTTCATTGTGGAAAGCAGCCTGAACACAGATTTACCAAGAGGATCCAGCCATGCAGATGAACAAGTGCTGCATTCTGATAAAGAAGTATCAAAGGATAAGGAAAAGCAAAGCCTGGCCCTAGCTTTCCACTGAACTGCTCTATGTTGCCTGCCTGTCTTCTGGTTAGTCATTTCTGACCACTAATTAAGAACTCAGTCCCTAGTCTGCTACTCATTTCCAGAGTCAAATGTTAGGGGCCATGCCTTACCTTCCCTAAAACAGTACAGCCAATTTCCTGGCCTTCATGAGGACTTCTTAAGCACCCTCTCATGAGAATGCTTATATCCTATAAGTTACAACACCTAGACATTCAACCTATAGCAGCAAAAATGCTGCGATTAGTCCCTGCATCAGCCTCAACCTGGCCTGTACCATTTCCTTGGTGTGCCTCTTTTACTGCCTTTCAAGGGGGTCAGGTGAAAGACTCCACAGGCCCATCCACTGATCTGCCATATGACCTCAGAGTCAGTTCCACTGAACCTTAGTGGTACAGTTTTCTGGTATGAACACTGGAATGAATGACTGGAAAGCACAAAGGGATCCCTTGAGGAAAGAGGCCAGGGAAGTGCAGATGATTATCACCAAAGAAATCATTGTGAAGTGTCTGAGTCTTAGAAAGCACCTGGCACTAGGGAAAACCAAGTTATTGAAAAATAAAAATAAATAAATAAGTCAGCCTTCTGGGTCCACATAAATATCTCTATAATCAGTAAAAGGACAGTAAAGGGAATAGAGAAAGAGTGGTAGCATTTAATGGGTTTGGGTAAAATATTACACTTTTCAAAAGTTGTTCAAGTGTGGCAGGGATTCTATGGGCTAAAATTACTTTCTAAAATGGCCAAGATACTAATTTCTTCTATTGAACCAACAGAAAAGGACACAGCCAATCTGTATAGTATCCTTCATTGGATATTCACCTATTACCCCCTTCCCAGTTTGCCACTGCTGATAGACATCTGTACAGTCACAGTCTCAAAAGAACAGAACCAAAACGAACCAATGATCCACAATTATCCATAACCCCAAATATCTTCTAAGCTGAGTTTAGCTAAGAGACCAGGGAGAGTGCGAAAAGAGCAGGCACCTTCAGTTTAGTACTGGGTAGAAAGATGAGACAAAGCCATGGCAGATTAAAAAGAAAAGACAAATTCTTGGCACTCAACATCAGCATTATTAAGGGGCTTTAAATCTATGATAAGGGAAGAAGATTTCTCCTTCCCCTTCTCTAGCCACTTCTGTCAGAATTCCTAGTAATAACCACTATCAGTGCTATTGCATTTCCTGTGCTCAGCCCTGGAGATACAAGTACACAGAATGAAACAATCTGTATTCACAAAGAGCTTAAATTATGAAGAGGAAGAAAAAAAACACATATAAGTATATACAGCATCAATATTTAGAAAATAAAGAATACCAAGTAGTTAAAAACAAGATGGGGGAGGGGGGTAGAGGAGCAAGTGTGCACAATGTGTTGCACAGGCATGCACAGTGTAAGATAGTACTGTCTTTCACAATCTCTCCTAAAGAAAAGAGGTAACTTTCAGAAAACTATTAAGGTCGCAGGGAATATAGGACATAGGAGACACAGCCCCTACCCTGAAGAAACTTGCAATATAGTTGTCATGGAGAAAAGATGTATAAATTAAAAATAATTATCACACATAATCAAGTGTTATGCCAAGTGCTATAGAAATCAGAGGTTTGGGGGTGACTAGGTGGTGCAGTGAATACAGCACTGGCCCTGGAGTCAGGAGGACCTGGGTTCGGATCCAGCCTCAGACACTTAACACAAAAACTAGCCGTGTGACTTTAGGCAAGTCACTTAACCCCAATTGCCCTCCAAAAAGCAAAAAAAAAGAAAGAAAAAATTAAAGGTTTATCATAATGAGGTTCTCATAGATAAGAATCTGACCTTAAAGAAAAACATTAATAGTATGAGTGTGACCAGACCTTATCCAGCTGCTTTTAGAATGAAAACTACCACTTGAGTTCAAAAAGATATTCACAAGATACTTACTCAGTGGTATAAAGGAGCTGGGGAGGCAAGAATAGAAGCCAAATATCCTAGAAAAAGGCACTTACAACTTTGAACTGGTCCATCCAATTGGAATAAAAATTTAGAATTTCTGCTAAGAAGGTAACTAAAATGTGCATACCCTCTAAATCAGAGACACTACTACTAGAAATATCGTAAGAATATACCCACCAGGAATATACCCTCAACAAGGTCAAGGATAGAAAAATCTAAAATACAACAAAGTATTTATAACAGCATTTTTTTTTGTAGCAGGAAATAGCTGGAAATATAGTCGATGTCCATGGATTAGGAAATGGTTAAACAAACTGGCACATGAATATGATGGAATATTACTGTGCCACTAAAACAAATGAAAATGAAGAATACAGAGGATGGGAAGAGTTCTATAAACTAATATAAGTGTAAAAAGCAGAAACAGGAAAATAATATATACATAATGACCACAACAAAGTAAAGAGAGAAAGCAACAACAAAATTAAAACTGAACATTGTGTAATTACAACAATCAAGCTTTGTCCCAAATAATAACAACAACAATAACTAACATTCAAATAGTACTTACTATGTGCCAGGCACTGTGCTAAGTGCTTTTCAATAATTATCTCATTTGATCTTCACAGTAACCCTAGGAGGTAGGTGCTATTATCTCCATTTTATAGATAAGGCAAACTGAGGCAAATTGAGGTGAAGTGCCATGCCCAGGGTCACACTGCAAGTTGAGTATATGAGGCCAGAAATGAACTCAGGACTTCTTTACTCCATGCCCAGCACTCTATCTACTGCATCACCTAGCTGCATCTAAGAGTATAGCTCCCTCATTTCTTTGAAGAGGTGGGAAACTTTGAATATGCAAAGCTATATGTGCTTTTTTTTATTTGACTGACGAGTGGATTAGTTTTGTTGGACTGCCTTTCTTTCCTCTTTTTTTTTCTTCGTGACAATAAAGGTGATATAAAAACAAAATATGTCAATAAAAAAGCAAACAACAAAGTACCATATTATACTGCATAATCATTGCAGATTTTATGCCAATGTTTTTGCAAAAAAGTGGGCCGCGACTGCTTGTGAAGCTTTTTTTTCAACTGTGCCAATATTACCAAAAAACCATTTATTACTAAACTGTATTGCTCACTGGTTGATGAACTATATAGTTTAGCTAGGGAGGAAAGATGCAAGTTTTACCATCTCACATGACTTACTCAGGGCAGCTTCTTGGGCCTGCCTACACCCCTTGTGCCTACAGCTTTCAACTGGGTTGAGTGACAATGAGCTAGTATTACAGCTCTCTAAACAAAACAAACAAGTCAGCTGTCAGAAATATACTGACAATGCGCATGCACTGAGAATTCTAGGCTCTCATAAATGTGTATCCATCTATATGCAATAAGTGAATACATTGATGCTGTTTACCTTTTAAGTGGCATAACGAACAGAATTATACCTTGTGATGATTACATAACAAAAGCTTATGAACTAATTTTTGGACTAAAACACCAACCCCCACCCCCACTGGGTGTTGTAAATGAAAAGTAAATAAATTAATTAATTGAATTAAAAAAAAAAACACTTCACAGCAACTCTGAGAGGTGTGTGCTATTACTCCTATTTTATAGAAGAAACTGAGACACAAAAACGTTGAATGACTTGCTCAAGGTCACACAGCCAGTGGGCATCTGAGGCAGGATTCAAACACAAGTCTTTCTGACTCCAAGTTCCATGCTCTATATACTTTCTTATACAGAAAACTTGAGAATGTGACAGAAGCTGACCAAACAGGTTTAACAGAAGGGACGACATCATTGCATGTACTTGTAGCTTTCTTGTCAGGTTACTATAACATACTCAACATGAGGCGTTCCTCAATAATCAAACTAAAATCAGCTGGGCAGCTCCACAGCCACATGGGACAAGCCCCAGGCAGTCCATTACATCAAGGCTCTGAACTGGTTAATGGCGACCTACTGGCTTCCAACCAGCCTTCAAGATACAGATTATGCACTCCAAAAATTGAAATTATGTGGGCCCTTACTATAGTTACCCTTCAAGATTTACATTTTCCCTATGCACTAGACCAGAGATGTCAAACTAGAAGCCAAAACTCTCAAGAGAGCTGAACCAGACTAAGATGTAATAGTAACTGTTTAACAAAATAAATAAAAATACAAAACAATATAGATATTGGTAATTTGTGGTTTTCTAAGTCAATATGCCTCCAGCAAAAGATCCATTTCTATTTTAATATGACACCACTGCCCTAGACCATTCAAGGTCAAAGAAATCAATGGTGAATGCTCTCAAACTAGAGAAAGAAGCCCACAGAGAATCAATCTCCATTTATGAACTTACCCAGAAAAGCCCTAATACCAGACTGCTGCTATTCAGTGACTTAAATAGACCGTATGTTTTTATACTAGTATCACTAATGTGAACATATTATGTAGTCATTGCTGCTTCAGCAAAATTAAAAAAAAAAAACACCATGACATTACAACACTAAGGTCCCAGATCACAAGCTGCTTCAAACAGATTAGAAACTGAGCAATTAGGATTTCACTAGCAGGGTTGAGATCAGCCCCTTTGAGAATACTGATATGTGGTCAGAGATCCTAAATTCTCATAGCACATTACATTATCACAGCAATTCTCACACCTTAGTGGTCCCTTTCTAACACAAGAATTAATGTCACTTCCTTCTTTTAAGTTGAATGTAGATCATGCCTTACCCATGCCTGTCCATCGCATCTACATACTCCCATAAGTTTACCAAGACAGTTCCAACTGATGTACTATAGGCCTTCTTTCAGCACCATTTACATTGAAAAACATTAATTGTCCTTAAGTTATTACTGGGGAACCAGCGCATCTTCTTTTTATATATTTCTTTGATTTCACCCTTTATCCCAACCTCTCCTACATAATTCAATTCTTGATTGTAATGTGTTGGAAACTACTTATGTCCACCATGGCCAAGATAGCAGTGAATAATTTAAATGTGAAAAATTTCAAATGAGAAAGGTTAATATTATCGTAAGGACCAACTGATTGGTCAGCAGGAATTTTTAAAAATACCAGCTTATAGAGAATACTAATGATTCTGAAGTCAACAGGTTCCACCCCAGTGATGCAAAAATTCTAGCAAACTAAATGGATACATTTAGTGAAGAATGCTAAATCCCCAAGCTACCGTGTTTCCCCGATAATAAGACACTGTCTTATTATTTTTTTTGGACAGAAAAACACCAGAGGGGTTATTTTCAGGGGAGGGCTTATTTTAATGAACATTGACAGCAATTTTAATAAACAGGTAAATGTGAACAAAAAAATGTACCTTTATTCAATAAGCAAATCACTGGGGAAGAACAGGATGACGCGCTCACTGCTGCAGCTCTGATTGGATGCAGCTCGGAGCGCCGCGTAAGTTTTGGGGGGCGGGGGGACGGTGCATACAGAGGGTACCGTAATGTAGCGTGTAGTGCAGGGGATCACCTTCATTACAGTAGCAATCTCAATAGGGCTTATTTTCGGGGGAGGGCTTATTTTAGAGGAACCGTACACAGTAAGGGGAGGGCTTATTTTCAGGATAGGGCTTATTATCGGGGAAACACGGTACCAACACTGGGATAAAAATATTTAAGATGATCATCTAACTCCATTTGCTCAGATTCTACATTTACTGAAATACCTTCTGATCCTAATTTGGTTTCCCAGATAAATTTCTGTACGGGAAAGAGAATATGCTGACTAACTAAAAGAAACATTCCATTTAGCTTGGCAGCCATATTTTTCTCATGGTATAGTCACTGGATCAGAGTATTAGAAGTGAAAGAGATCTTGGGGATCATCAAGTCCATTTCCTATACTGCAAAGACAAGAAACGTGAAGTTCAGAGGCTTTAAGGACATTGTCCCCAGCCACCCAACTTGATAGCATAGCCTAGAATAGAACTGAGACCTATAAACTTCACCCCACTCTAGCCTTCACTAAATGCTTTCTTTGAGAAATAGCTACAGTTCCCCTAAGTTTATTCTCTATCCCTGACCTCAGTTTTAAAAGAATAAATCAATATGCCAGTTTACAGATCAGATCCCTGTGAGTTCTATTAGTGTAAATCAATTCAACAGGGCCTGATCATCTGTAAAGCATCAGACAGAACAGTGTTTATTGAACCTGAAAAGCTGAGGACTGGACCCTACAGCAGAGGCAGAATGAACAGCTGCTGTTAAGCCCATCCCAAATATGGAAGCCCTTTTCACTCACTCTTCTTATAACACCACACACAGATCACCAATTAGAGTACAATAGAATGCATAATTTAATGTTTCTTTGATGATTCGAGGAGTACTTCAGGATCTCAAAGTATCTCATTATGAACATCAACTATCATTGTACTGCAGGTGTGCACAGGTTTGGATTAATATAGACTTCTGGTTGACAGAATGCCCTATAAGCCAGTCTGACAGTGCCTGAAACCCTTTTATCCACAAAATGCTCCCAAATTGCCATTATGCATGCTTTAGTTCACATACTCCTCTAGTAACATGCCATGACCTATGCTAGAGAGTTGCTTGCACACACTATAGGCAATGGCCAACTCTGCATTTGTTCCTTTCTTCATCCTACAGGCAGAAAATTCGGTTAGTACAGAAGTTCATGGGATATGAACACAGATGCAACAAGGCAATATTCCATAAGCCCTTTACTTTGCTACACAGAAATAAATTCACCCTGAAAACTGTGAATGACAAGGCCCCCACAAGCAAAACCTTTGCCTAAACAGTCTGTGATAAACCCTGAGGGATACAACTAGTCCCTCGATAACTGTTATCTGAAGCAGGTGGATTTCTCGAGGCATAGGATAGGAATCCCTTTTCACAGCAATCCTTGAGAGACTCTCAAAGCTAAGGAGAGACAAGTCAATGTATTACTTGGCTAGAAGACATGTAGGAAAATATTATATTTCTGCTATTATAGGAAATAGTGGGGGCATTAGTACCTCTGAGCCAGTGGTCAAAAGAGTAATGCATCAGAGGCTAAATGAGGCCACCTTAGCAAAACCTCACTTCTCGGGTATGATCAATGAGCACCAGTCTACCAAAAATGGCATCTGACTAGGGCAGCAGCTCTGACCCTAAAGTCTATATAAACTCTCAAAGGGTCTGTGGTTAGATTTAGATACTTGGATGTAAAAAAAATTGCATCTTTATTTCAATATAATGGGTTTACTTTGTAATCCTATGTATTTCCATTTTATACATTTCATAAAATAATTCTGAGAATAAAGAAAGAAAACTGAAACAGCAGGGACAAATGTCAAATTCCCAACTCTTCTTTCTGGAGATTTAGCCATTAAGCAGAAGGAATCTATGACTTCATCTGCCTATAAATACTCTATTCTCTGTATCAATCAGTGCTGTAAAGGTTTTCTAGAGATTATCTAGTCCTATATTCCTTTTTGTGCTTTAGCAGTCTCATGAAGTCTTTTCTCCTCACAATGTTTTTAAATTTATAAAATATACACATAGGATCATACAGGAAAGCAATTATATCAAAATAGTTAACAAAATATATTTTTAAAAAAACAAGTTAAAAAAAATTTTTTTAATTAAAAATTTTTTAAAAAAAGAAAAAAGCCGAGTTCACAGACTCCAGGCTAAGAATTCCTAATTTAGTTTCATCCCCTTCATTTGAAAAATTAAAGAACCAAGGACCAAAATTGAAGTCCTTTACCTAAGGAGTTATCAGATATGTTTCTAAGACCCCTAATCTAGTTTGGGTTCCTTTCCCCACCCCCCCTCCCCCGCCAAGATATTATGCAACTTCTGCATTGAACTAATCAAACCCAGGCCCAAGGAGATCATGAGGTTTGGTTCTAGTATGACTTACTCCCAACTTTAAATTTAGACCTCACAGACAAAGACACAAACAGGAACACTATATCATTGCTGAAGCATAGGCTTAAAATATGCATTCACAAATTCAGTTACTTATTTAGAACCAAACCTTATACTGGCAGTCAGTGAATTGTATTCTTAAAATTGGTGTCTGTGTTGTATATTTAGAGCTTTACTAATTAAGATATCAATTTAGATAAATTCTGGGAGCAAAGGGAGATTGGAGATTGGTCTTGCTTAAATTGTGCAAATGTGGTTTTCCAGAAGATAAAATTGCATTAACAAACAGCTATAATTTGGCTGTCCAAGAAAATCCATGCCTGATTAAAAAAAGAAAAACCTGAATTCAAATCAAGGGTGCTACAGAAGCCAAGATAGCTAGTATAGACAAGCAGATATTGGTTTAAACGGGGAAAACTCTAAGCAACCAGGCCCCATTCTACCTGACTAAACCTAAAATAAGTAAGTAATAATGGAGAAAGCAAGCCTTTTCCAACAATCTCCACAAGGCAGTGATACAAGTGATTTCTCCAGTTTTAAGAAAAACTAATTCACTTTCTCTAACCCCATACAAGAAAAAATTACCAGGTTTTTGTAAACAGAATGCAAGAGGGAATAATCTCAAACAGGTAAAATGAGGAGAGAATGAGGGAGAGAGCAACACATTTCCATAAGGGACTATAAATAGTCATTACCAATCAAGAGTACTCAGAAAAGATTGTTCAACTCACTAACTCTTGAATGAGGTAAGAAAAACAGATTGTATAGGAAGTCAGCTAAAGCAAATAAGTTGGCTCTAATGTGGCCAGTCAGCAAATTTATCAAGTAAGGGAAGAAAAGGAAAGCATCTACACTTTAACTCAATACATCCAAAATTACACTGTCTAGAAAAGCATATGGATCTGGGGAAGAACTGAGGAAGGAAATGAAAAAACAAATTCTTAAATACAATGTCATATTAACAGAGACATGAAATATTAAATACTATCAGCTTCAAAACTCAAAATTCATTTCTTTCTATTTGATGAGGGCAAGATGTAAAAGGCTGTAGGATTTTAATACACTCAATTTTTTGTTTATCAATTTCATCTCCTATATCTGGTACCTTCTGATCAATTTGTATCTTGCAGGATGGAGATCCACCTCTCTAACAGGGCACTGCTGACTCTTCTCCACTGACTTATACAGGGGTCACAAAAATCTTAGTGAAATTAAAGACTTAATAGCTTAAAACTGCACTAAGACTTTTGGAACACTGAATTTCACAGTTATCTAATAATAATGGCCACAAAAAGTATGTTACAAATTAAAACAACATAATGGTTTGCCAATAAAACCACGTATATTTTAGATTGCAAGCTCTCTGAGGGCAGGCACTATCTTTTACCTCTTTTTGTATCCCCAGAACAGCTTAGCACAGTGCCTGGCAGAAAGGGGGTACTTAATAAATGTTTATTGACTTGAACTGGATATGCAAACAGAAGTCTGAAATAGCCATGAGAAAGGAACACTGAGGCCAGAGATAAGGAGAGAGAAAAGTAAAGAAGCAGGCAGTGTTGGGAGAGAGAACGCAGGCTTATTAGAGCAATTTAGCAAAGGTAGGAAAGACATAACTACCTTAAACAGAAGAGGAAAAAACCATTGGACTCTTTCCTGAAGTAGGCAGTACCCACTAAAAGGACAAACAAAGAGCCCAAACAAACTTCCTCTCTCATATGAGGAATGAAAAACAAAATAAAACAAGTTTTAAGTAATATCAAATCTCTTCCTCTCTCAACCTGCTAATTCAGGCATTACCAATGGCCAATATAAGCAAACAGAGCTATCACTTAGCTTTCTCATTCAGAAGAGAATAGAGACTTTTATTCCTTCATTGTTGCTACTGTAGAAGATTAAGAGGAAAGAGGTTAGAGGAATAATAATAATGGCAGACATTTCTATAATTCATTAGAATGTGAACACACTGTAAAGAGGGACTGTTTCTTGTCTCCCAGACTCCAGGTCCAGCACTCTATCCACTATGGTGCCACCCACATGCCAAGACCCTAGAGATGCTGCTGGTAGAAGGGATATTTCTATTTACGTTTGCTACAGTGCCAGGACAGTGAAACATGAATCAAATCTACAACTTAACTCTCAAAAATATGAAAAAAGTAGCTGACCTAGAAAATAACTTAAAAATACCTATCGATATCAGGGGAAAGCTTTTTGATGTACAGTTATGCCTCAACATTCATGGCTTTGGTTATTTATGGTTGGCCATCATTAATGAAATAGGAATTTTTGGAGATTTGCAGCACACTGCAGAAAATCATAGATGGCACCTGTATGTAAAGAAAACTAAAAAAAAAGGGTAAGTCATAAATGAATAAATCTGCATGTTATTAATCTATTTCATAATTTACTACCATGAATATACATATATAAATTAATTATAAACAATTAAATTTTGTTAAAAGCTTCAGTGCCCTAAAGAATTACAAGCTACACACTCTCTCTGGGATGCCTCTTCTTTGTCTCTCTACCATCCAGACTCAGTCAAGTGATTTTCTCCACAATGATCTTTGTATCTTGCACTTTTCTTTGGAGAAAGAAATCCATGAAGCAGTTGCTGCAGCTACACTGGCGACTGCAAAGACGCTGCATAGTATGGGAGATATTAATCTCTCGCACATGTAAACTGCATCTTCTTTTATGGGTGCAGTGTGTCGTTTTACTTCTTTTATGTGTTAAATAAATATAATCAAAATAATTAAAAAGTAAAGGTTTGGGGTAGGGCCTAGAGTTAGTCATAGCTTTTCACATTCTTTAGGGGCGGGGGGGGGGGAAGGTCCCCCACCCCTGACCCCTGGGAATGTCAAGGCATAACTACTTTAAAATTTTTTCAAGTAGAGAAAATCTTATAGCTACAAGTTTGAAAATGGTAAAGTAAACCTCCAAATTTCAAGTCAGTCGAAATTATACATTCAACAAATATTTATCAAGCACCTGATGGGTGTAAGGCACTCTGCCAGAAATTGTCATGAAAATAGATGAATAAGATTGAATCCCTGCCCTTACTGACTTTGAAGATTCTATACATACTAATAATATAAAATAGACTGACAATTTAGAGATGGAAAAGGATCGCCACTTATGAGGATCAAGGAAGGAGGCTTAGAGGACTAGAGAGCACCTGAGCTTCAGCCTTGAGAATAAGTAGGAATTGTCAGGCAAGGGACATTTCAGGGATGGAATCAATAAAAGCTGAGGTCAAGAAATGTCAGGCATGTCCAAAGAAGAGCAAGTTGCCTGGTTTTGATAGAGTACAACGCACATGAAGGAGAGGATGCAATGATAAACAGAGAACAAATCATGAAAGGTTTTGAATGCCAAAATAAGAAGACTTTATTTACTAGGTGATTTGGAAGCATTAAAGTTTTTAGGTGGGGCCAACAGGATCAAAAGTATGTTTTGACAAGATTAATGATGATGTGGAGAATGGACTAAAGAGAATTAGGAGATTATGTGAAAGAGTTCATAAATAGGGTGATGGAATTACAAATAGAGAGAGAAAGGGAAAGATGTAAGGTTATGCACTAATGTATTGTTGGTAGAGGTATGAACTGATCCAACCACTCTGGAGAACAATTTGGAACAATGCCTAAAAAGCTATAAAACTGTGCATACCCTTTGATCCAGCAATACTACTACTAGGTCTGTATCCCAAAGAAATCACAAAAAAAAGGGAAAAGAATGTTGAAAACGAAAAATAAATTGAAAAATATCCCCCCCCCCCAAAAAAAGGAAAAGGACCCACATGTACAAAAATATTTATAGCAGTTCTTTCTGTGGTCACAAAGAACTGGAAATTGAGGGATGCCCATCAACTGGGGAATGGCTGAACATGTTGTAGTATACGAATATAATGGAATACTAGTATTCCATAAGAAATGATGGGCAGGCAGACTTCAGAAAAACTTGGAAAGACTTGCATGAACTGATACTAAGTAAGTGAGCAGAACCAAAAGAACACTGTACACAGTAACAGAAACTATGTGAGAAGACCAGCTTTGTTAGACTTCACTCTTCTGAGCAATGCAATGATCTAAAATGATTCCAAAAGACTCATGATGGAAAATGCTATCCACATCGGAAGAAAAAACTATGGAGTCTGAATGCAGATTGAAGCATAATATTTTCTCTTTTTCTGTTGTTGTTTTCCATGTTTTCTTTCTCCTGGTTTTTCCCTTTGGTTCTGATTCTTCTTTATAACATGACTAATGTGGAAATATGTTTAATATGATTATACATGTATTGCCTATATCAGATTGTATGCTGTCTTGTGGAGTGGGAAGTGAAGGGAGGGGGAAAAATTTAAAACTCAAAATCTTATAAAAGTGAATGTTGAAAACTAAAAATAATTTTTTTAAAAAATGATGCAAGGTTATAGGAGAATTAGCTAACAAAATGCCTGAACTGCTAGAAAAATACTTAAGAGTAGCTGGAATAAAAGAGGTATTAAAAGAAAGCCAATTGGGGACCAATCTTCAAAAGCACATAAAATCCTGAAATTAACCCCTCTGGTAGATTGAACTTAATCTTCAGTAAGCTAATGGAATATACATTACGAGGAAAACAACAAACACATCTCAGGGAGGGGCAGAGAAGGGCAAGATACCAAAAGAAGCAATCAAGGGGGGAGGGAGGTCAAGGAGGACAGTACACCAACCCACCCATCAAAACAATCCAATTACAAAGGAAATAGATACACAGGAACACAAATACGTAGTTCCAGCGCCTCTAAACACAAGCTTATGCAGCTCCAGTTAGCACAGGCAAGGGAAATAGCCATGAACTTGAAAGGGTGTGAAATAGTAACAACTGTGTGACAGGAAAGTTACCTCAAGTAAGGAAGAGGGAGAATGGTGCTAGAGAAATAGGTCAAGGGGGGTGGTAAACTAGACCCAACAAGCATAGTAACCCTCCAAATGACACCAAATGTAGTGAGGCTGCCAAATTCCCACAGGGACAGAGAAATACTGCAGCAGCCCACAGGAGGAAGTAGAGGCAAGACACACAAGCACATAAGTACCAGGAAGATTTAGATAAATTGGAAGGAATTCAAAGTTGCATTATAATAGTACTGATTAAATGGTTGGAAGGACAAACTTATGAAGATAGATTAAGAAGGGCAAATTAGTATTGAATAAGAGACAACTAAGAAAGAATCTGACCATCCAAGATATAAATATAATATAAATATATATAAAATATAAAATGCAATGTCTGAAGCAGACACACTCAAGGGTCTCTTGGGAGGACATCATAGAAGAAAATGGTTTAAAAAGGAGAAAAGAAAGCAAATCAAATAGAAATAGATTAAGACAATCTGGTAATAAATAAGATGAACCCCTCCAAGGGTGGCGGACCAGAAGACAGGGAAGTCAGGTATTACTAGTCCAAGGAGGTATGAGAATCTGAAATAGGATAGTGGTAGTAGAAATAAAGAGAAGAGAACCACTAAGTGCTGCTTCCCCCCCCCCAAATAACAGATACAGAGCTTACAGTCTGAGTAAATTTCAGATTTGGTTAGAAACAGCAACAGAATATGCACTCAAAAGAATCATGCCATCTCCCCAGGTACCAAGTGATTCAAACTCTCCAGAAGGAGTCAAACATTTCCCCCTGTAGCTTTCTTCACCCCACCAACAGATCGCCTGCTTCTCTAAGTGATTAAACCTTAGCTACTATTCCCAAAAGAGAGGTGAGCCACAAGCTGGGGTCATCATTAGATGAGCAAAGACCCACCCACTACTTTTGCATAACAATTTTTTAAGTCACCCAAACACAAATGGTTTCAAGCACTCTTCTCTAAAATACCTACATCAAACACACCTGATGCTGGTACAGAATGCCTCTGCCAGGGCTCTAACATATTCAAAGTCTTTTGATCACAATGCTCCAGTCTCAAAATCGCTCCCCTGGAAACCGGTAAAATGCCATATTCATTTCAAAGAGGCTTTGCTTTTCTCCAAGTCCCTAGTGCCAAGCTAGAGTCCCTCTATAATTTGCTATTTGCCTTATGCTCCCAGTCACACGCCAAAGATCATAGTCAGTGGGTTTATTGGTTTGCCCCTGACATAACTTAGAAACTTTGGCCCTCTAGCTTTAAACCATTTGTGCATGACTGGGATAGAAGCAGCTAGGTAAGGCTACAGCTTTACAATCCAGGAGGATCAGTCAGTTCACCTTCAAAAATCTAAACTGAAGGGAACAGGTTCAAAACTTCTTTTAATTGTTTCTGAATGAGAAGCACCCTGGAGCTATGTGGAAGAGTGAGCTATACAATGGATGTAGCTATTAGCACCCAAACTGCCCTGCTTCTGACAAAAGCCTTCAGGAATCCCAAAAAATGTTCAAAAAGGCACATAACTGCAGCTCTGGCATACAAAGTAAATGCTTATAGAGAAACTCCAGTAGGGTAACACCTAGGGAACATGTATCCCAAAAGAAATGGAGCACAAAGAAAAGAGCAAAGTAATAAGGTTTGGGAAAAAGTTATCTTGTAGTACCTGTGTTTCCCCGATAATAAGACCTATCCCGAAAATAAGCCCTCCCCTTACTGTGTAAGATTCCTCTAAAATAAGCCCTCCCCTGAAAATAAGCCCTATTGAGATTGCTACTGTAGTGAAGGTGATCCCCTGCGCTACACGCTATATTACGGTATCCTCTGTATGCACCGTCCACCCCCCCCCGAAACATACGCGGCACTCCGAGCTGCATCCAATCAGAGCTGCAGCAGTGAGCGCGTCATCCTGTTCTTCCCCAGTGATTTGCTTATTGAATAAAGGTACATTTTTTTGTTCACATTTACCTGTTTATTAAAATTGCTGTCAATGTTCATTAAAATAAGCCCTCCCCTGAAAATAACCCCTCTGGTGTTTTTCTGTCCAAAAAAATATAATAAGACAGTGTCTTATTATCGGGGAAACACGGTATTTTGGTCTTAAAAATACCATCTTGGGGCACTAGGTGGCGCAGTGAATAGAGCTGGTGCCCTGGAGTCAGAAAGACACGAGTTCAAATTAGACCTGAGGCACTTGATACACTTACTAGCTGTGTGACCTTGGGCAAGACATTTAACCCCAATTGCCCTGCCTTCCCTCCTTCAAATTAAAAAAAAAAAATACTATCTTCCTACATTTCTACCAAATCCAGCATGATTTCTGGCAATCAACCATGCAGAACATAGAGATGAATTTGTAGAAAGAATAAGTAAGCAAAGAAGACAGAAGGAGAATGTGACTTACTGCATAGTCTCAAAGAACTCAACATCACATAATAGCTTGGCATATCTGAAAGAACACTGCACTTAAAAAAAATATTGATGACAGAGAAAAGAGTCAACTATTCACTAACCAATATGTCAATGAGCCTGGGCTGCTCATTTCCCCTTTCTGGACCTACAAAATCTGGAAGTGAGGAACCACAAAAGTGAATGCTGTGTAATTATAATAACCAACTTTGGTTCCTGAGAAGAAATGAGAAAAATGCACTTCCATCCCTTTTCTTACAGAGCTGAGAGACTAAGCTATGGCTACAGAACACTGCATAAACTATCAAACTCAAGCTGATGTGTTGGTTAGTTTTGATGAACTTTTTTCCCCTCTTTTTTATTCTAAGGGAATACTGAGAAAAGAAGAGGGGAGAAAACTGAAAATAAAAGTAATGTGAATATGGAAGATATAAAAAAAAATAACTGGGAGGAAGGCAGGATCACAAGCTCCCTTCCAGCTTTAATGTTTTAATATTTTTTAAAAATATCAATCAAGGAAAATAATAAAGGGTGTGTGGGGGGGGAGGGGGGGAGCTGTTCAGGATGGCAGATTCTGGACTTCTAATGTACATTCTCCCAGGGTCCAAAGCTGGGGTAAAGAAAGAGTGCACACCTGAGAGGCCTAATAAAAAATATGGCATTACAAAAAAACTACACATCAGAATTTGAATGAAAACTATTTCAAGGCAAATTTCAATTTTGCCTATCATTCATTCCCACCTACAATAACACTGCAAAATGGGATTTTACTAGGGAATCAACTAGCTCCTTTATCAGATGCCTAGGAGCTACATTTCCTCTGTCATTAACACTAAAATGTCACTCAAAGCCCAATGCAATAATAAAGCATAGGGCTTTCCAGTTCTAGGTCTAAGTCAAATGCTCACTAGGAAGTCCTAAGATTACACAATATGAAACATCCTTTAGGGTAACAGCAGAAAAAAATAAAACAGAAGTCTTTTTCCAAGACTTAACACAAGTTTCCATGTGCCAAACACCAGGATAATAAAACCAACTACATGCATCTTTGATGTATTTCTTAAAGTACTGAAACTCAGGTCACCAAGGACATCCTCTTCATATATTCTATATAAGATTCAAAAAGTTAACATCTCCAAAGAATGAAACACTGCTTCCATGGAATAACTCACTGTCACTAAAATACTGACATTTCCTAAATACTGTACTGCAAAAAAGATCCCTATGAAGAAGCTTTCATTTCTATTTCTAATTTATGAACATTACAAATAAATAAAAATACTTGTAATAGAATCATTTGACCAAAATCTTTACTGGACACAAATCTGAAAACCAACCCCAACTTGGTATGCTTCTAGTCTTCTAGACAGGTGTTACCCAAAATTCAAAGTATCTATGAAGGAGCTTTCCTAGAGATTTCCTGAAATTAAAACAGTTCCTTCAATTATGCTGTTTTCTTCAAAATCCTTCCTTCAATGGGCTATCACACACACGTATACACACACAAATCTCCCACAAAAACAGCCTTTTCAGAAAAAGGGAAAGAGAAAAGAATACCCTTAGGCAACATTTTTTTTTTAACTGCTAATGTCCTACTTGGCATCTGTATGATTCAAGGCAAAGGAATAAAAAATCTTTGCCTCCCACACACATACCCTCCAACCAAATAAAGATCACAATGGACTATACAGTTAATGGAATCCTAACAGAACTTAAAGAAATGGGAAGTATAGAATAAATAAAACCTAACCTGCTTTTCCTTCACCTTGCTATATGAATGAATGAATAAAAAAGCATTCATCAATCCTATTACCCAAGTGTTTTCCTGAGAGTCAGCAGTATGATGAAGCTAAGTATAAGGGAAGAAAAAAGTCAAGCAGTCTCCCCAAGCCAAAAAGAATACTAAAGCTCTGAACCTGAAATGATTACTGAAAAGTCTAGACCCAATTCTAAATTCCACATCCATACCATCCCTTCAGCCAAGAGCAACAAATCTTTCTACCCTTGGAGAAGATACTGGGTCACTGGAAAAAATAAATTCTTACTCCATAAAATTTGCTGCCACCCCATACTGAAACAGCCCTCTGGTCACCCCACACCTACCACAACTTTGGAAAACTGCTTAAAACTCAACTCCAAAACCTACTTTAAAATGATACTTTGGCTCATAATGCAAGGCCAAAAGTTAAACTATGGGAATTTCAAAGTCATGGTTGCTGTGGGAACACAGCAAGGCAGAGATGTAGAATTGTGCATTACTCTCAACACCGATAAAACTGGAGATGTATATTTACTCTGTGCAATGAGGCAGAGCCATAGTTACTAAGAGAACCTTAGTTTGGCATTTCCAGACTTTCGGCATTTAAATTCTCATCCTTACTGAAGCACTGTTTGCTGCATCAAATTACCTCTTTTAGTGAAGAAGAAAAAAAAGAAAGAGAATGAACTGACTGGTCAGACATCCAAATGAACTCATTTTGTGTGCGTTTTTAATGCATGATCTGTTTTAAAAGACAATCATGGTATTTTTATTTTACCTTTATATGCTATATCTATCTCACAGAAAATTAAAAGAGAACATGAATTTCAACGTGTAAAAAGCACAGACATGTCTACTTGTAGAACTCTGGAGGAACAAATTTGTTCCCTTCAGAACAAAAAGAGACAAGAGAGGCAGCTAGCAAAGATGCATTCTACAAACACTACCTTTTTTTTAAGCCCCAACACCTGCACAAGGCAGGATTGAATTTCTCAAACCTGTCCAAACACTTGCCAATTGACACTCATTAATTAAGGACCTATTTTTGGACTCATCCAAAAACGTTTAATACATTATTTATCAAAAAGTAAAAATAAAAGTCATAAAGTAACTTCCAACTCATGAAGTTGTGCTGTGTCCAACCTCACAAGTACACTAAGCACTTCTTATAATACAGAAATGGGTTCTATATAACTGAGCTATCTAAAAAGCACTGGTGAGTTCCTGAGTCTTGGTCCAAAGGGCAGATTTGAAGAAGTGGCACATGTGACAAGAGCCTGAGCAGCTTAGCAGCTGTGATCTCAAACTCAATTCTGGTGCAGAAATGTTATTCTATTATGACTAGAGTGATGAGTGGCTCAGGCTGGACCTGAAGCCCAGAGGACCAGCATTCAAGCTCTACTGCTACCACACACTGGCTGTGTGACCCTGCACAGGTCACCACCTCTCTGAAAAGAAGGAATTAATGTGCTTGGGAAGAAGGAGTGTTGACTCATATTCACAGGTATAGGTATAATCTCTACAGCTACCACTTAGAAAAAGCTGGCAAGAGAATTATGCCCATGAAAAAGGAGACAGGCATCATTTCAGGTAAAATAAGGAAACAGAACTGGGAACTGGGAAATTAAGCTGACCAATGAGAAAATGTGCAAAGAAACCAATCATCTCCTGATACTAATGATGTTGGGATCATCATCAAGACTAGAATACAATAGTAAAGAACATTTATTATCAAGTGTCCTGAACATCTTGCACATTCCAACTACTGAAGATGACCACAAACACAAAGAAGAAAGCAAAATAAAGACTCCAATACTGTCCATCTGAGTGAGGTAAAGTTGTGGGATTGTATGCATTGAAGGCTAGCCAAAGATTACAGAAACACTACTGTAGGTATTTCCTGGCATAGCACTCAAAAATCTAAAATGATTTCCCTTCTTCACTCCCAAATCTATCCCCCACAGTGCCAATTACCTTCCTGCTTTTTCTCCAGCTTTTTAAACCTGACTGACATTCTCCCCATTCTCACCTGTGTGGTCTCTCCCTCCAGTCTTGGGGGCCGGATGCTGGACAGGTGGATGGTCTTGTAGTCACCGGAGTTCAGTTTCACAACGATGGCATCAGCATTCAGCACTTGCATCACCTGTGGGGAAAAAAGAAGTAAGAGACAGATGATGTTTCAATAGTTCCAGCATTTCAGAAGTGCTAAGGAAAAGACCCAGGCTACTCACAAGCCAGTCACCTCAGAATAAATGGCAAAAGCCCACCACTTAGATCTTTCACAGGGCCACACCAAATATAGCAGTCCACCAAGATTTTATTAGCAACTAACATTTTCCCCAACAATAAAATTGTATCATTCCCAAAGAATAATCTTTTTTTTTTTTTACTACAGTACAAAATATTTGTATGGCTTAACAACTAGAAAACTAAACTCTGCCACATTTCTCTCAAGCCCCACTCAGAGCCACCAGGCAGCAGGACAAACCAATTTCAGCTATATAGTACGGTATATATATATATATATATACTATACAGTATATTCAAATGTATAGAATTGCAAAAGTTTCTTACTCTTCTGTCCGTGGGTTGTGTTTTTGTGTCCTTTGTTTTTGAAGAGAACCATGGCATCAGAGAAATGATGACATGACTTGCAGTTAACTTTGTTTGAGTGAGGGAGGGCTGTGCAAGGTCACCAGTCACTTTTTCCTCCAGAGCCATTTGGATCCAGTGACCAGATATTCAGCAGGATGACTGGAGATGACCCAGGATGCAATGGGAGACCCTGGCCCTTTTAGGATAAGGCCTTTTGACATGGTCACTGAGAGTGAGGTTACAGTCATTCAGTGAATTTGCTCTTTAAGTCATTCCAGGTTTGGGGGGGAGGTGCCCCAAACCTGACATTATGTGTACTACATTTACAAACACTCGTGCAGGTGTTGGGGCTTAAAAAAAAGATAGTGTTTACAGAATGCTTCTTTGCTAGCCGCCTCTCTTGTCTCTTTCTTCTGAAGGGAACAAATTTGTTCCTCTAGAGTTCTGCAAGTAGACATATCTGTGCTTTTTACACGTTGAAATTCATGTCCTCTTTTATTCATATCCAACACTGGAGGACAGAGGTGCCAATACTATAACAGGAAGAAAGGAAAGGAGGGAGGGAGGGAGGGAGGGAGGGAAGAAGGAAGGAAGGAAGGAAGGAAGGAAGGAAGGAAGGAAGGAAGGAAAATCCAGCCAGTAAACCCCAACTTCAGTGGGCAGTTTCTAGCCATCAAAATTTACCTTCCTTTGAAAAGAAGGAGAAAGAGAGGGAGAGGACAAGCCAAGTCACCCAACTGGCTGGGTCCCCATTCAGGCATGGGACAAGATAAACTGGACACCTGTCCATTTGGCCACAAAGGACATCAAACTAAACTATCAGTCTGAAGGACACATTCATTATCCCCCATGAAGCCCCAGAGACCCAGAAGCTTTTTTTATTTGCATACCCCTTCAAACAGGCCAACTCTTTATCCTTTTTAGAGGATCATCCGGCTTCATACTAAAAAAGTGTAAGTTTTGCGGTATGATAAAATGCTAAAAACAATAGAAAACCAAATGAAAGGTTTTAATCCAGTAGAAAATAGAATGTGGTGGACTCCAAAAAAAGTTGTTGTTTTATGGAAAAAAAAGACAGAGAGTAAGATAAAAGTCAGGGGAAAGTCAGCCAGGATTGACAAATGTAGTGATGTGTCAGTATTATTGACAGTAAGTAGTAGAAGCAAGCTGGGGCAGAATAGACAGAAGGCCAGGAATATAATGGAGGGTCTGAAAAAAAATCAAATGAGTAGGTAAGTAGGGTAAAGAAACAGAATATGATTGCTTTTCCCGCTCTAAACTCTAGTGTACTGCAGATCAAAAAGTATCAAAATAAGAAACTCTCCAGTCAGAATCTTACAACTTGCTTAAACAAAACAAACAAAAAATACCATTATGTTCTAAAGGAGGTAAATATATGAACTGGTGGCCATTCTAAGGATTAGAGTTTGAGAAAACAACCCCAATATATGTTCTTTGTATTGTCAATTTGAGGCTTGAACTGTTACCAAGGTGCAAGATACTATCCCAATGAAACGAGAGGATCCTAGGACCCACCCAGCAAACACAAAAGAATGGAAAGAAAGCAAAGTATTAGTGCACTGTCTCCCCAACCGTCCAACACCGGAGGACACAGGTACCAATACTATAATAGTAACAAACAAAAAGAGTCAGGAGAATCTTACAGAACACATGGTGTTGGCTATGGTGATCCAAACCAAATCATCTATGGTCTCTTATATGCAACCAAGCCTTTCTCACTTCCAAGCTTTTGCTCATGCTGCTCCCCCTAATCTCCACATGTTAGAATATCTGCCTTCAAGGTCCAGCTCACTCCACTGCTAACCAGGGGTAGGGAACCTATGGTCTTGAGGCCACATGTGGCCCTCTAGGTCCTCAAGGGTGCCCTTTGAATGCACAGTTCTGTGAAGTTTGGAGTCAGTCAAAGGGCCACACTTGAGGACCTAGAGGGTCACATGTGGCCTTGAGGCCACAGGTTCCCCACCCCTGTCTGCTAAGCCCTCTACAAAGTCTTCCTGGAATTCACACCGTAACTTACCACTATCACTACCCACCCAATCAGAAAACTCATCCCTTCGTAGGGGCTTGTAACTTGATATTACAGTCAGGATGCACTTGCTGCATCTTTGTGTATACAGATCTAAAGCTGGAGAGGTCCTCAGAAGATAGCAGGTCCAGCCCCCTCACTTTATGACTTAATCAGGGGCACAGAGCTACTTATCTATTGCTTTTAAGTTCTGAGACTATAAACTCTACAGTGACAAGGACCATATATTAATGATCTTTGCCTCCCTCCCAGCAGCTAAGGACTGGTTCTGTACATAATAGGCACTTAACAGACACTTAGTGAATGAGAATAACCATGGCCTCTCCTCACCTCTTAAAATGGCCCTAGGTCTGAATTGGCAGTAACAGATGATAAGAGAACAGTTGTGGATTATTTGTGAAGGTTACATAGAAAATCTTCAAAATATTGCAGAAGAAACAACAATTAGAAGCAAAACCAGAACATGAGAGGCAATGTCTCAGGGATGCCAAGCTTCTAGGCAGATTATTCAGAAGCTATAAGCAATACTGACCCTTCCTCCCCAAGAAAAGTACAAGGAGGGTTGGGGGTGTCAAAGGCACAAACTCACATAGCCCACAGTCTTAAACTATCAATTGCCAGCAACAAAGGAATATTCCTGCAAAGAGCACTTAAAAATATCTAGATGTTTTTTAACCTTTCCCAGTTATTCAAAGAAGAGGGGAGAAGAAAAGGTAAAGTGATGCATGCTGATCACACTTAAGATCACATCAGCTTAAGATCCCAAGAGGTCAGGATCCAAGGGCAGGTGTCCCTATGTTGCCAACAGTCATCACTAACTAGGCTGGCTTAGCAGCAAACAGATTCTTGGAGCTGTAAATGTTAGGCCACAGCAACAGACTCTCTTTTCAACATCTCTCTGATTAGAAACCTCCTCTTCAGAAGATGCACACTGTGACGCTTCCAGCCAAATGAGGTCTGGGTTTCTGGTGATGAGGCTCTGGTGGATATGTATGGGGGCTTTTTTTTCTCCCTGTAAATTGTGTCATTACTGTCAGAGAACAAGCAGCTTTGAAGCAGAGACATGGAGTAAGCAATAAAAATACTGGTTATACTCATGTACTGTGTAGTCCGTGTAATGCAGAGTAGATCACTTAACTACCAAAGGCCGCACCATTCCCATCATTACAGATCATATTTATAGCAGTAATACTGCTACTTACGGAGCCTTTCATCAGAATATCTTAGCACGCCCACACCATTCACACTCTCCACAAGCTATAAGATCAATTATCACCCCTTGCTGCTTTCCCCTACCATGCCAAAAGATACCCTGAGGCACAAAAGCAGGCAACCTATACCAAGCTACTGAGCAAGGCACGAGTGGAGCTAGGAGACATGCAAAATAAACCCAACTCCTGGCCCACCCACCAAAACCCATCCTAATTTTTAGCTGTAAAAAGAACAAATCAGAATAGTTCAGTGATGAGATTGTACTCAGTAAGGGATAACCACAAGTTGCTACTGGGCTCATATCCGAAACAAAGCATTAGCAATTTCTGGCACTGATGGCTGAACACTAAGGGATAGCTGTTCAATGCATTCTTAATCTGCTGAACACTACTACAATGCTCCACTTAGGGGGTGTTCAAGGCTAATTTCTCCAATACTTGAAGGCTCAGCAAAAGAAATAAAGGTCTCAAAAGAGATTTTCATAGCCACAAAGATTCTAAAAGTAGCCACAGCCAGTTCCCAAGGGTCCTCTGAAATACCAAAGTGGTCACAGCCTGTATAGAGGCTAAGTCTTTACAGGGCAACCGTGGTATCCTACAGATACTACAGGTGACTCTCCACGCCAGAATACAGTATCACTTTGATGGTGCTACTAAATATGCAATGTGACATAATTCCCTCTCAGATGCTGCTGTGAACACAGCTGCTAACTGCATTTACTGGTCTTGCTACTGCTGTTCCCTGAGGCCTCATGTTGGATCACTGCCCCTTCTTCCCTCTGCTCTGCCCCAGAAATAGTGGGGCAAAAAGTGTTCACTCTGCTATTTATTACTCCCATGTCCTGAAGAACAGCAAAATTCACTTTCCCAGTTCTTATAAATGTGGTACAGCTAATAACCTTTGACTTACCCTGCCTATGAATAATTAGGGTCCTTAGTAATACCCAGCAATTTCCAACCTTCGGCACCACCCAGGCAAAATTAAATGGCAAAATACCAGTAGTTCTAGAAATAAGAAACAATGTATTTCTATTCCAATCTCTTAGTACTCTGGACATTTCCATCAGGAAACCAGTTCACCTGCTAAACTCCCCAGTCATCATTCCACCACCTGTTTGCAGTGACCACCCAGGAAAAGTGTTCAAACCTGAACAGCTCCCTGGTTTCCTGGTCATCATGTGAGTCATACCACCAAAATCAAAGTAGCTAGTGCTTAGAATATCACTCTCATGTTGTCAAGTAGCACTAACCTAGAAAAGGCTGTATTCTACAGGCCTGGATGAGACAAGGAGAAGCAGAGAGATCTTTGATGTTTCACAATCCCAGCAGAAAACAGAAAAAGCTAATCCAGAGTCTCAGCTGGAGACCATTCTCAGGAAATAAACAGAACTGAAAAAGGAGACTAGTAATATACTAAAGCAGGATTTCTGCAACATAATCATAAAGACCCAGTCACAGTTGCTTTCTTTGGACCACACCCCAGGCACAGCCACTACCTTTATGTAGTCTTAAAATGTAATCTCATTTAAATAAAGTAGGGACCATACCCTCTAATTATTTTGTAACTGCACTAAGTTCTTCGTGTAGCTCAGGCACAGCATTGAGAGAACTCCATTTTTAAGACTATATTCCCACTTCACTAAGAATACTAGTCAGGCCCAAAAAAACCCTCAAGATCCAGCAAGGAAGTCAGGGAAGTCAAAACATACACTCAGGGCCCTATGGCCGGAAACAGCAACAATCAGCAAAATGACACAAGGAAAGCAGACTGGGAAGCTGGCAAGGAAGGGTAGGCAGAAAAGTCCCAGCTAATCAGTATGAAAGAAACATGCTCCCTTGCTAACCTAGAGTGACAAGGCAAGCTCCCACACACATTTCACTCTGCATGAAATAATGCCACCTAAGCACACTATGTAGATCAGCCCTTGCTCAAGGCAGGTTCCAACAATGCCCATGTACCATAGACACCTGTTCTTACCTAGGTTTCACCTTCTCACAAGGAAGCCTTGGGGAAAATCCTCTGACCAGCTCCCCAAAAGACTATAAGGCCCCTAAATCATTGACATTGAAGAAAGAACTATCAATAATTACAGGGCACCTCTGGAAGTTTTTTCCCCCAGTATTTGAAGAACTTGGCACTGTGCAATTAAAACAACTGGTTGACAGCAGTGCTGCTAAGGAGTTGCTACTGAAAATTCTCTGAACATAACCCATTGTCAACCCAGTGTTTGTCAAGTGCTTCCCCAGAACCAAAAGACCCCATAATGATACTAAAAGACAAAATGGTGATAGCAGATATTTGCAACCAAATCCCAAACACCACAAAACACTAAAGGTTAGGGCTAGACCCAAAAGATAATGCAGAAGTATTTTTAAACCTTAAAAAAACTGAAGACCCCCTCACCATCTTTCTGTTGATCCTATGGGCAGACTGCTCAATTCCAAGGATGAAGTAACAATCTTAGCCTTCACCAACATGGGTTAGGAAACCAAATTTTCAAACTAACCTAATTCTTTCCTGCCTCATTTTTCCTTGCTGGGACACCAGAGAATTCCCCTGTCAGTGAAGGACCACAAAAGGCCACTAAGAGGACTGCAGGGGATTCAAAATGCTGCATCTGGCCAGGAGAAATTCTAGACTTCAATAGCACAACAATAAAGCATCTAATATAAACAAAATCTTAATGAACCCAAAATATCACTAGTCTGAACTTCACTTACTCATTAAGTTTCCTAACTAGCAAAGAGTTTTGAAATTAGCTAGGTCTTTCCCAAACAGAGTGAAGTCCAACCAATCAACTCAGTTTCTCATGTCTTATTCATAATTCTCAAGTACTATAAGATTAAATCTGTAATGCAGTGTGGAGGTTTTATCTACTCTTGCTGGGGAGCAGTTTCATGTACCTTGTATAGATGTTGTAATGAGAAATTAACAGAGCAAATGGCATGACCAGTGAGTAGCAAGGAACGATACCAGAAAATACCAAATGAGTTTTCCAGTCAGCCAGTCACCGAATAAACATTTATTAAACACTTACTATATGCCAGGCATTGTGTTAGTGAAGTTATACTGTACTAAGTGCTAGAGAGGCAATGAAAAGTAAAAACATCAACCATCTGGATTATAAAGTACATGGAGGGGAATAAAATCTAAGAAGACCGGAAAGACACACACAAAGGAGACAGGCTTTAAGCCAGAGAGAGGATTTTATATTTGATCCTGGAAGTAGCAGAGAACCATGGAGCAAGGAAGGGGCTGACATGGCCAGACTTGTGCTTTAAAAAAAAAAAAATGATTTTGATGGCTGAGGGGAGAACAGACTGGAGTCTGTGCATGGAGTCATGAGGTAGGGACATGAACCACATGGTTATTACAAGAGTCCCAGCATGAGGTAATAAGGGCCTACACTAGTGTACCTCGATAAGGAGACAAATTTAAGAGCTACCGTGAAGGTAGAGATGATAAGAATTGGCAACAAACTGGTTATGTGGTGTGTGTGCAAGTGAGGATTCAAGAATGACATTAAGTGACTGAGAATGATGCCGCCTTACAGGTGAGTAAGAAAGCTGGGGAATGTTTCCAGATATATTTAATTTCCTTCTCACTTGTCATGCAATTCAAAAAGGAGGAAGCTGTTAACTTCAGCCTGCAGTAAGATTTGCAAGATACAAAAGAATGCAATATAGTACTGGTAAAATTCTGTGAAGTATGGGCATAATTATTTAAACAATACAAGGAAACAAGTTACAGAACAAGGGAAGGGGGCTACTGGGAAGACCACTGCTTTAGTTATGATGAGAATGAAGATAAATTCCCTTCTATTTTTCAGTGACGCTTCTACTTAAAATTCTAGCTAGAGGAATATAATCAATATTTCACAGGCTGACGGTGCCACCTAGTGGCCCTATTAAAAACTCAAAATTAGCCAAAAGGGGGCCCATACTATGTGTAAGGATGGCCACAAAGTCCACGTCCATTTAATTAGTTAGAGCCCTCTTTGGTCCATTCAAAACGAAGCTTCTTGTTTCAGTTAAGGAACAAAAATAATCAAAAGTCAGATTATTGGCATAGAAGCCAGCAGTCAACTAGCTTGGAAGATCCACCAGTTTCACCCTTGCCACTAACCTCAAAGTACCAAATGTTGCAACTAAACATAAATGTGGATGCAACCCCTCAGAGTGACCACAATGAATTGTTTTCAGAAGGTCAAGCTTTCACAAAAAGGAATAAGTGTATGTTTCTCTGCAATTTAGAGCTCTAACAAAACCCCTTTCAAGCTTCTAGCTCAGGACATGTTGCCAGTGAAAAAATGAAGAGCAAAATCAAAACCATTTAATTAATAGGACCATAAGGACAGCAGGAAAGCAGCCTGGGGTCATATATAAATAAGTGAACAGGGGAATTCACTGAGAATACAATTCTCTGAGCACATAAAAGGATCCCCTGAAAGAGAAGGTGCTATAAGCTGATACTGCTTGTAATTATATTCCACTCCACTGATTTCTCACACAGGGAATAAGCATCAATTTGTGAAGAGAAATACAATTTTAAAGTAAAGAAATACAATTTTTAAGAAAAACAATTAGTCTAGGGCTTTAGTAGGAAGACTGAAAAGTTTTCAGTGTCTACACATGCTATGTTTATATATACTCAAATACCAATTCAGAAGCAAAAAGGAACTTCAGCTCTCCTTAATAGACAAATCTGTGTCCTCACTGCCCTGGCATTGTAAATGACTCACCTTTGCAACAAACTGCTTGTCCTTTTGGTCCAAATTAGCTGTGGGGGCCACGTAGTCTCTCCATATTCTCAGTTTTCGCTCCTTGGCAAACCTGGCAACAGGAAATCAATCAGTCAGTACAAATTTAGTAAGCATCTACTCTGTGCCAGGCACGATGGTAAGCACTGAGATACAAAAACAAAACAAGAAACAGAGAAGAGACCATCCGTACAATCACTGGGTGGATATGCTCAACCAGAGCTACGATCCCCATTCAAGTCCTCATTCATGGCAATACTGAATCGTAAGATGTTGGCCAGGCTACTGGAGGAAAGGTCACCAAGGGAGCCAAACCCCGCAGAAGAGCAGAATCCCTATGGCCACGGTTGCTGACATACAGAGGTGTCAGCTTCTCAGTTCTAGTACAGATGGGGACCAAGCACAGATTTCCAATCAGGTCACTGTGCAGAGGCACACAACTTCCCAAGCTTTGAAGAAAGCTCTTTAGCAACAGGGTCCCCTTCTGACAATCAGTTGTTTGCTATAGCCAGAGTCTCTTCTCAACTCCCATTTGAACTGTGAAAGATTTTTTTGTGACTCATATCTTCACTCATAACCTTCCATACCTCTATGTTTCAATGATATGAACAAGACTGTCAATGTGAGAAAAAGCAGCAGTATTACAAAGGGTCAGGTGCCCAGTAAATTTACACAAATACTACATGCAATTGTATAAATAAAAAAAACAACACTTACTGACTTGATTTATAGACAACATGACACCTGAAGACCAGGGAAGAAAATGACCAAACTATTATGACACCAATATAATCTTCCAGAACACCACCGTCAATAACCAAAAATGCATACCAAGAGGAGGTTTCAAAATTTCTAATACCATCATGTCATTTGTCCAGCATATTTTTTTTGAGCAATCCTTTTGCAGAGTCAGAACATAACTGGGTAATAATAGAACCTATACAGAGAAGAATCAATGAAGTTTGTTGTCTTGTAGTAATTACTGACGAAAAACCAATTTGACTGGGTGACCACTTATCAGAGATATTGCGAAAGGATTCTTGTACCAGGTAAAAGGTTCGATGAGATAATGTCTAACATCTCTTCTAAAAACCAAGATTCTATCATTCTATGTATATGAAGAAGGAATCAAACTTTGTGACAAGATGATAACCATTTTTTGACAGAAGCAGTAAAATATGTGAGAAGAGACAAAATGCAGAGTCTATGAGCTCTAAAATATGGGAAGTCCGAAAGATGAGGAGCAATGATGTATGAGCTTTACTGACTACAAAGGAAGTATGGTTTGAAAAAAGTGTAATAATTAGGGATAATTAGCCACATTTCCTTCTAGTGACATCATTCTTCCAAAATACCTATGGCAGAACAAAGTCAATATTCTAGGCAAGTGCATTCTCCTGAGTCTCCCTGCTTCTTGTTTCTCCCTTTCTCCAAACCAGTCTCTTCAAAAGAGTCAAAACACCTTCCTAAGGAAAAGGTCTGAAGATGTTACTCATATGCTCAAGGCACTTTGGTAACTACTGCCTCTGAGATAAAACCACAAACTCCTTGATCTGCCACAATATGGCCCCAAACTTATTTGCTATTCCATTCATCTCCCCTCTTTACTCACTCCACATTCCAGCCAAACTAGCCTCCCAATTGTTCGATCTCCTCTTCATGCTTCATAGCATCTGCTTTCCCCCATGCTGATTCACCCCAATAGATCACAGGATTATATATTTAGATCTAGGAAGGGTCAGAAGTCATGCAGTCCAAAATATTCATTTTACCAAGGAATAAGCTGGTTAAGTGATATCTAAAGTCTTACAGGTAGTACAGAGAAAAGACAGGATTTGAAACTAAGGCTTCTCACTCCAAATTTCACAGTGCTCGCTTTCTCTCTAAATTACCCTGTATTCACTTAGTTGTACACATGCTGTATCCTCTAGCAGACCATAAGCTCCTCAAGAACAGGGATGGGTTTATTTTTGCTTGGTATCCTTAGCACCTATCATGGTGCCTTAAGCTTAACAAATGTTCATTAAAGTGAATTTAATCAAATAGCTAAAAACTAATCATATGGTAGCTGCTGTCTGCAAAGAACAAAGAATGTAAAAAATGCAATAGTTACAGAATGTGTAGTAAAACAGATGCAAAAACCTTCTTCACTAAAAAAATCAAGGTCTTCAAGAAATAACCATAGAAATGCTCAGAAATATAAGAAACTCTGCTTAAGAAGGCTCTCTTCAAACTTCAACTGTAGAACTCCTTGAAGCCAATTTCCTCAATCACTACTGCAAATAGACAGTCCTTTGCTATCTCTTGAGAACCTAAGTAGAATTTTGTTTACAAAGAAAGAAGTCAGTAAAATGAGACTACTAAGAAACCAGAAGAATTCTGTCAGCCAATTCATGCTGCTGTAAATCTCTTGGATCTATGATTCAAAGGCAGACACCTACAGGATGAGAAGCAGAACCAATACACTCAACAGGATTACAGAAAAACAGCAGAGTGAGTTGCTGACACATGAAAGATACTTCCAAATGTAAAGATCAGGCCTGCACAACATATGGCCCACAAAGCCACTTGTGGCGGGCCAAAGTGGCAGGCCACGGGCCGGATGCTGTGCAAGCCTGTTTTACGTTCTCTAAATTTTTTGCTGGCCACCTGAAATCCTTTGGCCTTGGTGGGCACAAATAGTCCTATGTTGTGCAGGCCTGCCCTAAGAGAACTTTGCATAGTCAGTTTTCTGAGGGATTTGTGTTTTTGCAGGCCATCCCTGTGGTGTGCTGCAAGCAACAAAGGGCACCCCTCGATGCTGTGCAGGCCTGCAAAAGATCATCAAATATCTGGGAGTCTGCACACGACGAGCCTTCTGCAGCCTAACTTACATTTGAAGTACTCATAGTCAAAATGAAGTTTATAAGTCATTCTAACGTTGTAACTCTTAATACCCTTGCCCCTTTTCCTGCCACTCTGACACTATCACTACAGAGGTGAAAAGGGGTCACACAGGACTGAGGAGCATTTTGTATTTAATTTATTTTATGGATTGCCACAGACAAAAAAATTCCTCACCAAACGGCCACTCCCTAAATGACACCTTTTGTTTCTTGTCTTTCCAAATTCCTCCATCTTCTGCAGCAAATAAAAAAGAAAACTGGCATATAATTGGAAATGCCACAAGTGAAGAAATAAACTAAAATGTCAAAGTATAGCAAAGGTTTTCCTTCATCTAAGCCAACCTTCAATTGACATAAGTCCATAAAAGAAAAGCCATTCTAAGTTCATACACAACAGAACTTGGAATGGCTCAGGTACATGAAAGTTTCTCCTCTGGATAATTCTTTGAGACATAACACTAAAATCATGAATCCTGTGATAAGAGAAAATTTTCTTAATTGCCATAAAGCAGACCCTAGCAGGGGTGACAGAAGAAGACAGAAAAATTTCTTTCACTGAAAATCACTTATCTCATACCTATCCCACTGGAAGACCCTGGCAGAGCTTACCTTTCGGCTGCTCTCAGCTTCTCCGCACCTCTTGTGTACACTGCAATGGACCAGTCCACACAGCGTGCAAAGCCTTCCTTAAGCAAAAGCTCTGTGATGTTGCCATTCTGGAAAGGGGGGCAGATAGAGATTGAAGGACACATCAGATTCTCACCATACAGCAAAAAACATCAACCTGTAGTCCTTTTCATCCTATTAACATAGTCAAGAAAACCTTCTGTCTCTTGTACAGGACCCTGACAACAGGACAATATTAAGAATCACTTCTTTCAAGTAGAGACCATTCCAGAGTTCCACTAAAGAACAAGAAGAGCTCATTTCGGCAGCTCTTCTTCTAGGAATAGTATGTTGCGCTCTTTGGTAGCTAATCTGTCTCACTCTTCCCTTCCTTTAATGGCATCACTCTGTTCCCATTCCAAAGGGAACATGAGAAAAGGGAGAAGGCATGGAATGATGTAGGCTACTTTAGCTCAGCCCTAGCTCTTATACTGGAATCCTCATTCTAACAAATTCCAATTTGTCCAGTCTACAATAGTGCTCTTCTGGAAGGGCAAGTCTGGATCTCTATTCTTCCTGGGAACCCAAATCTTCTCTTAGGTCAAAGAAGGGACAGTTTATATGGTGAATAGGATATACTTCATATTCGGCCCTGCCAGCACAACTATCATCACAGCAGTTTAATCCCGAACTAGGCAAAAGCCAGTAATAATGCTTACTATCATTTAAGAAGGATAAATTTCCCAAAACAACAAGGTTACTTCTTGTTCAACTAACATCCAGCAATCAAGATGGGCATTCCAGTAGTCTCATCACAAATCTTGGGCAGGTATAATGGAGCTACTGCCTATTTAGGAACAGAGTGCAAAGGCACAAAACACCAGCAGGATCTTCTACAGCTCCACGGATGTTTTAGGCACCCATCCTAGAACCTCTAGAGGTATCATACTCTCAGTCTATACAAGAATTTCCTTATCTTTCCCAGGTTGAACATATATCTTCTGAGAACAAGACTGAGGCAGCTCATCTTTTTGTTAGTAATCCAAGGAAGATTATATTCTAAATCTCTAAGGCAATGACAAATGAGCACAAATCTGTGTCTTATGCCATCCAGCTAACTGATACTTCCTTAAGTGCCTCAGAAATCAAAGAGGCATCTTCTTTCACAACATGACTAATGTGGAAAAATGTTTAATATGAGTGTACTTATATAGCCTATATCAGATTGCATGCCGTCTTGGGGAGGGGAGCATGGAAGGAGGGGGAAAAATGTGGAACTCAAAATCTTATAAAAGTGAATGTTAAAAACAAGAAAGAAAGAAAAGAAGGAAGGAAGGAAGGAAGGAAGGAAGGAAGGAAGGAAGGAAGGAA
>NW_027185784.1:10563499-10569426 GCF_028583685.1 Petaurus breviceps papuanus | reverse complement strand
GAAGGAAGGAAGGAAGGAAGGAAGGAAGGAAGGAAGGAAGGAAGGAAGGAAGGAAGGAAGGAAGGGAGGGAGGAAGGGAGAGAAAGACAAAGAAAGAGAAAGAAAGAGAGAGAGAGAGAGAGAGAGAGAGAGAGAGAGAGAAATCAAAAAGGCATGTGGGACCAGTCTAGGATATCTAAAGAGATTCTTTCAATCACACATAATTTCAGGATGCAAACAAGAGTCCTCCATTCCCAAACTCTGATTCCTGTAACCATCAACCCACATTTAGAAAACATGACTCACTGGATGAAGGACAGTACCCAGCATGTTCTGGTTGTGGGAGCTCTCCAAAATAATCTGTACATCTCTCTGCAAGAGTCGGGACTCAGTGAAGAATTTAGCCTCCGCTGCAAATGGCTCTGGTGTCTCAGGGCCATCCAATTCTCTTCTGAAAGTTGGACACTACAAGCAAAATCAAAAATCAAGTTAAGTCATTGGCTCTGTACCACTCAGGCTAGTAATGAATGTCACTCACTCATAAGTCAGATTGGACCTTCTACAAGAAAATAATCTCAGCAAAATTAGCTAAAAAAAGATTCAAACTAGATTTTCTATCCTACTTAAAGGCATTATTGCTAAATGGTAATGAAGCTGCCATATAATCCCAAGAGAGTTTTAATTATGGTTGAAGACAATGTTTTACCAAACAAGGATTCACTGGAGTTTTAAGACCTAATTATCTCATAGGAAAGGATAATTTGCAGTAATACAATTCACAATCACCCAGACCCCAGAATATCCCATCCCTCTCCCGGAGATTACTATCCTCAGGAGTACCTCCCCCTCTAAATCTTCAACCAAACAAACCCTAAGAGATTTGTTTTGCTTTGTCCCAGCTCAAATTAATCCCACTGCAGGTTTTAAACCAGGCAGGAGGAATGGCACTCTTTTCAGAATGGAACAGAGCTGTAAACAACTACCTTCAAGGTCAAATAACAATGAAATTTAATATCAAATGCTATAGACTGCCCGCCTAACTAAAGGGAAGGTCCTACCCATCCACAGCCCCCATGCAAAGCCTGACCTTGATCCCTGAGAGCATGACTGTGACCAGATAATATTCAGGCAAAAGTAGAGCCCTGACCACACTGCCGTCTCGCACGTGCTCGATGATAGCTGTATGACAAAAGGAAGAAATTAAGTTTTCTGGAACACTGAAAAAAGTCATGATGGAGAAAGGAGGGCAGACCAACACCTAGGAGAGCCCAGGAGGGATATAATGAACTAAAAAATGGCAAATGCCAATCAAAAATAACCCAACCCCCCTGCACAAATATGAGTAAAAAAATATTCCGTTAGGTAGCACTTCTTAAACTGGGTCACAGCCCCATATGGGCACTGAAGGAGTCTCGAGTGGAAAAAGTTTAAGAAGCCCTGCCTTCAAGAACTGATAGTAATTGCAGCATAAGAACTCTAAATCCCACAAGTTACCACTAGGCCTATAATAGGCTGAACACAGAGAACTTGATCCCAGTTCCCTTCAAAAAGCTCTGCTCTAGGGCCCCTTTAACATGAGGTCTTTTCCCATGACTTCAGTTGTTAGTGCTCCAATTCTAAATGGGTTGTGGTGATTTTCTATCTATTTTGCATTTATCTGTAGGTACATTGTAGATTTACCCCACCAGCAGACTAGAAGTTCCTGGAAGGAAGAGATTGTCAGGGTCTGATGTAGGCCAGGTGCTTAATAAATGATGGTTGAACTGGATTGAGCCTATATAGCTAAGGCTACTGTCTTAGTCCTTTTTCCACTAAGGCTAGATAGAGCTTTTCCATTAGCACATATATAATTATACATCTCTATACATGTGAAGACTATCATCAGGTAGTGAGTACTCTACATACCCAAGTTGGTGATGGTCATCAACCTCCTCCTCCTCATAGCTAACATTTATAAGGCACTGTAAGGTTTGCAAAGTGCTTTACATACAGTATCACAGTTCACGTTTACAACAACCCTGTGAGACAGGAACTTGGAGGATCACATCCATTTTTGAGGAGGAAACTGAAGAAACAATTTACCCAGTGTTCCAGAGCTAGCGTCTTGGATCTTACTGACTCCCAAGTCATATACTTTATCCTTCATGTCACCAAGTTGCCTCAGGCACAGGATTTAAAGTTCATCAAGCCCAAGGCTTTTATTTTACATGAGAAAATTAAGGCCCACAGAGGTGAAGTGACTTATCCAACATTAACAAATGTGCAATAAGTATCTACTGATAATATCTGGAGTTGTGGCCTGGATCAGCGATTTTCCTAGTAGAGCGCATTCTGGTGAGGACACTCTCTCCAGTGATACAGACTGGCCACTGTTCTACAGTATGTCCTCTTTAAAGACTTGTCTTGAGCACTGAGAAGCTAAAGGACTTGGCCCAGGTCATATAGACGATATATGTCTGACATATTTGAATCCAGAACTTCCTTCCAAGGCAGAAAGGAAAGGATTTTAAGTTCTCAACTGATGATAACTCAAAGTAAACTAAAATATGTTGTAAGCTCAGAAACAAAATGTTTTCATAAGCTGAAAGGAGATTACAGATATGGAAAAGCAGCAAGAGTTCCCCTCAACTTTAAATGAGCTGCAGAGGAAGAGAAAATCCAACAAATCAAACAAAGGACTAGCCTGGGTGCCATCTCATTCCATATGCTTTTCCATTGCCTTCCCCAAACCAAGCGACTCACCATTAACAGGCTTCTGGTGGTGAGAATCCACAAAGTGCCGAGGATTTTCAATGGTGTACTTGAGGTCCCGGATTGTATGAGAACCATTTCCCTCACTCCACATGCCTTTCTTGGCCATCTTTGCCTGGTCCTCACATTCAGCAAGCCGATTCTGCTCAGGGCTGACATGGATGGAAACAGAAGAAGTTCAATTGGCAGAAAAAAGGGCTGGGGACAACATTCTAGAGTACATGGTAAAAGAATGCCTAAGGATATCAACATGTTTGACCAACATATGTTGATAATCATCAAGGCCTCCTCTAGAGTGGGGTACAGAAAGATTACCATCAATGCCATTTCTAGATTCCAAACCTAATCCAGTCAAGCAACATAATTAAAATAAAAAATGTTTTAATTAATGTGGCCATTTTAATGAATTGTGGCCTGGGCAGTAACAACACAATCTATGTTCACTACATTTTTAAAAATCTGGTTCTGATTTCATTGCTATATGAAAATGCCAGAATCAACAACTGTTATGCAATCATCAGTCTTAAAGCCTAGCTCATTCCCAAGATCACCCAGCCAGTATGTGTGAGGGGCAACCCTTGAACCTAGAATTTCCTGACTCCAAGCTCGCTCTCTATCCAGTCCCTTATGCCAGTTCTTTCTCAGTACCCTGGGCTCTCAACAATCTGGAAATATGGATGGAAGTAGTTCAGCTGGGAGCCTTGCCAGGAACTCCTTTTAACAAGACCAAAATTAAGAAGAATAGCCCCCCAGTCCCAATTCAAAAAAATATAGAACTAGGAGAGAAAGAAAGATTAAGAATTCTTTTCACCCCTCAGTTAATTATATAGAACAAAGAGTTCTGTAAGAGCATGTACCATACTTATTTTCATTATGTTAGCACCAATTAAGCACTAACTAGAAACTTGACCAGATCTGAAGAATATTCATCCCTCACCACTGCAAATCCAAGGTATTCTAGAATGAACCAACAAAGAGAATCCCACTGTCTGACACAGAGTAGAAAGAAAGTCCATGCACACAAATGCCTTATCTCTCTTTTGATGACTAAAACAAGTTGAATTGCGCAATAAAAGACCTTTCAAAGCTAACATCTAAGGAGATAACCACCAGGAGAGCAGGACCCACTTTTCCCAGGAGGAAGCTGGTGTGCCCAACTCTATGGCACAGAGTCGGCCCTAACTTTCAAGCAGAGCAAGTTCTCAAACTTCCAACCTGAACATTCATACTAAGGTAGCTACATTATTAGAGCTCATGTTCCATGGCGGAGGTTCTTAACCTGAGGTCTATAACATTCTTTGCCTGCTTGTTTTTTTTTTTAAGGTTGATAATTGTTTTCAATATGAATGGTTTCTTTTATGGTCCAATAGGTTTTGTTTTATGAATTTTATGAGAAAGGATATAGGCTTCACCAAATAGTCAAAGGTGTCTATGACACAAAAAAATTAAGAACTCCTGTCTAGAGGCAGGTAGAGAAAGGAAAATAACATCTTCTAGTTCTCAAAGGGCAAAAATAATGCAACTTAAGAAAAAGAAAAAAAACCATTCACTAAAGAGAAACACTTAAGACCTATACTCAACCTTGGAGAAATATGGACTTGGTGCTTCTTGTGCAGTTTCCAGTTTTGAAATGGATTGTAACTTTACCTTGGCAGTCCTCTGGGGTTTATTTCCTCTACATTCACAGAGGCAGAATGTGTGTTCTTAAAAATATCCACAAAAGTAAGCATTCTAGCAATTGTCTATGACATCAACTTTGGCATGCTTACAAAAATACTACCTTAAACACAAACATGTTTGGAAAAATAGAGCCCCTAACACCCCCTCCACTACATAAACACACAAGCTGTATATCACTATACATGCTAACGTCTCCTTTCAGTCAGTCAAGGGCAGAGAGAGGATAAAGTTACCATGAGGATTCAAGAGCCATAAAACTAGGTTTAATTGCTATTGGAGGTAACAAGGAACAGGTGACAGGAAAGCACATAAAACTTCTCCTAAGTCTAATCAACATGATTGAAGCAGATATCTGTCTACAGCTGCCTCTAAGACTCTAACAGTCATATGGTAGATATATGATTAAGCAGCATTTCAGGCCACAACAATGACTAATTCAGCACTTGCCTCTCATAAGCCAAAGTATCAAACAAATACGGCTGCAATACATTGTACTGGATGTTCTAAGACCAGTGAGGCTGAATCCAATTGGCACTGCCCTTCATATTATTACCAACACCTCTAAACCTCACTTCCCAAAATGGCACATTCACACTACAATCAGGTAAAAAAAACAAGCCTGTTACATGCTAGTGACTGGCATCCTCCCTCAAAATCTGTCAGATAACCTGAAATGGCAGCAGCCACTTAGACTTTTTCTTCACTTTCAATAAAGCCATCATGCATCTGCATGCTTGTCAAGAACCACCAAACTCTTCAAGCTCTTCCAGATATGAACTAAAACAAATTCTGGGACATCCAGGGGGCAAGAGGAAAAACCATACATACTTATTGGCTCGGATGCCTTCTCTCCGGCACGCTAAGCCTTCTGCAACCAGAGACTCTGCAATGTTTTCCCCACTCGTATCTGAAAGAGGAGAAAAAAGAAGTTAAATGCAACAATCATGCCCATGTCCATCAGCAACAGAACTTGGATAACTTTAACTTTCCTCTTCAAGAACAATTTTTCCAAAGAAGTGAATCAGAGGTTACCCAAAATGGTCTGATGGTACAACTTGTTCAAAAGTCTCAAAGGATTGCCCAGGCCCAGAAATCAAAGGTCCACCTTCACTTGATAGGACTTTCTTTCCATTTCTCCAGCTTATACCCTCAACTAAGAGTAACTCAGAAGCCAAAAATCAGATGATGCAGAGATAAAACAAGACAGTCCTCAGTCTCAGGCCTGCAAATTCACTGACTCCAGTTTGCCTGTCAGATGGCACCAGGGCTTCTAGTTCCTTCATAGGATTCATTCATCTCCACCCCAAAGATTCCTGAGGCCCTCAACATCTCAGAGACTCTTCTGCTCAGAAGGATGCAAGACTTTCTTTTAGTCTTTTAAATCCCACAAATCATTCCTTAAAACCAGAAGGGAAAATAACTCACTCTTATACTAAGTTTTACCCTGATGCTTAAAATATTATTTGTGATTCCTTGTTATCAAAGAGGCTTTTGGAGTTATACATTCCCTTAAATCT
>NW_027185784.1:10506974-10563489 GCF_028583685.1 Petaurus breviceps papuanus | reverse complement strand
ATGGCAGAGAGCAACATTCTAGATAAACTGAAACAGCACTGACTGATAAACAAGGTCACAATAAGAGGGGAAAGAAAACCAAAAAGACTTATATTCACAATACTATCTATACTAGTTCTGTCAAGTAATGATAAATACACACATATTGGCCCCCCCAAGACCTCATAGCCCACTGTAAGCCTTTTCTAAGATTCCTATAAGAGCAAACATTCTAAAAGAGAATATATACATTTTAGATCATTAGATCATCATTTGAGGTGATCCTATATGTCTATAGAAAATCAGAAATACTCTGAGGTGGGAAATAGGAGGTAGAACGTTTTGCAATCTAGGAAATGGATGATTCTGAACATTGCTGCCTGACAATAATATAGTAAGTAATAAATTAGTTGGCTCTAGTGCTAAGTAATAGCTATTCCCAAAATAGCAAGACTAAAGGAGTATTTTAAATACCATTTAGACTTCATCCCTTATCTCTCCTACCCCAAATTATAAGTCCAAGAAAAGGAAAATGAACGGGTAAGCTTTGTTTCCTTCAGTGTTTCTGGGACAACTAACCATACGGGTACCCATTATTATTAAGCTTACTCAATGTCAGGTGCCAACAGCCACCAGGCATTACACTGCCACTGTTCACACTGAAATAACTTTTAGTTGGTCTATATAACAGAAAACAATGGGCTTTCCTTAACAGAGAAAAAGTCTGTTTCCCAGATATCAACTCTTTGGAGGCAGACTACAGAGGTTAAAAGATGCATTATGAGCCAGTCAAACTTCTAGTCCTTTTCTGTGGTGATTTGGTCAAGTCACTCAGGCACCATGCAGTTTTTTGAACCTGTAAAATAGAGCTGTCACTGAAGGTAGTGAATGGATATATGGTCTTGGTCAAAGACTAAGGATCCAGTCACACGCCACATCTCCAAAGTTCAGGTATGTCCTACCATCTCAAAGGGCACTCCCTACCTGACCATAGAGGGAGAGAAAGTACAAGTGCTATCTGGGAATTAAATGCTTTTGTGCTAATTCAAACCATTTCTCTTCTGCAGAGAATAGATATTATAAAATAAATTCTATTCCCCATGCTTGCATATGCACTAATGTGTGATTGTGAGGTGATCTGCTGGCCCTCCTTCCTTCTTGGCAGACAGGGAGGGCCACCAATAGTGAATATAGTATATATACTGTCAGACTGGGTTGTACTGGCTCATTTTGCTGGCTTGCTTTTTTTCCCTTTCTTTTTTTATTCTTTGTTATAAGGAATGGTTCCATATAGGTGACTGGGGATAGGTGACTAAATAGAATATATTTAGAAATGAAGGTCATATAAAAACAAAACATATCAATAAAATGTTTAAAAGAAAATTAAGGAAGAAAGGGAGGAAAGGTTTTTAAGGAAAAACAAGGAATCAGGGCATCAAAAAGTAACTTATATTTAAAATAATATTATCTGTTAATATGCCAAAATTATGTTTTATTAGTTTGTCGTTGTGGTTTGGATTAGAGACTGAAAGTTTTTGCTCCATAGTTTGATATTGTAAAGAAGGACAGTTTTCTTATATAACATAAATCACTTGAGCCTGAATTCCATAGATGTGATTAATTTAATTGAAAACAAGTAGTAATAGTAATAATTGCATAACATTTATATAGTGCTTTAGGATTTACAAAGTACCATCTTCAAAGCCACTCTGAGTATGGAAAATATCTTTTACAGATGAGGAAACACAAGCTCAGAAGGTGAAGAGGTTGCAGAGTCAGCTTCCAAACCAGCACTCAGACACAGCCCTCCTGGCTTCTGTACCAGCAAGTCATCTTTCCATTCTGCCTCTTCCTGGAGATGGCAACCTGATTAAGTCCTAATGCCAGCATTTAACTATCTACTGAAACCTCTCAGAGTTGGAGAATATAAATAAAATTTTAGAGAATTTCTATCTTTCCCAGATGATGAAGTTCTTCAAATTTACCTCTTGATAAATTAAAAACACATTCACATCTAGGTAATATTATTTTTATCCTATAAAGATATGATAAATTTCTCCATAACATCTAGACAACACAATGTTGTATCTCCTACATCTTTATAGGTTTTGCACATGATTTTCCTTGAGAAAAAAAAATCCATATGTTCTAAAAATTCCCCATCACTGAAGTGCTGTACCTTGATTAATGTGAGCAAGACCCAAGGAATAATTTCAGAATGGGGCTGCCAGGTAGCACAGCGAGTAAGAGCACCGGCCCCAGAGTCGGGATAACCTGGGATCGAATCCGGGCTCTGATACTTAGCACCCACACCCAGAAATAACTGGCTGTGTAACCTTGAGCAAGTTACTTAACCCCAATTGCTTAAAAAATAATAATAATAACAATAATTTTAGAATGGACCTTTTATTAAAACACCATGTTGGCTGATGAGGCCACATGGTGGGCTGGGCAGTTATTACCACATGTCCCAGGTATAGCAATAGCAGTAGCAGCAGCCAGCAACAGCCCCGATCTGGGGCAGAACCTCAGCTTATAAAGGGGGCCTTACGTAAGCAGTGACTGGTCAGCACACACCTTGAAACTCCCTGGCCTGACCCAAAAGCCCACCCACTTCTATGCAGGTGAGCTGACTGGGGGAAAGGGTGGAGACCCAGTGTGGGAGGGCAGAGCTGGCCCAGCAGTCTGCTTACTCCTTGGGGGAGGGGGGGGGAAGCAGGCATAACAGAAGGTATTCAAAAAGAAGCTGACATATCCCAGAGATGACTTGTAAGTTACCTTTCAACACAAATTCTATTATTGTAACTAAAGGAAACATTTAAAATTAAACAGTATATCACAAGAATTGCTGTCCTCCATCAGCTTGTCAAGCTAGTAGAAATCAGAAATGGTTTTAAAAATATAAACCTTCTTTTGTATCAGCCATTACCACAGAAGGACAAGAACCTGGAAAAGATACCTGTACTTTTAAAGTGCTGCCAAAGAGATTCTACTAACACTTTCAACATAAATGATTCCAGATTTTTAGCCCACCCCATCACTATCCTTGCAACTAGGCAACAGCATACAATCTCCCATCCAGCATTCTCTAACATAGTTATTGGAGTATTACTACAAGGAAAACTACAGGTCCTAACAAATTGTCCTTTCCTAAAGAGCATCCCCTAGAGAAGAAGCAAAGTCACAAGATGGATAAGGTAAATAAAAGACACAATAGGAAATCCATAGAAATTCAATTACCACTGTGACCTAAAAGCCCAGAGCCATTATATTCCAAGAGCTGATGGCCCAAATGCAAACTAGGATTATAGCCCTACAAATACCTTGAACCAACAACAAACCCCAAGAATAGCAGGTGCTGGACAAGAAACATTTGAGATGCACACTTAAGAAAATCACTACATCCCCTGCAATGCATTCAGTACTCTCTGCTGAAGTGTCAGCACTTTTCTGATATCTCCCAATTCTCTAAGGGCTACTTCATTAGGACCCTTTTAAGCAAAAACAGACTTCTCCAGGAACTCTAGATTCCAAGAGAGATAGATCTTTATTTCCTTCAGCTCACCTTTCCCAAGGTAGACCATGCCATATTCACGACCCTGGGGGTTCTTGTACTCTATTGTGAAACAGACTTCCTTTCCAATCAGCTTCTTCCGCAGGAACTCTCGAGCAGGAAATCCCCAGGGCTAAAAGACAAAACAGACATGCAACATAAGAACTCTCTAATTCCAATATATGATCAACACCTCAAGGAATATGCCTATTCCATAACCACCTTTGCACATAGCATTTAAACTAGAAATTCAAAGGATACCTAGAAAGTGAACCTCTGATTACCTTAAAAGTTAAGGTAAAACTAAGTCACAATGAGTGAACTTCTCAAAGGACTACTTAAATTATTCTTCTATAAGCAAGAAAACCAATTCAATGCCTTCTAGCAAAACAGGAGACACTCAGACAAAATTTTGTTGATGCTCACATCAACAAAATCCACCACAGATAATCTGACTGCCCTTCCAACACCTACCTGGTTAGGCTGAAAATAATTCACCCATTTATAAAGCTTTAATGTTGGTTTACAATATATTTTCTTTACAACAAGCCCATGCAGCAAGTATTACTATCCCCATTTTACAAATGAAGAGGCTGAGGCACAAAAAGTTTAAATGACTTGCACAGGTTCACACATCTAGAATTTCAGTCCAACTAAAATTTAGGACTTCAGACTCCAAGACCAGTGCCCTTTCCAACCTTGGGATACAAGGAGAGAGCAGTACTAAAATGCAACAAATACGGGAAGGTCTAAAAGGGAGAAGTGACACAGATTACTAACACCTATAAAATAACCAACCAGCTATTAAAAAAATACCTAGAAAGGCAGCTAGGTGGCGCAGTGAATAGAGCACCGGCCCAGGAATCAAGAGGATCTGAGTTCAAATCCAGCCTCAGACACTTGACACACTTACCAGCCATGTGACTTTGGGCAAGTCACTTAACCCTAATTGCCCTCCAAAAAGAAAAAAAAAACCCTAGCTCTACCCATGCTTGCTAATCAAAGTTAGAGCTCCATTCTTTCCCAGAAAGTAAAACAAATATAGCAGCACAATGTTTTCTCAAAATCTGGACAATATCTCCAACTTAATTCCATAACTAGCATTAGACAGGACAAAAGGAAGACAACTTTGATGAAGTTTCTCATAAGCAGAGACTGATAATTATTAAATATCATATTTTTGGCCAAAATCTGAATTAATCAGACGGCTTTGCTTTGCTTTAAAAATGCCTTTTCCTGAGTCAGCAACTCCAGAGACCAGATAAGGCTGGAAGTGGGAATCCCCCCTATCTTGGGACATACTCCATACAGTAGGAAAACAGAGACATCCTTGGATCATAAATTCCAAACGGACCCTGGTTTGACTTTGCTCTCTGAGTGAGTTCAGAGAATACTTCCTATGTCAACAATGCCAGATGAGGTTTACTTTATGGCCCTTAAGGATGAGACCCTTAACTCAAGGCATTAACTTGAGTAAGGGGACTTTTTCTTATCTAAAACACAGATATCCCGAGTCATAATTCCAATTGACACTCTGTCAACTCTCTTATTTGATTGTATTTACCATCTATTCAATTAAGAAAATTCCTTTCTCATACAATGATTAAACATTTATGGAGATCATAAATTTGTGTGACACAGCCACCCTGAATTGGTATGGTTCTAAAGTATATTTAAGCTTTCTAAATCTTTTGTTCAGGCAGTTAGAACTTAGCTCCTTGTATGTACAAGTTCACTAGTTTAAGGGAATAAATACTATAACTATATATCAGCTAGCCTGTTGTCTCCTTTAACCAAACTTTTAAGGTTAACAAGACAGTCAGCCTTGCATGAAAAAACTATCCCCCGTAAGGAAACACCAAATTTAAATGAAGTTGGCAAAGCAAATCAAAGACCTTTCGATGCCTGCCTTGTTAACGCCTTCTTTGCTAAAGTTAGTCAATCACCAGCCACAAGAAAGGAGCACTGCAAAACCTGGGCTGTCTGTCATTCTTCTCCCCCAAGAACATCACAAGATACTCAACCATCCTTTTCTTTCTATTTAAACTTTCAACAAAAGGCAATCTAAAATAGCTAGCAAGTAACATATAGTGCTCTGGTGCACATTAAGGTATTTGTAGACAAAAGCATCATTCCATATATCTATCTGCACAATGGCAAGTGAGGAAGTTAAAAAAGAAACAACTTCTATGGAATTCACATTAAACAGTGACTGGTCCCCTGTCCTCCACCAAAAAAAAAAGTTATGAGTTATATGGTATACAATCCAAAGAATCCAAATGACCTTTGTAAACTTTTCATCCCTCTAGCAGGAAGATACTATTAGTATCAGTATTAGAGACCAAAATCAGATCTCAAAAATACTATTTCTGAGATCACATCACAAATATACTACTAACTCACAGTGAAAAGTACTTGCTAAAGTAGGCCTACACAACCTTTGGCCCACACTCTCGGCAAGCCAAAGGATTTTGGGTGACCCACAAAAAATGTAGAGGAAATCCTTTAGTGGGTTGCAGGTTGTGCAGGCCTTAGAGTAAACAAAATAAGATAAACGGCGGCGGCATTAATAAAGAAAGATAAACAAAATAAGAAACCAGACTAATAAAATACAGTTTAACTCCTGAAAGGGAAGATTTTTAAAAGAAGAAAGTGATAAGATAGCTGATGAGGCCTGGCCTGGTGTGTAGGACCAGTCTTAGGCCAACTGGGCTCTGAACACAGCTCCGGGCAGCTGGGCTGGGCCCTAACACCAGGCCATTCCCTCACCTGTAAAGTGAAGGCTTTGGATTAGGCAGTCTCTGCAGACCCTTCTGCCTCTAAATTCAAACTCCCAAGAATAAACCCAGCTGGAAGCCCTGCCATGGACACCAGTATGATCTTGGACAGGGCCTCCGTGAAGTCAAACAGAAGGGAGGGATTCATCCCTTTAGAAACCCAGCACAAACTGTTCTCAGTGATCTCGTGCTCCTCAAACTTCGGATGGACCAGGGAGCCCTATGATTGCTCTCTCCTCTTGGCGACCCTGGCCCTGTGGGAGACCTGGGCATAATGTCATTAGTTCATAGAAACAGGACTTCCGCGGGGCTCCTGCTTCTACCCCCTCCAATTCATGTAAAAGGTGACTCTGAACAAACTTTGGAACTACAGAACCCACAAAATGACACAGAGAAGGTAACCTCCTGCTGAGGACAGTCCAGCAGGCTGGCAGGAAGCAGGGCCAGCACAGTGTGTTGGGAACCCAGCCCAGCCCCACAGGAGGCGGAGGTTTTAGCTTCAGGGCAGCCACAACCAGCCTCCAGCTGGAGGGACTTCAGATCACCAGCAGCTGTGGCAGTTTCCAGAATTATCAACCCATAGATGCTAAGGTCAAAGTGAGAGGTCAGTACAGGGTGGACTTTGTGAACCAAGAGTTTGGGAGTGAGGTCTGGCCTTTACCCTCTCGAGGGAGAAGTACTGCAACCACCACCTCGTAGTGGCTTCAGAGCTCCTGGCCTGAAGATTGTAGGGGGGACCAAGAGACCAGTCTGAGGGGTTATCGCTCTTGCTTTAACCTGCTTGAATCTGGATTGAGGTCTAGGGTAGATGTCCTGGGGTGCGTAACCAGTTTGCCAGAGTGTGTGGAGGCTTCAGAGAAGGCACCCAACATTAGTTGGTGTTAGCTCCAGCAGCTGCTAAAACCCCCACGATTGGGACAAAGCTCCCCACTCTGGTAGCAGAGTTCTACTGTGGCAAAAAGCTCAGAAGTCAAGTAATTGAGTGGCAACATGAGCAAATGAGGGAAGCAAGGCAAGCACTGTGATCTGATTCTGGATTCCTTTGTGGGGGACAAAAAGGATCAAAGCATGGAACAAGAGGAAGACAGTAAAGTCAGAACTCCTGTACCAAAAGTTTCTAAGAAAAATATGAGCTGGTTACAGGCCATAGAGGAGCTTAAAAAGGATTTTGAAAATCAAATAAGAGAAGTGAAGGAAAAATTGGGAAGAGAAATGAGAACAATGCAAGAAAATTATGAAATTAGAGTCAACAAACTGACTGAAGAAAATAACTAAAAAATAGACTAACTCAAATGGCAAAAGAGGCTCAAAAAGCCAATGAGGAGAAGAATGCCTTAAAAAGGCGAATTTGTCTGATGGAAAAGGAATGTCAAAAACTCACTGAAAAGAATCATTCCTTCAGAATTAGATTGGAGCAAATGGAAGCTAGTGACTTTATGAGAAATCAAGATACTATTAAACAGATCCAAACAAATGAAAAAATAGAAGGCAATGTGAAATATCTCACTGAAAAAACCACTGACCTGGAAAATAAATCCAGGAGAGATAATTTAAAAATTATTGGACTACCTGAAAGCCATGATCAAAAAAAGAACCTAGAAATTATCCTCCAAGAAATTCCCAAGGGAAATTGTCCTGATGTTTTAGAACCAGAAGACAAAATAGAGATTTAAAGAGTCCACTGAGGGGCAGCCAGGTGGTGCAGTGAGTAAGAGTGCCGGCCCCAGAGTCGGGAGACCTGGGTTCGGTTCCGGGCTCAGATACTTAACACCCACACAAAATAACTGGCCATGTAACCTTGAGCAAGTTACTTAACCCCAACTGCTTAGGGCAGCCAGGTGGTGCAGTAAGTAAGAGCACTCACCCCAATGTTGGGAGACCTGGGATCGGTTCCAGCCTCCGATACTCAGCACCCACACAAAAATAATAACTGGCCGTGTAACCTTGAGCAAGTTACTTAACCCCGATTGCTTAAAAAACAAAAAAGTAAAAAATAAAGAGTCCACCGATCACCTCCTGAAAAAGATCCCAAAAAGAAAACTCCTAGGAATATTATAGCCAGGTTCCAGAGTTCCCAGATCAAGGAGAAAATATTACAAGTAGCCAGGAAGAAACAATTTGAATATTCTGGAAACACAATCAGGATAACACAGAATCTGGCAGCTTCTACACTGAGGGATCAAAGGGCTTGGAATATGATATTCTGGAGGTCAAAGGAGCTGGGATTAAAACAAAGGATCGCCTACCCAGCAAAACTGAGTATCATGTTTCAGCAGAAAATATGGTCATTCAATGGAATAGAGGATTTTGAAGCATTCTTGATGAAAAAACCAGGGTTGAATAGAAAATTTGACATTCAGATACAAGAAGCAAGAGAAGCATGAGAAGGTAAACAGGGAAAAGAAATCATAAGGAACTTATCAAAGTTGAACTACTTACATTACTGCATGGAAAAATGATCATTGTAACTTATGAAACTTTTCTCAGTACGAGAATAGTTGAAGGGAATAGAAATGTGTGTGTATATATGTGTGTATGTGTGCACACATGTGTGTATGTGTGTGTATACATACATATATATGTCTGTATAGGAGGGTATATGGGCATATGAATACATATGTGAGTATGTGTATATGTGTACAAGTATACATACAGAGGGCACAGGACCAGTTGAATAGAAAGGGATGATATATAAAAGGTGAAATTAAGAGGTAAGAGAGGAATATAATGAGAGGAGATGGGGAGAGATAGAATAGGGTAAATTATCTCATATAGAAGAGGCAAGGACAATGGAGGGGAAGAACAGGAAGGCAAAAGGGAATGAGACAACCTTATTCTCAATGAATGTGGCTTAGGGAGGGAATGACATACACACTAAATAGCGTATCTCACCCTACAGGACAGTAGGGGGAAAGGGGATGAGAAGGTGGATGATGGAAGGGAGGGAAGTTGGAAGCACCCACTTTTGAAAAGGGACAGGATCAAAGCAGAGAAGAGAACAAGTGTGGGGTGGGATGGGATAGAGGGAAATAGAGTCAGTCTTTCACAATATATACACTATGGAAATGTTTTGCATAGCTAACATGTACAACTTATATTGAATTGCTTATCTTCTCAGTAAGGGTGGGTGACGAGGGAGGTAAGGAAAGAATCTGAATTCAAAGGTTTAAAATCAAATGTTTTAAAACTATATGTTATTATTATTATTTTACATGTAACTGGGAAATAAGATATACAGGCAGTGGGGCATGGAGATCCACCATGCCCTACTAGAAAGTCAGGGGGGGATGGGGAAAGATATAGGAGAGAGCAGACTGGGGGAGGGAATATTCAGTAAGATCACTGCTTTGGGGTGGTGGGTAGGGGAAAAATGGGGAGAAAATTTGTAACTCAAAATCTTGTGGAAATGAATGATGTAAACTAAAAAATAAAAAAAAATAAACTACAAAAAAAGAAGAAAGTGATAACAAAAAATTAAAGGAAACTGAATAGAGGCACCTTTCACAAGTATGACTAAGGGGAAAAGTTGTAAGCAAATAAGGGATATAGATCACAAAAGATAAAATGCACAATTGCAATAACATGAAATTGGAAATCTCTTCCACAAACAAAATCACTTCGGCTAGGACAAGAAGGGATACTAGCTTTGCTCAAATATTTCTGTTCATTATGCAAGGCAAGAGAAAATTTATATATATACACACATATATACATATATAGAGACACACACACATATATACATATATATACACACACACATACACACACACACACATATGAAAAAGACTAAAAGCCATTCCCCAATACCTAAGTGGTCGAGGGATATGAAGAGACAGTTCTCAAAAGAAGTGCAAACAATTAACAAATACATGAAAGACTGAAATTTCACTTCAAATTTAGTAAACTGGCAAAGATGACAAAAGAACAATCTATGTCAGATGGAATGTAAGAAAGAAAGCACACTAATACATGCAGATAGAATTGTAAATGATCTAAATATCCTAGGAAAACAACTTGGAATTATGTCCCTACTTCCCCAACGTGACTAAAATGTCCACACCCTTTGACAGAGGTCTTATTGCTAGGAAGAAACCTTAACAAAGGCAAAGACAGAAAGTTTGCAATATGTATAAAAAACATTCATAGCTAAACTTTTTTGGTAACAAAGAATTTGAAACAATGTCCATGACCACTGCCTGAGAAATGCCCTAAACAAGCTGTAGAACATGAAAACAAAACTAAACAAAGTACATTAATTATAATGACCAAGATTGGCCCTAGACTATAGATGAGAAAATGCATATCCCTCCTTTCAATGGAGAGATGGAGGGCTAGAAAGGATGGAATGTTGCATATGCTGTCAAATACGGTCAAATGGTAGCTAGTTTTGTTGAATTGTCCTTTTTTAAATCTTTGGTACAAGGGAAGACTCACTGGATAGGGAAGGTGGGAAGGATCTATTCAGAAATGAATGTATTCTAAAAACAAAAAGCATACATAAAGTTTGTTTCTTCATTTTTAAAAGAGAATGGCGAGGATAAGAACTAAAAAGAACCTGGGACTTTCAAAAGAATGAAAGGGAACCCAAGATAGTTTTCAGATTTCTATAATCATTGGTGGTCTACAAAGATTAGGAAAGCCTAGCCTAGCAGTGCCAAAAGTAGAGAATTATGTATTTTTTAAAAGTGGAAAAACCCTGGAGAAGCACTAAATCTGTCTAGAAGGGTAAATGAAAAGGTTCAAGACCTACTGACACCCCTGTTCCATAGGCAAAGAATGAATAACCAACTAAATCAATGGAATTAAAGAGAAATGCCTTACCATTGGCGCTAAGACACAGAAATTTTGCAAAGGAGTCAAACAATTATAAAAGTGACAGTGACCAAGATATGCATCTACCTCATGTCCACTTACCTATGTGGAGAATCCAGAAAACAGGAAATCACCTACCTCATCTGGTGTATCCTTGGCATCTGGCTGTCCTGCTGCAGCCCGTCGAGCCAGGTTCCCAGCACGAATGTTGCTGAGGTTGATCTGCCTCTCAGGAGGAGGCCCACCACGTGGCTGTCCTCGGACAATGATAGCACATCCTGAGAGGACCTATGAGAGGAAAATAAAAGATAAATTAAAAAGTCTAAATCTGAGACAATAGAATTAATCTCTAGGAAAAATATGTATACAAGATTACAGACCAGAAAAAGCATTTCTACAAAATGGGATGCGAGTCAGGGATACCTCCACTGCTATGAAAATGGTTGCAACAATATAGCTAAAACATGTCAGTTATATTTATAAATATAATGGAGATGAGCCAAAAAGAAAGAGAAGAGGTCCACTTCAGGCATGGGAGACAGTAGGAGTAAATAATGCACAGTGATGGGAAAGAAAAGGAAAAGAACAGGAAAGAGTGGCTATACCAATTTGGAAGCAATAAGAGGATGTGAAGAAGGGTAATGTGAATTATGACCAGGCTACAAAAGATCTTGAATGCCAGAATCAGGAGATCATATTTTATTTAGGAGGAAAGGGAAAACCACTAAAGGTTTTTGAATGGAAAAGACTCTCTAACTTGCACTCTTGATCCTATTTCCTGACATCTCCTGAATTCTGCCACAATATTTATTTATCCCTTTGCCTTATCATGCACACTCATGTCAACCCAATCCTAAAAGTTTGGCCTACTTATGCCAAATTTAGTTCTCTTTCCAGTGCACCAGTTATCTTTGAGTGCTCTCCTTCTTCTAGCAAACTCCAAATCGACACACATAAATGTGAAGTGGTTTTAGTAATAACAACTAGCATTTAGAGCCTACTTGTCCTTGTATGTCCTTCTTTCTCGAAAAGGACCATGACATCAGGAAGGTGATGCCATAACTTGCAAGTGAATTGTACTTAAGTGGGGGAGGACTGTGCAAGGTCACCAGCCTTACTTTCTCCTCTGGAGCCATGTGGGTCCAGCGGCAAGCTACTGATCAGAACAACTAAAGATGGCCCCCTAGATCCTACTATGGTGCCAGGAACTATGCTAAGCACCATTTACAAATAATTATCTCATTTGGTCCTCACAACAATTCATTATGCCTATTTTACAGTTGAGGTAACTAAAAAAGATAGAGACTGAGTGATTTGACCAGGGTCACATAGCCAGTAAGTGTGTGAGGCCAGATTTAAAGCACAATAGTACACCATCATTCATTCATTCTCCATCACCACAGCATACTTAAACCATTTCTCCATTGGTGGACATCCTCTTAGTTTCCAGGGTTTTTTGCCATCACATAAAGAAGCCACTATAAATATTTCTGCACATAAAGGACCTTTTCCTCTTTCTTTAATCTCTTTTGAGTATAGACTCAGCAGTGGTATAGCTAGATCAAAGGGCATGAACAGTTATCACTTTCAAGGGCATCAGAGGTCTTTGCAATTCGGGTTCCTGCAGAGTCTTCTACAATCAGTCAATCAACATGAATTTATTAAGCAGTTACTACATGCCAGGGACTGCGCTAAAAAAAGGCAAAGGCAGTGCCTCAAGGAGCTACCACTGCCATTGCATACAAATTTCACTTGACCAGGTAGATAGATGCCTTCCTGCTAAGCACTGCTAAGCTACAGCACCTCTGACTTTCATTCTAAAACAGATACCAACTACCTGGGTAGGAGGGAGGAGTGGGGCGGGGAAGACTGGCTTTTTCAGCTTTTAAACATGAGGAGAAAGCCTTACAAATCTGTGTGATCCCCAGGCTATATCTGAGTTGGCTACCTGGACAAGTTATTTTTCTCCTCTCTAAAATATCTCCCCATATATTCATTAGCCCTTTTGATAATAGTCATGAGATGTTTTGACATTAACCTAGAGAGGACACTAATTTCAGAAAAGTATCACTGAATTGGACAAACGACTGTCCCAGAACAATCCCACTATCAAAGTTTTAGCAATTCATGCTTCAAGCTTTCATAGCTGCAGTAATTATTCTTGCTAATTTATAGCACATAGAGAGCATCTCATATGGCAATTTTTTTAACCAATTTAACCAACAGGAAAATCATGTACCCTGGAAAACCAGCTTGCCCTACCTAATACAGATGTATGTCTATGAAACCTAGCTGTCCCATTGAGTCAGTCTGCTCAAGGTTATGAAGGACAAACTTCTCAGCTGTGCCAGTAAGTGATGAATGAGAAGTGATACAATTCGAAGGACCTAGTTTCAGGGTACATCTGATAATTTACAAAAGCCAATGGGGATGTCCAAAACCAAAGGATGTTGACTAGACAACATTATATTACATTTAAAGCACACACCAGGCAGACACTAAAATGCTATCCAGAAGAAAGAAAACCTCAGAGACAATGTTCTTTAGGTTATGATAAATTACTTAATTGTTACAAGTCTCCAACAACCTAATACCAGACATTTGGTAACTTTGTTCTTCCACAGCTAACCACACAAACACTAGCTTTATTGAAATAAAAAAAAGTTAATGTTCTAGTTGTAGGGACAGTGTCCCCTAACAGGTTTAAACAGGCTAATTTTTCCTCTCAATTTCAAATGCCATCCAATTAGCGTCTATAAAACCTGAGGCTGCCCTCTTTAAGGTCCACAAGGGCAGCTAGCCTAAATACATAAAGTATCTGCTAAATAGGGAGTCACAGTCAAAAGAATGTGAATAAAGCAGACACTTAAAAGTGATGTGAAAAGAGAGAATGCAGATAAAAAACAGCATGGCAGCCCAAGCTGAATCAAAAGAAAGAGTGATGAGAAACTGTTTATCAGAGTATACAGGATTAGAGGTTGAGATGCTAAGCAGTAAAGCAAACCAACTGACAACTCAGAAAGCTAAAAGCAAAGGCCAAGAGGGTCCTGAAGGATAGAGGGCTAGTTTAAAACTACTTATTTTTAATAAGTGTTCAGAAGGAAGTCATGAGGAAGAAGGAAATAATGATACAAATGAAATCTAAAAGTATCAGGAAGGATGACAATGCCAAGAAATAAGGTAAGTTTTTAGAAACAAAAGAGTTCTTTGACCGAAACACTACATTAAAAAAAACAAAAACCATATCATGGAAGAAAGGAACCATGAAAACCACTACAAATTAAAGATATCACAGAGACAGTGAACCAAAAAATGTCTACAATGCAATTTGGAAGCTAGTTCCTCCCATAATGGAGCCATATGAATTAAGGCACTGTGCCAAGACTAGAAACAAGCAAGATTTTTATTAGGTCATTGAGTTCAAAGTCAGTCACAGAAATTAGGTTGGGGGGGATAGGGAAGGTGTTATTAGAGGTCAGGAAAAAAAAACAACAGTGTGATGAGGTGCTAGACACAGTAATGAATTAAATGTTGACTAGGAAAAGAGCAAGTAAAAAAGATGAATAAAAAATAAAGGAGTGAAACTAAATGGGAAGGGGGGGGTCAGAAGAGGGAGAAGATAGGTTTTAGAATGCATCAGGAAAAGGCTTCCTGGCAGTCAGTAGTCATCTCCACAGGGAAGCACCATCCCTTGAGAATTTAAAATTTATCTAGACAAGAAATGGGCAATCCTGAAAGAGGTTAAGATATGTGGCCCAGGAGGTTTTTCCCAGGATGCCCGCCAACTACACATTTCCTTTAGGCAGGCAGCTGGCCTCAAAAAGCAAGGGCCTTGCCTAACTTTGAGAAACAGCATTCATCTAAAATAAAAAAGGGCATGGCACTCCAAAGCACAATTCCCCACTTCTTCAGTACGCTGGTCTGCACTCTAACAGTGCAGAGATGCAAAGCTACTGGCTCCCACAATTTCATTCTGCTTTACACAATTATTGTCCCAATTTTTGAATCAAATTTTAAAGCCGAAAAGGACATTAAAATCCTGTGCTAGTTCATTCCTCTAACTTAACTGTCAAAATAAAATTGAAGTTCATAAAGATTATTGTCTGAGAAACTGTTTACTAGTAGCAAAGCCAATAATTGACCTTAAGTCTTCCTACTCCCAGGCAGAGTCCTTTTTCTACTATTATTTTTAAAGAGAAACATTTGAGGGGCTTAATTTTCTCTTTTAAAGTTTTTTGGGGGGAAGGGTTAGATATGTGATTTCATTGGTACAGGAAACCCCCCCTTCCAACAGGTGGAGGGCAATTTATAATCCTAAAGAGATGCCTGGGGCACAGACAGATTAAATGATAAGCAGGTGTCCAAGATTAGATCTGAACTCTCATCTTCCTGATTTCAAACCCATCTCTGCCCTTATACCACTCTGCCTATCACATTAAAATTATACTATCAACATAATATCTGTAATAACCCACTGGTTAAATAGACTAGAGAAAAAAGCAGCTTCTTTCCAGATGGCAGCAAGGCTGTTACAACAGATGAAATTCACTGAGCCATAATCCAACAAACAGTAATGTATTCATGGATTATAATTTAATATACCAATAAATATTTGCTGCCAACCTGCTATACAAAAAGCGATATATTAGCCCCAAGGCCAAAGACTCAGACAGACATCCAGGAGCATGAACAAAGACTCAGATCTGAAGAAGACAGGAAAATGATATGACAGCAGGAGGCCCTACCTTAAGACTGGATTTAGAGTTCCAATGGCAGAAGGAATTGCTTAAAATCACAAAGGCATAATTAGGGGTTATCTAAGCAGCTATTCATTTTTATTTACAAAGAAAGAGGGCAAGAAGAGGAGAAAAGAAAAAGCAGAAGACCAAGACGGACATCATTCTGGGAACCAAAGATGAATAATATAAATCTGAAATCCCTCTCACTATTTAAAACATCCACCCAGACAATAAGGAAACAATCATTTATTAAGTAGGTGCTGTTATTATCCCCATTTTACAGTTGAGGAAACTAAGGCAAATAGAGATTTAATGACTTGCCCAGGGTCACACAGTAAATGCCTAAGGTCACATCTGAACTCAAATCTACCTGACCTCAGGTCAACCACTCTGTGCATTGTAATGTCTACCCATGTTCATCTTCACTGAGTTAACAGCTAGGACAGTAGTTTTAGGTGGGATATATAAATTAGGAGTTCTGCACGAGAAAGTAAAAATATTACCATTTACCTAGTGCTTTTTAGTTTGCAAAGTGCTTTATGTATATTTTCTCATTTGATGTTTGCAACAACTTACAGAGATAGACATGGCATAAATTAACTCCATTTTAATGTGGAGAAAACAGTGACCTGAAGAATTTAAGAGGTTACACAGTAAGTAACAAATGGTCAAAGAATACTAACAATTTTCAAAAGAATTAAAAACGATCAATACATTTATGAAAGATTTCTCTAAATCACTAAATAAGGGAAATTCAAATCTAAATGACTTTTATCTTACACTCAGCAAATTAACAAAGATGACAAAAAACATAATTTATCAATGTTAGAAGGGCTGCAGACAGACATACCAATACATTGCTAATGTAAATATGAATTGATCTAAGCACCAGTATTAAAGAAACAATTTGGAATTATTCAAAGAAAAGTCACTAAACTATGCAAAAACTGACTGAGCTCCCTGTTACACATATTCCCTAAGAAGATCAAAGACAGAAAAGTCCCATAAATACCAAAATATTCATAGCAGCACTTTTGGTGGTAGCAAAAGGGAAACAAAATAGACACACTCCAACTAGGGAATAACTGAACAAACTGGTGTGGGAATGTAATAGAAAATGACTGCACTACAAGAAATGACAAATAATTGCCTCATTCAGAGAAATATGGGAAGTAAGCAGAATAAGAGCAACATGGCAGAACAAGCAGAGAGCAGACCTTGGAGTTAGGAAGATGGAGTTTCAAATCCACCTCCAACACATGATCACTATGTGAGCCTAGACAAGCCACTTAGCTTCTCAGTGCCTTGGGGTAGTATACAAGGTGCCTGATGGCAAGAGGAAAGAAGGAAGGAAGGAAGGAAGGAAGGAAGGAAGGAAGGAAGGGAGGGGAAGGAAGAGAAGGGGAAGGAAGGCAGGTAAATAAAGCTCTCAAAAGTCGGAAAAAAATACAGTCAAATCCTCCACATTCGTGCATTTGACTTTTGCAACTTCAAGCATTCCGGTGATTTTGTTAGTAACCTCATTTTCACTTTTCTGTTTGAGGGCTATGCACAGTAAAGAAAGAAAAAAACATGAGAAGTACAATGCCCAAGTTTATATCCACAAAAAAGCAGAAAAGTATTCATAGAAGTGTTTGTGAATCCACTCCAGGAAATAAAGTAACCTTTCAAGTACATGATGAGAGAACTGAAAAAAAAAAATGGCAAAGTTTGTGGGTAAACGAGATGGTAGTCAATTCCCACCCTTAATCCCCGCCCACTTTCTGGCCCACAGATAGCAGAATTGAGCCAGTCTTGGCCAGGCCAAGTCACCCTGAGTGGGAGTTCAAACTTGGACTAGGGGCTGGGGATTCACCCCAAGGCATGTGCTTTTTATCAGAGAGCAGTTCAACTACAGAGTCAAAAGGAAGATTAGAGATGGCAGGTTCCTCCTTTCTTTTATTTTACCTAGGGGTTCTTCTGACATCACCGCCCTTGCCTTTCTCTGTTTCATGCGGTGTTGTCTCTCCTCTCCTCTGCATTTTATGAGTTTTTTCATGGTCTTCATTTTAGGAACAGTGCATATTAACAGGATTAATATTTTGTTATAAAGAAATGTATGCAGAAAAGTAAATTTTCTCTTGGAGGTAATGTGGGAAAACTGAAACACTAATGCACTTTTGATGGAGTTGTGAACCATTTGGAGAGCAATTTGGAACTATGCCCAATGGGCTATAACATTGTACATACCCTTTGACCCAGCAATACCACTACTAGGTCTATATTCCAAAGACATAAAAAACAAAAAGGAAAAGGACCTATATGTACAAAAATACTTACAGCAACTCTTTTTGTGGTGGCAAAGAATTGGAAATTGAAGGCATAGCCATCAACTGGGGTACAGTTGAACAAGCTGTGGTATGTGACTACAATGGAATACTGTTGTGCTATAAAAAATTATAAGCAGGATACTCTCAGAAAAACTTGGAAAGACCTATATGAACTCATGCAAAGTAAAGTGAACAGAACCAGGAGAAGATTGTACGACTGCAAGAAGATCAACTGTGAATGACTTAGCTATTCTCAGCAATACAATGATCCAAGATAATTCCAAAGGACTTATGATGACAAATGCTATCCATGTCCAGTGAAAGAACTAATGGAACCTGAATGCAGATCAAGGAATACTTTTTTTTTTTTTAAAACTATCTTTCTTGGGTTTTCTTTTTTTGGTCTGTGTTTTCTTTCACAACATGACTAATATGGAAATATGTTTTGCATGACTGCACATGTATAACCTTTAACAAACTGCCTTCTCAATGAGGAGGAGGAGAAGGAGGAAGGGATAGACCTTGGAACTCAAAATTTTAAAAAACAAATGTTAAAAGTTGTTTTTACATGCAATTGAAAAAATAAAATATTAAGGAAAAATCTATTTTTATTAATCTCTAGAGAAAGATTACAGACTTTGATAGTCATGGGAACTAACCCCCTATTTCATAGAGGTTCAATGTACCAACTTTTGTGGTTTTTTACGTTAGCATGTTTTTTAGGAACACATGGAAGTTGAGGATTAATTGTACAAAAAATCATCATCATCACCACTAGCATTTCTCGAAGTACTATAAGGTTTGGAAAGTGCTTTAATTATCTTTTTAAGCTCATAACAACCCTGATGGTTATTACTAGCACCATTTTACAGATGAGAAAACTGAGGCAAATAGCAGGTAAGTGACTTCCCAGGACTATACACAGATAGTATCTCCAACTAATTTGAATTCAATGACTCTAAAATCATAAACAACACTGCAACAAAGCAGAATGTTGTATTATTACAATGCCCAAACTTGACCCTGGAAAAAAAAGGAAGAAATGTTAACTCCTTCCGTTTCTTAGAAAAGTGAGGGTCTACGGCCATAAAATGCTGCATATCCTATAAAAAAGACCTAGTCACTAAGTTAACTGATTTTGCTTAACTGTTTTTCTTTGTTAAAAAAGAAAGAGGAGGATATCTGGAAATGAGTATGATGTAAAAATAAAAGGTTATCAACAAAACTTCAATTTAAAAAATAAGACAGAGCTCAGATACACAGTGAAGATATGAGGGACAAAATGTCCTCTAAAACCACCTCCAACTCTAAAATTCCACAACTGATTCAACCTATTCTCTAATCCACTACATTTCTGTAATTATAAAGTCCATACTTGCTCCAACTCTCCAAAGCCAAAACATACCACCATTACAGAGCTCATAAAAGTTCGAGTGGAAGATTCTACAAAAAAGCGTTTTGGCACTGGTCAGGAGATTGGACTAAATTAACTCTAAGGTACTTCCAACTCGAATTCTTTGAATTTGCAAATCAACAATGCCATGAGTTTGGAGTTATTACTTTTACTTATTATGCCCTTTCTAACTAGGAGTTTCTCAACCAGTAGTTCCCAAAAGTTGCAGTAAAGAAACTGTTTCAAGTATAAAAAAATTTGTTAAATGTAAAAACTCAGGGAGAGAGATACAGGAGAAAAATTTGGCAATGTAAAAACAAAAGATATCAACAAAATTTATTTTTAAAAAATATACAATATGCCATTTTCAGTCAGCATATGGCAAATGGAGAGAGATGAGGATAAGCTATTTACTCTTAGTATTTCTACTACTGAGCCAAATGAAGTCTGAGAGGACTGAACAAATTTGCCTGGATGTCCTGCCAAAAGAAATGACCCAGTTTAATCCCATCAAATCTTACTGAGAGAAAGCAATAGGAAGAGGAGAAAGAGAAAGCTATGGCTTCCTTCTCTATTTCTTATTCTAATCTGCTGTGCCCATCATTCTCCTACCATATCTGTCCCATGTCAAATCCCTCTTTTTTCCTTAGTGAACAACTTATATTTCACACCTTATTTTTGTCTTAAAAACAAAATTCTTACCAATTGGATTTGCAACCCATCTCCTTTACCAAATACCATGTCACCACAATAAGCAAGAGAGTGAATATATAGCAAAATGTCTATACTGTTTAGAATATAGGCATAGAAGAGAAACTGACAAAGAAACAGGTTACAGGGATGTGTAAGGAATGAAACCCTTAGAGTTAGAAAAAGGAGAATGCAGTGGTGCCAGCGCTAATGAGCAGCTGCCACCACCCATCTGCTATTCAGGAGCACAGCTCTATTTCCCTGGTATCCTCAAAGCTTCCTTGTAACACCCCATATGTAGAAAGCTGATCCAGGACAATAATGTTGATAAATATATCTATAATAGTCTTTCAAAAGTGACCTGTAGGCTATATATTTAACTTCTTTAATACTGTTTCCTCAGCTTTATTATGATTAATAGTACCTAGAATATCAACCTAACATGGCTGTTAGTAGGAAGCCCTTTGCAATAGATGTCAATCCCCAAAGTACCACTGTTCTATATATCAATAAAATAAGACCTTTTTTTTAGAGCTGATTCACTTTGAACAGGCATTTTAAAAAATGGGGTCTTGAAGAGTCAAACACTAAAAATGACTGAAAAATGACTCAACAACAAAAGGTGCCAGGCCCTGTGCTAAGCACTGGGGATAAAAGAACAAAGATGAAACAATCCCTACTCACAAAATGCTTACATTCTAAAGAAGATGAGTACATATATCCCAAAGAGATCACAGAAGTGGTAGGAAGACCCATATGTATAAAAATGTTTATAGCAGCTCTTTTTGTGGTAGCAAAGAATTGGAAATTAAGGGGGTGCCCATCAATTGGGAAATGGCTGAACAAGTTGTGGTATATGCATGTTATGGAATACTATTGTACTATAAGAAACGAGGAGCAGATGGTCTTCATATTTACCTGGAGAGGCTTATACAAACTGATGCTGAATGAGAAGAGTAGAACCAGGAGAAATTTGTACACAATTACAGACACAACGTATGTGTGATGACCAACTTTGATAGACTGGACTCTTCTCAGCAATGCAGTGATATAAGTCAATACCAAAAGACTCATGATGGAGAGAAATATGTGCATCCAGAGAAAGAACTAGAAAGAACTGAGTTTATATCCAGGTAGAAGCAAAATAACTGATCTTTTTCCTTCTCTTGTTTGGTTTTATGTCCTCTTTACCATTTTTCATTCCATCTGATACAATCAGTCTTTATAACCTGACTAATGTATAATGTGAAAGTATTTACATATCCTATACTTAACTACATGCCGCCATGGGGGGAGGGGAAGGAGGGGGACAAAATGTGAAACTCAAGGAATTGTGAAATTGAATCCTGTAAACTAAAAGGAAACAAATTAATTTTTTAAAAATTTTTTTAAATTAAAAAATAAAAAAGATGAGTACATGCACAAGTATATACAACATGAACATAGAGTGAACAAATAGAAATAAATAAAATAGTTAAATGTTTTACTTATCAAGAGCACTTTCCTCCCCTCTCCTTCCTCCTCCCAAACCCAAGTCTGCCCTAACCGGGACAGAGTATAAAGGCTAGCCTATTGTATCAGTAGACAGAAATGGAACCATCATTTCCATTCTGGAAACCAAGTCTTTGCTAATGCAGTCTAAGACAGCATGGTAATCATCTTTGGCAACCATGTTCCATTACTGATTCCTATCAAGTTTGCAATCCACTAAAACTTGCAGATCTTCTCTTCCATACATAAACTGATATCTACCCATGCTTTTCAAACCTTATACTTGCAAAGTGTGGTGTTTTTTAACCTAAATGTAAAATATTTATCTTCTTCCTGGTGCCAATTTATCCCCTCTACAATTCATCCACCACACCATCATCTAAGTATCTCAATGTATCACTATGATTTTGCCATTTTCTAATTAAAAACCTTCAATAACTCCCAACTGCCTCCCAAGTAACACTAAGACCCCAAAATGTAAAATGACTAGCCTATGGTTATACAAGCAGTAAATGGTACAATGGAAACTTAGGTGTTATGAATCCAAGTCCAACATTCCAGTTTCAACAACTCAGTGCAGAATATTGCACAGGCCCCTCCTCAGCATATATCTCACTTTCCACTGTATTCGTTTTTTGAATGAATCAAAAAGTATTTCTTAAGCACTTATTATGTGCAAAGCACAAGACACAGAGAAAGGCAAGATAGTGCCTACTAACAAGAAATTCACATTCTTATAAGAGAAAATACATATAAGAGGTGTTTCAGTTGCAATCAAGATGAAAAAGCACATTGGCCCTTAGGTTGCAGCAGCAAAGCAAATGGCAATGCGTGTTCTTCCATATCATTTCCATTTATCAATACTAGAAGGGTCCTTGCATAAAGGTTTTAAAAATAGGAAAAAATTTTTATTTCAAGGTAAAATCGTAACACTATTATTGATGTGGTTGGTCCTTCTAGCATTAAAAAAAAATCTATTTCTGATGCTGAACCATTTGAAATTGCCAAAGACTTTGATGCCAAGAACCTTTTTTTCTGGTTCTTCATTGCTGCAGCTACAAGACAAGTTTCCAGGCTGCATCTCTACTGCTTCTTATCTCTCTCCCCCAAGATGCATCCATGCTTCTGTACCTGTCCTTGGCCTGACTGTACACTACTTGAGAGCAGAGCTTTATGTTGCAGCCAGCAGTGCGCTGGTAAATATTTAACACCTGGCTCTCCAAAAAGAAAAGGAAATGTAGACAAGATACTTTTAAGTTTAACCTACACTATTAACATTTTCTCCATCACTTTCTTAACTCTAGATAATCAACAAAGCAATAAATGGAAACCTGATCTGTAGCTGTTCAAACTGAAAATTTAAGAATCAGTTTGAGGAGGGAGGCTAGGTGGCACAGTGAGTAAAGTGCCAGCCCTGGAGTCTGGAGGACCCGAGTTCAGTTCCGGCCTCAGACACTTAACACCCACACACACAAAAAAAAGCTAGTCATGTAACCGGCAAGTTACTTAACCCCAACTGCCCTCCAAAAGGCAAAAAAAAAAAAAAAAAAAAGTATAATAGGGGCAGCTAGATGGCGCAGTGAGTAAGAGCGTCGGCCCGGAGTCGGGAGACCAGGGATTGGTTCCGGCCTCAGATACTTAACACCCACCCAAAATAACTGGCTGTGTAACCTTAAGCAAGTTACTTAACCCCAATTGCTTAAAAAAATAATAATAATAATCAGTTTGAGGGTTCCAGCTGGTTCTAGGCACACTTCTGGTTGCAGCTATCTTTTTACCTCCAATGCCCTGCACAGAGAAAGCATTTCAGGGATAGGAGGAGTGATCCGGATCTATGATTTCATCAACATGGAGAGCTCTCAATATAGAAAGAAGCTGCTCTACCAATACAGATTGAAACGCATTTAAAATTCAATCTTAAGATACCTGTGTCACCAACAGACTGACCTGCCAGGATGTATCAGAGAAAGCATTTGTATCCAGTCCTTCCTGACTCAAAGACTGACCACTCTATTACTAAACTATGCTGCTTTTCTTTTTTCTTAATAAGGCAATTAATATTTTTAAAAACTGAACAGGATTGTTGAATTGAACTTAAGTGTCAGAGGAAAAGTCAACTCCAAGTTCAAGGAACTTTACAATATACCGATGATGTAAATATTAACAAGCTTATCCTACTTCACTTGAATATTGGACATCAAAGGTGTTCATTTCCCCTGAGTTATTCTACACACTTAGTGGGAAAATAATAGTTTTTCTGCCTGAATTATCTTAAGAGTAATTTCTTAATGCCAAAACAACTGTATTCAGCATCAATAATTTACAAAAAGAAAGGTCCAGGATAATTTTTTCTTTACTTGCTACAATGTTCAACTCCCACTAGGAATCTCTTTATCAAGGTCTCTTTTGCTAAGGTCTGTCAATTCCACCTTCACAGCATTTCTTGAATATACTTCCTATCCTCTAATTGCAACACCACCACCCTGGTGCATCACCTCAACACCTGGACTAATGGCCTGCTGATAGGTCAGCCTGCCTCAAGTCTTTCCCCACTCCAATCCATCCTCCATTCAGCACCAAAGTGATTTCCTAATGCACATGTTTAACCATGTCACTCTCCTACCCAATAAATTCCAGTGGCTCCCTATCACCTCCAGGATCAAGTACAAAAATGATCTGTTTAGCAGTTAAAAGCCCTTCATAATCTAGGCCCCCTCTTTATCTTTCCAGTCTTCCTATACCTTACTCCCCACCCTGTATTCTTCAATTCAATAACACTCAACTCCTTACTGTCCCACGAATAAGACATTCAATTTCTCAGCTCTAGGCATTTTCTCTGGCTGTCTTCCATGCCTAAAATGTTCTCCCTCCTCACCTTCATCTACTGGTTTCACTGGCTTCCTGTAAGTTTCAACTAAAATTCCACCTTATACAGGAAGCTTTTCCCGATCCTTCTTAATCCTAGTGTCTGCTCGGTTAATTATTTCCTATTTATCCTGCATATAACTTGTTTCTACATATCTGTTTGTTGTTTCCCCATTAGATTGTGAGCTCCTTGATGGCAAGGACTGTCTCATCTTTCTTTATATCCCTGGGACTTACCATAGTGCCTGACAAACAGTAGGTGCTTAATAAATGCTTCCTGACAGATGAAAGTGGCTCTGCTAAAAAATTCATGACAAACACCACTTCCAAATAAGCTGGATATTCAAAACAAAGGGAATACAATTGATTCTTCTCCTTTCCCACTATCTTCCTCTATCATAATTCATAGAGAAGAAATTCTATACACAGTGTTCCCACCTTCAGGATAAACTGGAGAGGGAGAGATTACCAACAAACTGAACTGTTAGGAAGCTTGTTTAGTAATCTAGGCAAGAGGTGATGAGGGCTTGATATGAACGAATTAAAAGGTCATCTTGATCCCATGTGAATCCTGTTAGATACAGCCCCTATGCAGATAACTTATTTCTAGACAGATTTCTTTAAAATCTTTGCAGTATTCTCATTTATCCCTCTTCTGTCATTAAAATATAGTGATTTCAGGCCAGCAGCAACCTCTATAAGAATTTCTCCACTTCTTTTTTTTTTTTTTAAGCAATTGGGGTTAAGTAACTTGCTCAAGGTTACACGGCCAGTTATTTCTGGGTGTGGTGCTAAGCATCTGAGCCCGGATTCTATCCCCCAGGTCATCACGACACCGGGGCCAGTGCTCTTGCTCGCTGAGCCACCTGGCCGCCCGAATTTCTCCACTTCTAAACTAGACTTTCTTTCCTAAATTGACCCTTTCTCTAAGGACATCCTATTTAAAAGCATCTTGAAATAGAAAATAAAAAATGTTTGTTTAATACAATTGATTTGTATCTAAAGCCCCACATTTTAAACCTACCAGATTCTGGTGAGAAGTTTATAGATCCTTCCCTAATCTTTAATCTTCTCTCCTCAATCCAATACCTGAGCCCCGTCTCTTCAGCCTTCAGGGGACTATTCGCTTGCATATTCTACTTTCTGACCAAACAAACTCTACCCTCTTCTTCTCAGTCGGGTCTCTGCTGGTTCTTTTCTACACATCTGGAGATCCCCCCTGTCCCTCACCATGTTTGCACCCCTATAATCTTACATTTGTCCTTTTATCTCCATTCCCTCATTTGGGATCTAGATCACCTCTTTTACTGTACTACTAGAGCATTATCCTAACAGGATTTCTTGCCTACAGTCTCTACCTCTCCCAACAATTTGATATAAGGTGGAAAATTAACCTTCCTAAATCACTGTTCTTCTTCCTAACTAAGCAATCATTCCCCTGGTGAAAACTCCTTAGCCTGGCATTAAAGGCTCTCCACATTCTAACAACTTACCTTTCTAAATGTATATCCCACTTTTCTGCCCTCCATAAATCCAATTCTCTAACTTGCTATTTATGTCATTTCATTCAACCCCAACTCAGGTACCAGCACCTTCATGAAACCTTTCCTAATTCTCCACCTAAGTGAAAATGAACTCTTCTTCCCCTTTCTCCTTCTCTTCACCTCTTTTATTATACAACACTACTATCCTATATTACACTACACTATACTATTCCTTGTATTAAAATTATCCATGTACATATTTTAGCACCTATTAGAATATAACCTCCTCAAGAACAAGACCCATAGGAGTGGCTAGGTGGTGCAGTGAAGAGAGCACTGGCCTGGAGTCAGGAGGACCTGAATTCAAATCTGACCTCAGACACGTAACACTTACTAGCCATGTGACCTTGGGCATGCCACTTAACTCCAACTGTCCTGCCTTCCCCCCTCCAAAAAGCAAGAGAAAAAAAAAAAAAGAACAAGGCCCATGACATAACTCTGTGTCCACTAAGTAGCACAGTATCTTGCAGACATTAACAAATGTTTGTTAAATCTTGATGCATTCCATTTGCCCATAGTGGTCCTGCAGTATATTTACACTGTCTACCCAACATTTACTCATTGATTCAACAATTCCTTCAATATTTATTATCCTAGGTGTAACCCTAGATTAACAACAGTAGCATAACAGCCCTAGCAAAAAAAGGAATTTACGGTCTCATCATGGAGATAAAACTGACATAAAAACTTTTTTTAAAGGTTTTAACAATCAAATGTGTGAGTAAGTACTAAAATTACTTGATGTAAATAGTTGATACTGGATGATTTCAAAGAGTATAGATATCAATGTGGGCTACAGCCAGCAGGCAAGGCTTAGAGAGGCAGATGAATGTCAGATGACCAATTGGGAGGAAGGTATTCCAACTGAGAACTGCATAAGAAAGGATCATGAAAGCAAATATAGTGCCTGCAGGAAATTAGTGCAGACACCAACCTGACTAGAGAACAGAGTGCATGTATGAAAATATTAGTAGTTTTATCTCACATTTAATGAATGCTTTGTGGTTTAAAAAGCACTTTTCCCCCATTAAAACCCTGTAAGGTAGGTAGTGTGTCATCCTCATTACACAGACAAATAAAAGACTCAATCAGGAAGGTTAAGTAATTTTATCACAGTTTCACAGCTAGCAGTATATTTCACAGCTGGCATCTGAACCCAAGGGTTCTGACTTCATGGGTAAGGATTTTTCAACTGCTTCTGTGAAAGAAAAGTGAACAATGGCCACAGCAACCAGCTGACTATTTCACACCAGGACTCACAGTACAGAACTAGTCTTTGAAACTAGTCTACTTGAAAAAGCAAAAGTCTTTTTCTACTTGCCCCAGAGAGAAGAATTAGGAGCAATGGGTATAAATTGTCAATTTTGTCTTGATACACAGAAATATTTCCTAACAATCAAGTCTTTTGTCCAAAGGAGTAATGGGCTGCCTTGACCTACACTGGACTGATTTCCACTAGACATCTTGAGTCTAAAGTATGGTTTCATGGAGGATTCCTCTTTGAGTAGAGTTTGAACACAAGGTGACCTCTGAAGCTCCTACCAACTCTAGAATTCAATGATTTTATAACTCTATATTTTCCCCCCTCCTAGCAAAATTTCTATAAGCCATATTCATTTTTCAGGGATTTAGTTTTCTGTATCACCTGCCATTTCTGAAAGTCAATTAACTTGCAAGTCACTAACTTACTCTTTGTGAGAAGAAATTGTTTCATGTATTGTATTTGCGTCCCTATTTCAAGCAGAATGCCTGGTTTCTAGTGCTTGGGGATTTGATTACTATTCCTTATATTTTGCTTTTTAACTTCCCCTCATTTCTGCCAATCCCAAAATATATGTTCTCCTGCCTCCAAGGCAGGAAGAAATTAAGACAATATTATCTAGAGCAAGATATGTAAATCTTAAAACTAAAACCAACTAACTCAGACCATAAGCAATAGAAGCCCCTTTTCTAGGCACAGAAAGTCAAGCCTCAGAGGCTTTATAACCAGGATCATGAAAGTGGTCAGGCTTACTTAATTAAGAGTAAAATAAAAATTAATTACTCTACTCAAGTTCTGGTAAAGAAGTCAGTCTCAAAAGTAACTAGGTATTTTTAAAAGCTTTCACAAGAGAATAGTTTAACGAGATGACTTGGGTGTTAAATGAATAGAAAAAGCCTACTGGTCTCTGGGCTATGAAAGGGCCCACCTGCCCAGGAGTAATATTTCTAGTAATTATTGCATACAGGATAAAAGCTCTCAATGGGACTCAAGAGCCCAGATACTCCATCTAATACACAAGAGTAATTAAAAAAAAAAAAAAGAAGAAATTCCATCAAAAGGTCTAGCAGAAAGTCCTAAGAGAGAATCCAGTGAATTTCACTTAATTAATGTTATAATTCATTAGCTTTGGATGTTTGCAAAATTAAAACTGCCCCCTTGATATTTATGGCTACAAGCAAGGGGATTTTCTTCTTTTAGAATTAAAGATATCTTGAGATTTAGAAGATGTGGGGGGAAATAACCTGAGTTGAGATAGCTCATTTTTGATCTGAGTTAAAACCCCCCAAACATCCACAAACATGCTGGCAGATTCCCTTTACCTTCTCTAGGGGAGTCTAGATTGCCCACACTTGCTTTCAAGGGAATCAGTATAATATTCTTACCGGTATCCTAAAGAGGGAACATAGTGGGAAGAGTATGGAAACCTGGATTCAAATTCTGCTTAATCACTTGCTAGCAGTGCTGCCATGGGCAAATCCCTTTATGTCTCTAGGTCTCAGTTTTCCTCATTTGTACAACCAAACTAATGGTATCCAAACAAAACAATTTTTACAGCAAGTGTTTATGATAAAGACCTCATTTCTCTAATATATAAAGAAGTCAAATGTATAAAAATACAATTCCTTCACACATATATAACCTATATCGAATTGCTTGCCTTCTCAAAGAGGTGCGGTGGAGAGGGAGGAAGGGACAGAATTTGAAATTCAAAGTTTTAAAAATGAAGAAATTAAAGCTATCTAGAGCATATGAAAAAATGTTCTAAATCACTATTGATTAGAGAAATGCAAATTAAAACAACTCTGAGGTACCATCTCACACCTATCAGGGTTGGCTAAAATGACAGGAAAGGGAAATGACCAATGTGGGAGGAAATGTGGAAAAATTGGGACACTAATAAGAATTATGCCCAAAGGGCAATCTGTGCATACCCTTTGATCTGTCAGTGCCACCACTAGGTCTTTATCCCAAAGAGATCATAAAAAGGGGGAAAAATCCTACATGTACAAAAATATTTATAGCAGCTCTTTTTGTGGTGGCAAAGAAATAGAAATTAAGAGGATGCTCATCAATTGGGGAATGGCTGAACAAGCTGTGGTATATGAATGTAATGGAATACTATTGTTCCATAAGAAATGATGAACAGGTAGATTTCAAGAAAACCTGGAAAGACTTACATGAACTGATACAGAATGAAGTAAGCAGAACCAGGAGAACCTTGTACCCAGTAACAGCAACACTGTGTGATGATCAGCTATGATTGACTTAGTTCTTCTCATCAATACGTGATCCAAAACAATTTTAAAAGACTCATGACAGAAAATGCTAAGTCATATCCACAAAAGAACTAGAGTTTGAATGCAGATTGAAATATACTATTTTCCCTTTTGTGTGTGTGTATATGACTTTTCTTTTTTGTTCTGTTTCTTCTTTCATAACATGACAAATGTGGAAATATGTTAACATAATTGCACATGCATAACCTATATCAGACTGCTTGACTTCTTGGGGAGGGGAGATGAGAAGAAGGACGGAGAAAAAAATTGGAACTCAAAATCTCATTAAAAAAATGAATGCTGAAAACTATCTTTACATGTAATTGGGGGGGAAAATACTATTGACAAAAAAAAAATAGCACCCAATCTCATGGGGTTGTTACAAAAATCAAATATTATATGTAAAGTGCTTTTGCAAATCCTTAAAGCACCATATAAACTGTGAGCTATTATTATAACACAAACACCACTGAAAGGTGAGGGCCTTAACCACAGAAGATCAACTAGCCAGGGCTTTCTGGCTTGAAAGAACAGACAGCTACCTCCCTGTACCTCACCTTACCACATTTGGCAATCTCTGGCAACTAAAGTCTACCCAAGGTTATCATGGGGTAGGGACAACAATCTGCCCCTCACTCTGGTCTCATGTGAATGTGCAATTTTGTCAAGAGGACTGCTACACCTATTCTGGTTCTGCTAAAGGCACTCCCTTCAAGGACCAACTCAGGTACCACCTCCTCCAGGAACTTTCCCTAACTCCTGACACAGGTGAAAATAAACTACTCCTCCCTCTTTATGTGTATATGTTTTTCACCATGTACTGGACTCTAACCTCTTTGAGAACAAGGTACATTATCTTTGCATACCTCAGGGACTGAGGGACTTCTGAGTCCTATTCTAAGTGAAGAGTTGCTATTAAAATGGAAAAAAAAAGGTCCAAAACAAAAGCATCAGACAGTATATTTATTCCCAGGTAGCACCCAAAACTTAACAAAAAATAATTTACATAAATCCTAATGTCAGCATTGCATTCATAAGGAACTCAAAAAGAAAACTGTAGAGGATACAAACTTAAATTCTAATTGACTACCACCACACAAATGTCTATTAATTCTAGCTTGCACATCCTCTTCCACCTGAAGCCTACTCTTCACCATTTATCATAATTTCTATCTAGTCCCTTAATAAAGAGCCCTATTCTGCTGTTCCCACCCTGACTTTACATGCCTCTAAACCAAAGCTTTGACCTGATGACCTTATTATTTCATTAGCCTTTACCTCCAGAATACTTTGCCTCCAAGTTACATCATCTCTCCTCCTAAACTAGGGCTGAGGAATAACTCACAATAAGTCATAAAAATCAAGCTGATTTCACCAATTTTAAATTTACAGTGAATAATCTCAGCTTGGCCCTTTATGATGCACACCAATTTCTGTTCTACATATTTCCCATTGCAACCGTTCCCAATGTTTCCCTCTCTCCAACCACACATGCAACAGCAATAATTACAGCAGATGACCTAGACTCCCACTGCACTAAAAAGATTCACATCAATGAGGTCCTCCAAATCCCTTATTCTATTCCTCTCCCCTTCTAGGCATCATCATCCACTTTCCTTCCCTCTAATCAAAGAGGAAAAGTTACGCGACCTATACCTTTGATCCCATTCCCTCATACCCACTGTAAGACCTAATACCAGAAGCTACCCTATTACTCATGCATTTTCAGTCACATTTCTCTTCTGACTTCTATCAGCCAACAAACTTGCAGTCTCCCCAGTTGTTTAAAAGAAAGTCTTACCTTTACCCTCCTAGCTTATCCATGTACCAGTCCATCTCTCTCATCCCTTTCACAGTCGAATTTCTTAAAAATAATATCTATATCCAATGTTTCCAATTCTCAAAACCCTTATAAACAGCTTTTTTTTTTAAACCTCCTACCAATCTACTGGAACTTCCCTGCCCTCTAAAAGATCATCAATGTGATATCCTAACCACAAAATCCAATGGTCTTTTCTTCATCTTTACCCTCTTTAACTTCCATTTGGCCCTTAAAATTGGGTGTTGCCCCAAATCTCTCTTTGGTCCTCTTCTCTCTTCATGTTCTCCCTTGGCATCTTCATTCATTCCTATCACTTCACCCAAAATCTCTATGCAAATGCCATCCAAATCTCTATCAGTTGTGCTCACTTTGCTTCTAAGCTCCAGACTCATACTTCCAGAAGTCTGCAAGACATCCCTTGTACCACATAAGTACCTCAAATTCAAAAATAACTCAGAACAAATACAATGGACAATAAAGGTTCTATGTTATTAAAATTAAAGCAAGAACAAAACAGTAAACTACAAAAATGTACTGTCAGTTACAGTCACTCTATTAAGCAGTTTTTAAAGGTAGGGTAGGGGGAGGAAAAAACTGGGAAGTAACAGATGTGTTAAAAAATTATTAGTTAAATATGGAAATAAACTTTACATGATTGTGTGTGTATATATACAACCTATATCAAATCGTTTGCCATTTTAGGAATAGGGATAAAGGGGAGAGATGGGAAGGGAAGGCAAAAAATTTGGAATTCAAAATTCTATAAAAATTAATGCTAAAAATTGTCTTTACTTATAATCAGAAAAAAATTAAATACCATTAAAAACTATTAGTTAAAAAACTTTTAGAGAAAAACAAAAAAATTTCAGTGGCTTCCACATTTCAATTCCTTTGAATTCAATTGCTCTGTTCTAGCCCAAAAGGTTTAGAGTATTAGTTAGTCCTTGTATTCAAATACAGTTCCATTACTTTATCAGATATCTGTGTGATCTTGTTCAAGCTCTCTGAGGCCTCCATTTCCTCATCTGTAAAATGAGAGGGTTTGACTGAAAGGTCCAAGGTCCCTTCCAACTATAAATCCACAGTTCTATGATCTACCTAAACCACACTCCCTCTCTTCACTTTTCCCTATACCTAAAAGAATCTCTCACACATTCTTTACCTGTTGACTCCTGCCTAATCTCTAAAGCCCATTCAAAAGATTATCTCTTCCCCAAATCCTCCAGGGTCCTCATGCCATTCTGGTAACAAGAAACTCCTCCCCAGGACTTCACACACCATACTGTTTGCACATCCACAGTGACAACTCAGTTACCTGCTTTTGTCTTATGCCCTTTAGAGGGATAGCTCAGCCTGTTACTGAAACTTTGTATCTGCTCTAACAGTGTTCTCCTGGGCACTTAATAAACACAAAATAACTAGAGAGCACTTCAGTGTTTCGTTCACTGCAAGGTACTAAGAGTAAGCACAAGGACCAAACAAGGTTTTACCCAGAAAGAAGTCAAAGAAATTCCTTCTGTTCCAAAAGGACAGAGAGACTCATTCACACACAAAAAAATCAATCATGTGAACACCATTACATCCACTCAGAGGGCTGAATGTACAAGGAGAAAGCAGCTGTCAGCCAAAATGTATGCCGAGCTATTACAAATGGCTACCAGGCACTGACAATGAACTACCCAATGAAGAAAACAGTATCAAAAGGAAATGCCAGAATTACCAACCAATAAGCCTGACTTCTAGACTGGGCAAGCTTTTTAAGTATAATTAAAGAGATGATCACCAAACTCAAATAAAAGAGTAAAAAGGCACTAATGATACAGCCACAGAATCAGTGAGCAGGAAGAAGCCATTCTAAGGGACTCCAAGGCCCTCACTGCAGCACCATGCTCGTTAAGTAAAATCACACCTACCATCTGACCAGTTAACAGAGGTCCACCAAAACAAAGAGAGGTGAATATAATCAAATCAGTACTTTCCATAAGCCATAACAAGATTCCACACCAAAGCTAATAAAAAAATGGAATAATCAAGAGGTTATAGAGTTTGGGGAATTTCGAGAGGGGAGGCAAACTGTTAAAGATATTGTCTAAAAACAGGAAAGAAAAAGCAGGGTTAACTAGGCACTAAACTAGATGGGAAAATGTAGAGTAGCATTCTTCAGAAACTTATGTAGAGCATGGAACTCATGAGCTCCCCAAATCTGTGGGTGACACATCTCCTAAGTAATGAAAAACTAAGCAGACTGGGGATAGACAATAACAAGACCTTATGAGTCTGTTGCAAATGGCCACAAACATGACAGATGTGTTTTAATTAGAGCAAATGCAAAGTAATATGCTTAAGGAAAAATCAAGTTATTACTGTTTATATACAATGATGGATTCTGAGCTATTAATCACAAAACAGAGAAAGGTCAGGAAACATCCCAATGATTATACTGAGGTTCTTAGGGTAACAATGTGCTATTTTGCCCCAAAAGGCCTATGAAATGTTTGACATCAAAAGGGTCACTGAGAAAACAAATTATTCCATCCTCATCTGTAAGTGTGATATATCCACATCTGGGTGGAATATTATGTGAAATGGGGTCGAAATATCTCAAGAAAGATACATAATATTAGAGAAGATTCAGGTAAGTGCAATAAAAGCTGGCCAAGTATAAGGAGGCATGCTGCAAGAACAAAGTGAGATAGAATTCTTCAATTTGGATCTGCAAAACTGAGAAGACAACCAAAATCAACTATATAGATTTTGTAATAATGTATATAGAGTTATATAATCATCAATGACAGAAAACGAACTCAGTCATGTTCACCAAATCATAAAATAATATTTTTGGAGAATTACGGAAGGAGTGGGAAGTAGGAGAGTAGAAACTTGATGCAAAGGTAGGTTTAGAATTAAAACACAATACTAACATATGTCAAAATGTGGTATAATCTCTTGGGAACCAAATTTCCCACTCCATAGAATAAGGGAGTTGGACTAGATAAATTCTAAATTCCCTTGTAGGACTCAAGCTTAGGAATCTGTATAAGTTACATGTGCAGGCAGCTAAGTGGCTCAGTGCACAGACTCAGCTTCCTGAGTTCAAATCTGGCCTAGACACTTACTATGACCCTAGGTTACTTCACCCTGTCTGCCTCAGTTCCTCATCTATAAAATGAGATGGAGAAGGAAAGGACAAACCACTCCATTATCTTTACCAAGAAAATCCCAAAAGGGGTCACAAAGAGTCAGACACAACTGAAACAACTGAACATTACACATGCATATTTGCATGTAATAAATACTTCAAAAGATCCAGGATCTCTAACCACCTAAGCACTCCCTCCATCACAGCAGACCACAATGGACCCCACCTCCGCCTTCCTATACAATTCTTGCCCTGATCTTCCCCTTAAAAAGAGACATCCACTAGGCTAGAGACCACCCTCAAGGTCTTTTTAGTTTTCATGGATACCAATACACTGCAAAGGCTGCCCAGCTCCTCTTTCTGGCTCCCAATACATGATTGGCCTACCCATGATATAGTGCAAAGTGTAACACATTTAGAATGACAGGTCCTCAGTTCAAATCTTGTCTCTTATTCTTACTACCCAAATGACCTCTCATTCTCAGACTTGGTTTCTCTGGCCTTCAGTTTGCTCATCTGTTAAATGACATGGCTTCTAAGGACCCTTCCAGCTCTAAATTTATGATCTTCTGATGACAAACTTTGTGAAACTCAACTTCATGAAGCAGTATGGCAAGAACTAAAGATTTTAAAAGATGGTTTCAACAAATTTGTCAGTGACAGAGTTATTTATGGCTACTAAGAGAAACTGAGAAATGGTGAACATTTAAGGTTGATCTAAGTCTTAGACTCCAAGAGAAGATACTCACACACTTCTAAGTCATGTCCCCGGAGCTTCACTGTTTATAACCAAATGTTAGGTCAATATTAGACCTCACAAAATAAGGTAATTCCTACATTACCAAGCATTTGGGAAAGGGAAAAATGTATGGACTGGAGTAGTCATTTAATAAACACCTATTAAGAATTCATTACCTCCAGGTAAGTGGGGCTTGAGTTTGAGCTAGTAGAGAATTGTAGGTAAGGAGAACAAAGATGCAGAGATAGAAAGGTTCGTGTTATATGTGGAGAATGGTGAGGGAAGTGGATGCTTTACGTTGGAGTACAGTGACAAATGGGTCAAAAGGAAAGGTTCTGACCTTGCACAACCTGAAAACCAAGCACAAGCATTTCAATGTTAAGCAGGAAGAAAAGTGAGCCACTCTAGGTTCTTAAGCAAAAGAATGTGATGAAAAGTGATATGATTAAAGTTATTTAAAATAAGATGTTCTTTAATTAATCTGGAGATAGTACAATATGGCAAGTGATTCATTCCACAGGCAAATGCTTGTCCCTCACACCCTCAGACTTCTATATTCTAAAGTAAAAACAACAACAAAGACCAACATGGCTCAAAATTCCTGGAACATCCCATCTCTTTCCTTCCCAGAGCCCTTGACCAAGACCCAAACCAGAAATCACAGAATCATAGACTGTTATCAGTAGAAGACATTCTACTACATCTAACCTAGGGGCTTGTCAACCTTTTTTGTATCATGGCTCACATTGATATTCTAGTGAAACCTATGGACCCTGTCTAGGAATAATGTTTTTAAATGATAAAATAAAATACACAGGGTTGCAAAGAAAACCAATTATATTGCAAGACTGTTATCAAAATACATGTTTTTTAAAATTCATAGAGCCCAGATTAAAAACACATGTTTGCCAATCCAATCATCTAATTTTACAAGTAAAGAAACTGGGACCAGTCAAGTACTGAAAACAATAGAAAATAGTTGTACAACCCTTATAGTAAGTAGTGACTTGCCCAAGATCCCTTAACCTGCCTGGGCATCAACTTACTCATCAACTAATAAGTGACAAAGCCAAAATAAGAACCAAGCCCCCTAAAACTGTTCTATTATATCACTCTCCACCAACCACCTACAGATTCCCTGAACTTCTCCATTATCCCTCACCTTGCTCAGTCTAGACCTAGAGTTTTGGGCTTGTCCTATAGCTCCTCAGCCCAGGTATCTGGTGAAGTGATGAGTAAATTCTGAAGCACTGTACCATCACAGACACTCTCACTGTATCCCAGGACATCTCAAACAACTACTCCTACTCTACAGCAGACTGGACCAAAGAAGAAATAGAGCTAGGATTCCCCAAGAAAATACCTAGAAGTTGGCGCAGGATAGAGTTCAAATTACAATTCTATTCTACTCCACAGCATGAATTTAAAATTGGCCTTTTTCAAGAATACCAACCGAGAAAATTGGAAACCACTGAATTAGGAAACCAAAAGAAATATTTCACCATGAGACAAGAAAATAATGGAAAAGAATCTTGTTCCCAGGGTTTAGGGGTTACAAAGCAAAACACTGGCCCTTAAAGCATTATATAGGCTTCTCTACCATGCAATACTGTCAATGATAAACACTAAGAGATTAGCTAACTTAAATTTGGCAAAAATTCCTAAATGTTTACCAAGATTCCTTATATTCTATCTGTAAACAAAGTGGTGTAAACCCCCAAAAAGGGCCCTTCCCATATCACAAATTTACTTAAGAAAGACAGAAAAGTAGAAGATGTTACCTTAATCACTAGGCAACACAAGCATGCAATAGAGCAAAATGTACCAAACCAGGTTTATACCATAGACTGGCCACCTCAAACAATACTATCTGAAAATGGTTTAGAGTATAATATTCATTAAATTTTTCTCATGTAAAGCTGCTTAAGTTGGAATTTTTAATACCATCTGACACCTGTTTTTTTCCTAAAAATGAAAACTAAGTGAGAAAAACATAACTGCAATTTATCATATTAAGTCTCACTGAGAGTAAGTGAAATCCTACAAATACTCCATCTGTACCAAATGTTCACAACCTGCAATTCTACACCATTTTCTGCTGAAAAACAAAGAACATATGTCTGACTCTCAAGAGAGGAAATAGCAAAAGAAACTGGGGTGCCTTCCTCTCCCAACAATAAACCAAAAGAGCCATACAACACAACCTTGGCAAAAAGAGTTATCAAGGAACAACAGAACTGAAAGTGACAAGTCAAAACAATTTACTAAGCAAATGTAGAATGTTTTACTTTCTCAAAAAGTTTAAAAGATTTAAGTATCATATCCTAAAGCTAGAAATGACCACAGAGATGTAGCCCTCCCCCAACTAGAAATACACCTAGGTCATCTCTAACAGGTGAAAAATCTAGTCTTCTTAAACATTACTTTGATAGTTCTATCTAAGCTGAATTACTTCTTACTGATGCTTTCCTATCTGTACCTAAAATTAGGTCCTGAAATGCTCACGCATACTTCTCTAACTTTTCTCATCAAATAAATGAGTAGATAGACCATCTGCCCCTTAATTGCAATACTGACCACTGAGCATTGAGACTGATTTTTACCAATAATACCAACTGAAATTTATAAAAGATAAGGTGTTACAGGCCACAAAGTTACCCAAAAGCAATGACTTACATGTCAGCGCTGCTGGAGGTATGCATATTTATTAGCTCTAGCTTCTACTGAGTTCTTCACCTTGTCATTCTGAATAATATTTATTTTCCTTTGCATCTCCTCCCTTGGGAAAAAAGTAGTTAGCATCTGAGCAGGCAGACCTGACCAAAAGTCAGGGAATTCAAATGCTGCCCTTCACTTTGAAAGACATACAAATATGACTGAGAGGAAGTCATTGCCCTTCTCAGTTTCTCCATTCTCAACATCTGTTAAATGGGTTTTAAAGTTGACAATTAAGTTTATTGGGATACTAGAAATAGTGTGTGTGTGTGTGTGTGTGTGTGTATGTGCATGTGTGTGTATACTAACTGCCCGTCCATCTTCATGTCACATATCACTAAAATAGGATATAGAAACCCAAGAAAAGGCACTACTGGGGGGTGGAGCCAAGATGGCAGAGTAGAAACAGGACTTCCCTGCGGTTCTGGCTTTCACCTCCTCCAATACATGTAAAAAATGACTCTAAACAAATTTTAGAGCTACAGAACCCATAAAGTGACAGAGAAACAAATCTCCGACTGAAGGCAGCTCAGCAGGGCGGCAAGAAGGGGCTATCACACTGATTCTGGGAGCTGAGACCAGCCCTGTGTGAGCCTAATAGTTCTGGCCCCAGGGCAGCCCTGACCAGCAGTGGCCAGAGTAGACTTCAGGAGAGTGAAGCACCAGCAGCTGTGGCAGCTTCCAGACTTCTCAACCAGGAGGCAAGACAGCAACCCCAGTTACTGCCCTGTGGCTGCCTCCAAAGCTCCTGGCCTGCAGATCATAGGGGGACCAAGCAACCATTCAGAGGGTAATTGCTCTTGCTTTGACCTGCTTGGATCTGGTTCGGGGTCTTGGGTGGAGGTCCTGGGGTGTGTGGCCAGGTGCCAGAGCTTGTGGAAGTTGCAGAGAGGGCACCCTCCTAATTGCTCCAGCAGCTGCAAAAACCCCAGCAATTTGGGACAACGCTCTCTCCATTCTGAAAGTAGAATCCTACCATGGCAAAGAGTTCAAAAGTCAAGTAACTGACTGGCAACATGAAGAAGCAGAGGAAACGCAATCCTACCATAGATTCCTTTTTCAGGGACAAAAAGGATCAAAGCATGAAATGGGAGGAAGACAATGAAGTCAGAACTCCTGCATCAAAAGCTCCCAAGAAAAATATGAACTGGTTACATGCCATGGAGGAGCTCAAAAAGGATTCTGAAAACCAAGTAAGAGAAGTGGAAGAAAAATGAGAATGATGCAAGAAAATCAAGAAAATAATTTAAAAATTATTGGACTACCTGAAAACCATGATCAAAAAAAAGAGCCTAGATACAATCTTTCAAGAAATTATCAAGCAAAATTGCCCTGATATTCTAGAACCAGAGGGCAAAATAGAAAATGAAAGAATTCACCGATTGCCTCTTGAAAAAAATCCCAAAAGAAAACTCCTAGGAATATTATAGCCAAATTCTAGAGTTCCCAGGTCAAGGAGAAAATACTGCAAGTAGTCAAGAAGAAAAAATTTGAGTATTGTGGAAACCTAGCAGCTTCTACACTAAAGGATCAAAGGGTCAAAGGAGCTAGGATTAAAACCAAGAATCACCTACCCGGCAAAACTGAGTATAATGCTACAGGGGAAATATGGTCATTCAATGAAATAGAGGATTTTCAAACATTCTTGATGAAAAAACCAGAGCTGATGGGGCGGGTAGGTGGAACAGAGCACCGGCCCTGGAATCAGGAGGACCTGAGTTCAAATCCAGCCTCAGACACTCGACACTCTTACTAGCCATGTGACTTTGGGCAAGTCACTTAACCCCAATTGCCCTCCAAAAGAACCAGAGCTGAACAGAAAATTTGACTTTCAAATACAAGAAGCAAGAGAAGCATGAGAATGTAAACAGGGAAAAGAAATCATAAGGAACTTATTAAAATTGAACTATTTACATTTCTACATGGAAAAACAATAATTGTAACTCATAAGACTTTTCTCCGTACGAGGACAGTAGAAGGGAATATGTGTGTGTGTGTGTGTGTGTGTGTGTATATACATGTATATATACATACATATATATGTATGTATAGGAGGGTATTGGTGTGTATAAATATATATGTGAGGGCGTGCATATGTATGTACATGTATACATAGACAGAGGGCACAGGATGAGTTGAATATGAAGGGATGATATCTAAAAAATAAAATTAAGAGGTGAAAGAGGAATATACAGGGAGAAGGAGAAAGGGAGAGATATATTAGGGTAAATTATTTCATATAAAAAAGGCAAGAGAAAACTTACAATAGAGGTAAAGAGCAGGAAGGTGAAAGGGAATGGGACAACCTTACTCTCACTGAATTTGGCTTAAGGAGGGAATAACATACACACTCAATTGGGTATCTTACCCTACAGGAAAATAGAGGGGAAGGGGATAAGAAGGGGAATGATAGAAAGGAGGGCAGATTGGGGGAGAGGGTAGTTAGAAGCAAACACTTTTGAAAAGGGACAGGGTCAAAGGAGAAAACAGAATAAGTGGGGGGCAGGATAGGATGGAGGGAAATATGGTCTTCCACAATATACCTACTATGGAAATGTTTTGTGTAACTACACATGTACAACCTATATTGAACTGTTTATCTTCCCAGTGGGGATGGGTGAGGAGGGAAGAAAGGAAAAAATCTGAAATTCAAAGTTTTAAAAACAGATGTGTTATTTTTTTTTAAATTGGGGTTTTTTTACATGCAACTGGGAAATAAAGATATACAGGCACCGGGGTACAGAAATCCATCCTGCCTTACTAGATGGTTGGGCAGGGGGCAGGGAGCAGAGAGGATAATAGAGAAAACAGATTGGGGAAAGGGGGTATTCAGTAGGCTAGCTATTTTGGAATAGGGGGTAGGGGAAAGACGAGGAGAAAAATTTGTAACTCAAAATCTTGTGAAAATGAATGTTGAAAACTAAAAATAAATAAATTGGAAAAAAAAAAAAGGAAAGGAACTACTAAATCTAATTTAACTAGTGGAATTCTGTACTACTTACCTTTCCCCAAATTCATCCCATCTTTTCTCACTGCCATTATTCTGTTCACATTGTTTTCTCTGCCTACCTAGAATATCTTTCCACAGCCAAGCTCTGTCTGTCCACTTCTCACTTATCCTTAAATGCTGACCCCAAATGCCATTTCTTCCATCAAGTTTTCTCTAATCCTACCAGTGAGTAGTCTCTCCTCTGAACTCTCACTGAACTTTTTACCTCTCTGGTTATATTTTTATATTCTCATGTTACTTGTGTACATTTATCTCTTCCATTAGAGTGAGCTCTCTGAAGGACCTATCTTGCTCATCTTAATTTATTCACAATGTTTTCCCTATAGCAGATGTTTAATAAATATTTGTCGAAGGGAGAAAGGAAAGTCTTCTAAAGCTGTAGGAATAAAAATCTTAAAAGAACTATTCATTTAACCAAAATTTAATCCAGCAAACATCTAAGTGCCTGCTGTGTACAATGCCCCATGCTAGGCATGGGGACAGATTGAGAAAAAAGCTCTCAAAGAACTTGTCCTCTAATAAGAGTAGTGAAATCCCACCACAAGTAACTATTGCAAATTAGAACAGTACTTAAGAGAAATACAAAGTGCCAATGGTGGAGATAGGGTGAAGAATTTGTATTTTGTGCTAGAAGCAATAAGGAAACACAGCTAGCTTTTGAAGAGGAAAGTGACATGATCAGACTCTAAAAGACTGTTTCTGCAGTTGTGTAGAGATACAAGCACAGGTGAAACTAGAAAGCTAGTGTAACAGCCTTGGGAAAAAGGGATTGGGGCCTGAATTATGGAAGTGGCTACATGAGCAGAGAAGTTAGGATGGATGTGAGAGATTCTGTGGAGATAGAATCCAAGAGATTTGACAACTAATTGATTGGATCAGGGTGCAGGGAGGAGGAAAAAGTCAAGAATGACTCCAATATCGGATGAAATGAAGGATAACCCTCAATAGAAACAGCTGTTAAGGTGGAAGGGCTGATTCCGAGAGGAAGGGGATCCATTTTAAACATGTTGAGTTTGTGTTACTGATGGAATATTCAACTGGAAATGTCAAAAAGGAGATTTTGTGATGAGAGACTGGAGTTCAAAAAAGGACTAGCTTTGAGATTGTCAGATGTTTTCTCATTTATCTTTTTATCTCCCCAGTTCAGCACCTTGAACACAGCAGGTTTTAACATGTTTGCTCAACAGCACCTCCAAGACACAAACCCTCCAACTAACTGAAAAATAGGAAATATTCAACTAAAGGGAATTAAATTATGGTCAGCACTTTAAACTACTATGTACTGAGAAAAAACCTCCACTAAAGCTACTCACAAGGAAATTTATATTTTGTTTGGCAAATGCTGACAATACCAGAAAAGTTCTAATGAAGAGAGATACCAATATTGTACTAAGTACAGTAGCACTCCTGCCCCTTTTCTATATGTTATAAGTGAGTAGAAGCAATGGCAGGAAGGACTTGTGGAAAAGAGAGTGAATTCTGTAGCTACTCTTTATTTTAACTCTCCACACCAAAAGCAAGAGATCAAAGAAATTGCTGTCTATCAAATCCTTCTGGTAAGTGAAAAAATCAAGGCAGATTCACTCCAGTGTTACAAAAGCAATCTATGTGCTCCAACCACAGGAAAACATACAAAGAAAAACAGCTTAGTAGAAAATCAAGTGAAGACAGATAGGTAGAGTTATACTTTTATTTCAGGCACAAAGAATAATCAAAGCCCACAGAAACAGGGAAAATATACACCTTTATAGCTTTCAAATCTTCAATTACCTGGTCCAAAACTGAGTTTTCTTCTTCTATTAAGAAAAGCCTAGGATACTCCTCAAAGGAACCCATAGGTTCAGAAACCTTCTATTTTTCCATCATTTCCAACAACTATACAATGAGGAACAGCTCTTAACATGCTTCTGTCATATCACTGTCTAATTTCTCCTCAACAGTAATCTGCTTCCCCCACCCTCAGTCCAAATAACAGGACAATGCCTTTGCTTCCTCTATCATTCAACAGTTTGTAAAATCCAGAAATTTTTACGTCTTGGTTTCCAAGTCTTCCTCTGAGTTAAAAATAAATAGTCTACACCTAAGACCACATATGAGCAAAAGTTCCTGGTCAGAGACCACTGATAACCAACCTCTACCTCCCAACAACCCTACTACATCTGTGTAGCCAACAGGGTTAAAAGGGATTATTCTTGGAGCCTCCATCCTATTGCAGCAAACTACATCTATAAACCACATCATGGCAGTCTTAGTTCATGAAAATAAGACAGTTCTCAGAAAAAGTACAGGTTATTTAACCAGCTTGTTTCCAAGAGAAAAGTAGTACCTATTTGCCCAATCATTAAGGTATTTTTACCTCACACCTCTATCATAGGTCTCTACCTTTCTGCAAAAGTTACAGACAAATTAGTCCCAGGATCTCTGGAAAAAAATACACTCAAGGAAAATACAAGCATGCTTAGCAGAAGAGTAGAAAGGACCTCAATTTACCATAGGAGGCAAGAGTTCTCTGCTACAGCATAAACTTGTGTCCTGCTAACCTCTTAAAGCTTCTCAAACAATCTTCTTACACTACCACAAAAAGGCAACAAAGAAAATGTATTCTACCTGAACAATGAATTTTAAATTCCTACTCTTAATCACAAAGCCAACTGAAGGCCATATTTCTACCTACAGGAAAGCTACATTTCTACTTATATGAAAGCACTTACAAATTGGTAGGTCATGGACAAAGCAAGTTCCTATCCTTTCCCCCAACTCAATTGTTACCAATTTCACTATCCTACAATTCTGAATGGCTTCTAACCCGGGAAGAAAAAAGAATATAGCCCATCCTCTCACAGTCCCACAGCTCCACATTCACACCCCATAGTCAATCAGTTGTCAAGTCATGTCCTTTCTACATATCCCCTTCTCTCTTCTGGTACTGCCACAACCCTAATTCAGGAAACCCTTATCACCACATACCTGGACTATTACAATAGCCTATTGGTTGGTCTCCTTACCTCTAATCTATCCCCAATGCAGTCCATTGTCCACTCAGCTATAAAACTGACCTCCTTCCTACTTTTCCAATTTCTTTATACTCTACTTCCCTTTCTAAATACTCTGCAATACAGTGACAATGGCTATCTTACTGTTCCTCAAACATGACACTCCATCTGCTGATTATTTTCACTGTTGTTCCCATGTCTAGAACTGGCTCTAGCTGGGTGACTTAAGTGACCTAGTGACTTATCAAGTCACTTAACCTTTGTCTGCCTCAATTGTAAAATAGGGATAATGATAATCCTTCACAGAGTTACTGTGAGGATCAAATGAGATATTTGTAAGAGCATTTAACATAATGCCTAGCACGGAGTAGATGTTATATATACTTATGCCCTTTCCCCTCCACCTAATGCTTCCCTTAAGTCTCAGCTAAATTCCCACCTTCTATAGGAAGTCTTTCAGTCTTCTTTAACCTCAGCACCTTCTATTCTGAGACTATCCCTAATGTGTCCTGCATATATCTCATTTCTCTGTAGTTGTCTCTATGTTTTCTCCCCCATTAGGCCATAAGCTTCTTGGGAGGGCAGTTTATTGCCTTTCTATCTCCAAGGCTTAGCACTGTGCCTGGCACATAGAAATATCTTAATAAATGCTAGCTGCCTAACTGATTGACAGGCAGAGCAAAAGAGGGAAGAGAAGGCTGTCACAAAGAAAAGTGTGCTGCCAACCCCAACTACCAAAGCACTTTACTATAGTCTCTATAGTCAATCTCCACATTAAGTACCTAATAACTAAAGAGTTCTATGGTAAGCACTGGAAGAGATACAAAGATTAACTAAAACAGGTTCTCTGTCTTCACAGAATTCACAATGTAATATAGAAATAGAGCATGTGTACAAAATTCTAATATAAAAAATATGGTGAAAAGAAAAAGCTATCAAATTATAATAGAAAATGAGGCTACTTGGAATCAAAGATTGTCCAACCACCTCATTTAACAGATGAGGAAACTGAATCTCAGAGAACAAAATGTCAAAAGTAGAACTTAAGATTCCTTTACTCCAACTTCTTCATTATAAAGAACAGGAAATTGCTATCAAGGGAGGTGACAGGATTTGCCCCAAATTCGCCCCACAACTAATTATGGGAAGATATTTCTTTCATTTCCTGTCTAGTGTTCCCACTTCGAGATTCAACTCAACAATTATTAAGCACCTATTCCACTCACTGCACCATGGAAGCAGCATGGAATAGTGGACAGAGTACTGAACTCTGGACCCCTGCAGACACTCCTTTAGCTGTGTGGGGCCAGGCAAGTTTATTAACTTTTCTGAGGCTGTTTCTTCACCTGTAAAATAGGGATGATAATAATAGACCCTACATCACAGATTTGTTATGAGGATCAAATGAGCTATTCTATATGAAGGAATCTGCATACCTTCAAAAGCTATATAAATTTGATGATGATGATTATGCTAGACATTAAGTAGACAGGCAATCTTTCAGGGTAATTCTTTACTGAGGTAAGCAAAAATGTTTGGTAGATACAATAAAAACAGATATGATATCAGAGATTCTCTTCTCACTCTTATTTTTTAACTGAGTCTCTACCAGATAGTAACAATACAAGACAGGTACAAGGGCATGGGAAACAAAAATAAGAGAATAGGGGCAAGTTAAATTTGGGATCTAATTTCTCTTTAATACCTATACAAGGTACAAGATTATTTTTACTGTGAAAAACACTGTGATTTGATTCAGGGAACCAGGGTTCAATTCCTGCTTGTGGATCCCTGTATAACCATGGACAACTGACATTTCTAACCCTCAAGTTCCTCATGTTCAAAATGAGGGGATTGGTTTAAATGTCCTTTATGGGCCCTTTTCACACCAAATTTCTGTTTAGTTATTTCAGTCATGTCCAACCTTTCTTGACTCCATCTGGGGTTTTTTTTGGCAATGACACTGAAGTGATCTGCCATTTCCTTCTCTGGCTCATTTTACAGATGAGGAAACTGAGGCAATCAGAATTAAATGACTTGCCCAGAGTAACACAACTAGCTAATAAGTGTCTGAGGTCAAATTTGAACTCAGGTCTTCCTGATTTCAGGCCCAGGGCTCTATCACTATACCACCTACTATCCTCCTCTAATCAGAATCTGGGCTCTACCACAAAAATCCTGTGTAACCTTGAACAAATCATTGAAATGTATTTGGGCCTTAGTTTACTATGCATACAATGAAGGGGAAGACCCAGAAGTCCTATCAAAGATAAATCCTGTGATCCTAAATCAAGAAAATAGGAAGACTTTCATTTGGGAAGGGGATGGAGATAGGTCTGTGATTTCAGTAGTGAGGGAAACTCCAGGTGAGGAAATAATACCAATGCAATAAGCAACTATACCTCAAAAGTTGCCTCAGGGACTCAGAGGGTCAAATGACTTGCCCAGAGTTACAAAGCCACCAGATAATAGACAGTTAACCTGAATCTTCCTGACCCAGAGGCCAGTTCTCCAACCATTACATCACAAAGTCTCTCAACTCTTCTTCATTCTCTTGGTTAAGAACAAAAGCTATGGGACCTTTAGTAGGTAGTTTATAGAAGTGCAGTAGATATAGACCATAATAAAATTTCATATGTGGTTTATAGTTAACAGGATTTCTTGGATCACAGTTGAAAAAGAAAAAAATGTTCTTTGAGGGCAGGTACTTTCTTATTTCAACTTTTCATGCAGTCCCTAGAACTGAACCTTGCATTGGAGGAAGTGGGGGGACAGAATGAGGACTGGCCTTATTTGTCACAGGGTGCACCTAATGTAGGAACTCCCTCCATTGACACAGATGCATACCCATTCTGCAATTCATAGTCTCAGAATGGTCTGGTTCACTAAGAGATTAAGTAAGAAACTTGTCCAGCTCAGAGAAGAAACTTTAATCCAGGTATTCTTGACTTCAAGGCCAGTTCTCAGTCTACTATGCCAGGATTTACACATATAAGCACTTGCTAAATGTTTGTTTAACCGGAGTAAATAATTAGAAAACAGAAGTAATCATGATCAAGAAATCAGGAAATGATCAAAGGAAGGAGGTCAGGTCCTAGAACACCAGGGTTACTAAGAAGGCATCAGTGTTTCAGTGAGATTAAAAAGACCCTAGTCCAAGATTCTAAAAACTCCTTAAATTCAAAGCCTGGAAATAAAACTTGGTAGGATGAATAGGTAGGATTAAGACCCCACTGATCAAAATAAAGTGCAAGGGGGAGGGGACGGGGAAAAGGGAAGTGGAGTGCAAAAGCAATAATCTCTGCGTTCTGAATGGACTAAGTTGGGGAGAAGTCTAGGGAAAAAAAGGAAAGTAAATTTTAAGTTTACTAATGACAAAATGTGGCAATTCTACAGCCTAAAAAAAAAAAAAAAGACTGGAAGAGTCAAACTGAAAAAGTTCTATCTGGTTCCAAAAAGGATCCACCACTCCTACCCCAATGTTGTTCTCCACATTTCAGAATCTTCTTCAATCAAGGTGCAGATGCCACCACACAGGCTTCTCAATTCCTCCAATCCACTTCCCCTATCCCCATTCTGCTGAAGACATTTTCTTCTTTCCAAATTTTTCCAAAAGTGTTCTATACAGATCTCTCCTCTGTCCCCAATACTCCCTGCACTATATTATACTTCTATGTATATGTCACATCTGCTTGCCCCTGCCTCCACCCCAGGAAATGTAAGGGCAGATATAAGATGCTTATATGGGCAAGGTCTATATTATTTTTATTATTGTATCTTCAGCACCCATAACAGGGGTATGGAACCTGCAACCTCAAGGCCTTTTAATTAATGAGATTCATTCTATGAAGTTTGGATTTAGTCAAAGGGAGGCACTTGAAGATCTCCAGGGACATGTAACCTTGAGGCTGAAGATCTCCCATCCCTCAGTCCTAGAATGTGCTTAATAAGTATTTGTGGAGGACAGAAGTCTGGAGGGGAATGGCTTCCAGGCAGGGACAGTTATCAAGACTTGGATAATAGACTCCTGAAAAAAGCAAACCAAGACTAAGTAAATGTCAAAACGAATTCAGGGAGGAGGAGGGAGAAGGAAGGTCTATCAAGACCTTTTATCTCTCTTAATCAACAAATCCCAGCGTGAGGACTCAGACTAACTGAAGTCTGACCCCAGACTGCCAAGAAAGAATCCATGCATGTCACTCCTTCACACATGTGCATATGAGAAGAAGCATCCATTTTGCAGTAGCAGAGGCAACTTCCATGTTTTGTCCTGGAAGGAAGAAGGCTTCCCTGTCTCAAATTCAACCAATTCAATACAACAAACATTTATTATACACCTACTGTTTGCAAGGCACATTCTAAGCACTGGAGATACAAAGACCAAAAATAAAGTCCCTGCCCTCAAGGAGCTTACATTCAAATGGGGAGATACAACACATACACAAATAAGTACATACAAGGAAAACTGAGGAAGCAAAGAACATTAAGAACAGGGAGGAATCAGGGAATACTTCACCAAAGAGGTGGCACTAGAAATGAGCCATGAAGACAAGGTTGATAAAGAGAAGAAAAGAGGTGTGCAACCAGGCTCAAGTAAGAGCCTGGCAGAGGTGGACAACTGAGTTTGAGAAAGACTAAACAGCTTAGTTTAGCAGGAATAAAAAGTTCATGATGGAGAGCAACATTGAAGTAAGGTTTAAAAGGCAGGCAGGAGAGAGATTGTGGAAGACCTTAACTGGTAACCTAAAGGGGTTGTGTTATATTCTAAAAGTTATGAGAGGCCAATGGAAACTTTTGAGCAGGAGAGAGACGGTCACCCATTTGCCTTAGGAAGATTAGTTCAGCATTTATGTAGAGGATGGACTGGAGAAAGAAAAGACCACAAAGAGAGGGAGGCTAATATCAAGTAAGAATTAATGAGAACCTAAAACAAATATGGTGTGTGAGTATGGGGTTTTGGAAACAGGGGAGGTGTTTGGGTCCACATGTCACTCCTGGTAGCCAGAAGAAAAGAACAATCCTATCCCAATCCTGGACTGGAGAAAACTGGGGTCGGGGTTATGAGGTGTTATACCCCCCGTTTCTAAACTCCATTGGACTTTAAAGCAAGTATCCAGGGCCTCAGCTAACAGGAAAGCTGGAGGAGTCCTTGCGCGTGACTCTGAGCTTGGGAAGAGGTCTCGATTGTGTGCCCCAGTTTGGAGGTGGTTAGATTTCTGTCCTGGATTACAGTTAAGGATTCCTGCTTCAGTTTCCAGGTCAGGGAGCCAAAGCGGAGGTATCCTTGTCCCCAAGAGACAAGAGAAGGAAGGAGGGAAAACTGTCCCAGAGTTCCATCTGAGCATATGGGGGAGAAGAGTTTCTGTGCAAAGTTGGCGATGGGTGAAGAGGAAGGGGAAGAAGGGGTTCCTGTCTCGGGCTCCAGGGTGGGAAGGGGGAAGGAGAAGCCCCTCTCCCACAGTGATTGACCGGAGTAGGGGGTAGGGGGCGAGGGGCAGGGCCCCATGTTCTAGGAGGGCAGAAAGAGTCCCTGTGCCATACTCTGGTTTAAGGAGGGCTCAGGGTGGGTCCGGGGCCCGGGCACGGCTGTCGGAAGGGTTGCAGGGTTGGGTGCCCCGGGCCCCACTTCTCACCATCTTGACGATGCCCCGCTGCAGGGGGGGGGAGTGCGGGTCCCCCAGAGGAGCCGCCACTCTGCGCGGAGGAGGCCATGGATGGAGCAGAAGAGTTTTCCGAGTGAACGGCTGGGGTGTGGAGAAGAAGCCGGCACGGCGATGAGACTGTCGGGCGAGAGGCTGGGACGGACAGACGGACGGAATCGGTCCCCAGCAGCACCAGCACCCGGACTGGAAGCAAAGAGGAGACGCTATAGCGGCCGCCGCCACACGTTCTACTCGCCGCGCAAGCGCGCCAGAGACCTGCCACCCACCGCCCAATCAGAACCTCCGGTCCACCGGAACCCAAGCCAATCGACACTCTGTTGGTGGAGCCCCGCCCCCAGATCTCGTAGCGGGATGAGAGCGCCCAGCGACATTGACAGAGCTGATTCGCCGTGACGTCACGAAATGAAGGGTGGGACTTCCGGGGGCAGCGGGAGGTGGTAGAGTCTGGAGGGGCCCGGAGGCGTGGTGGGGAAGGGAAGGACACGTCAGCATCTGGCCGGCGGGGCGCAGGGGGCCATGGGAGCAGGGAGGAAGGCGGGGAGGGCAGCCCCTCCCTCTGTGCACGCCCCACCGGACCCCCGCCCCGCCCCTACCCACTTCAGGATCCCCAGTGGAGAGGGAGACAGAGTCTAGCGGGCCAGGGAGAAGTACAGTGCCCTGAGTCTAGAAAATAAATCAATAATAACTGAATGTAAAAACTCAAGTCCTGCGGGAATTTACACGCGTGCTGACTTTATGGCAGTAGAGGCGAGTCACGTGCAGAACCATTCACAAATCAAAGATTCCCTCAGCGTTGTTCAGTTTAATAAACCCCAGGAAGGGAAGGCAGGACGCGAGGCTTTGGGCAAGTACGGTGCCGAAGAGCGAGGAATGGTGAGCGTGATCCCGGGACTCAAACTGCGAAATGGAAACTCTCGGAAAGCAACCGGTGTCAGTGGGATGCTGCTGAGTGTGGACCCGAGGAAAACCTCAGGGAGCTCCTTTCACGGGAATGTTTCTCTGCTACATATCCCTACCCAGGCAAGACCTGGGAACGTGAGTCTGCCCGCCTCCTTTGGCTTCCTGAAAAGCATCCTTGGCACCCCTCCAAGCCCGCGGGCTAACAAGAACATTGAACTTTTATACAAGTTTTAAAAAAAAGATTCATACCTGCCTGTAAAAATCAGAGGGAAATTTTCCACAGGAACTCACACAGCATGAGTCCTTGGTTCCTTTGTCCTCTGCCATGTCAACCTTTTACTTTCCCACCACCACTTTCAGTTCCATCACTGCAATGTCTGTTCATTTTCCCCATCTGGCTGCTTCCCTTCAGGAACCTCAGTATAGGCATCTTTCTCTAGCCCCGTATGTAGCTTGATGTCGAACATGTAGCCTGATTTCCATCAGCGTCTTCCGTTTGGGCCACTTGCTTCATGTACTAAGTACCCTTCAACAGAGACCTCTCTCCAGCTTCACAAGAAGCTCAAGATTTCTGTCCTTTGTGAGGGTTCCAATCTGCCTCTACTCGGCTTTACCTGTAATAGTATCTATTGTGTGGAAGTAGCTCCCTCTTGCAATATACTTCTAACTGGATGTTGTAGATGTCTCAAACACCTGTAAGACAGAACTCATTATCTTTCCCAAACTTTCTTACAACTATGGAGGGTACCACTGTTCTTCCTGTTACCCAAATTCACAGCCTTGGAAGAGTTATCTTTGACTCACCACTCACCCCACGTATCCAATCTATCACCAAAATCTAGCTCATATATGTTCCTAATTCAGGCCTTTGTCATTTACCTGGATTACTGCAATGCTCTTCTATTTGGTCTCCCTACCTTAAGTCTCTCTCCACTCCAATCCATTCTCTACAGAGCCACCAATGATTTGATACAGATCTGACCACCTCATCTTCCTATTCAATAAATTCCAGTGACTCCCTATTATTTCTGTGACCAAATACGAACTATTATATTTGGCATTCAAAGCTCCTCATAATCTCCCTTTCCAGTCCTCTTAAAAACTACTCTTCTCCATGCACTCTGCAGTCTGGCGTATATGCTGTTCCTCACACTTAGACACTTCATCTTTCATCTCCATGCCTTTGCACTGGTTAGCCTCCATTCCTGAGGGATATTTCCTCCTCATTTCTATCTCTTGGAATCCTAGTTTCCTCCAAGTCTCTACTCACACATCACCTTCCACATGAAACCTCTTTTATTCTTTCTGTACATACTTATATATGTATCTGCTGTTCTCCATTAGAATTAAGCTCTGTGAAGACAGAGATTTTCACTTTTGTCTTATTTATCTTATTCCTTATTATTTCAGTTATCCCTAAATATCCTCAAGCATTCCCCATTGGTATCAAATGTCAGCTGTGGTCACTGGCCAGCTTTGGGGTGGCTTAGTGCCAATTCTAAAACAGTCTTCCCATACTCTATGGGGAAACAAGTTTCCTCAGACCCACTGGCCCCTAGCCTCAATTCTGGAACATGTATGTCCCATACTGAATGAAGTTGTCTCCATCCCCTAATGCATAGTATTAACATAGGTGGCAACTGTTCCCTTGGAACTTCCAAAGCCAGAGAATAGGGCAGAAAACAAGTACCCTATAAATCCTGTCCTCCTTAATGCAGACATTGTTCCTCTCAAACTGAGGCATACCTAGCATTTTCCCCTTACCGAGTAGTGTACACAAGCTCAGCTTGCTCTTCATTCAGATTTTGTCCCACATCCTTTCCATATGGTTTATCTCTACGTCCCACTATCCAGCTGGTGAACAGAGCTTTCTTGGAGCCTAAATCCTTGATCTTTTTATGTCCCTGTCTTCTGTTCACTAGGAAACCTAAGGCAACAAGTGGTTTTGGTACATCCTCTGCCTAGGCACACAGTCTATTCTCTCAACTCCTTAGTATGAGATGACTTGACATCTATCCATTAATTTTGGTTTTCCCAGGAAACTAAATTTTGGTAATAGGACTCTATGACCTGGCTGAAGGTCCTGATGGTGAACTTGAGCGTGTCTCTTTTCTATATTTTAGTGACCTAAGGCTATGACTAAAGTATAGGCTAGCCTTTTAGACAGAAGGCATATTGCTTATGCGTCACCTCTCTAGATTATCCCCATCCTCTAAGACTGAAAAGCACATGGCAACAAGCAGCTATGACTCACATTTAAAACTTCTAAGCTGTTCCTTGAATGCAAAACCCCATTTTAAAAAATAGTGTTCTCCTGGTAATGTTACAGGGCTGGGGATTTTGAATACTAAGATTTGTGAAGAATCAAAAGTGTGAGAGATCCAAAGGACAATGGAGAGGTGCCTCATTGAGTATGAGTGAACTATAGCCGGTTACCAATAGTGATAGTGGAGATGTCACTTATTTTAGATTGACTACCGTGTTTCCCCGATAATAAGACCTATCCCTAAAATAAGCCCTCCCCTTACTGTGTAAGATTCCTCTAAAATAAGCCCTCCCCTGAAAATAAGCCCTATTGAGATTGCTACTGTAGTGAAGGTAATCCCCTGCGCTACATGCTATATTACGGTACCCTCTGTATGCACCGTCCCCCCCCCCAGGTGAAACGCACGCCGCGCTCCGAGCTGCATCCAATCAGAGCTGCAGCAGTGAGCGCGTCATCCTGTTCTTCCCCAGTGATTTGCTTATTGAAGAAAGGTACATTTTTTTGTTCACATTTACCTGTTTATTAAAATTGCTGTCAATGTTCATTAAAATAAGCCCTCCCCTGAAAATAAGCCCTCTGGTGTTTTTCTGTCCAAAAAAAAATAATAAGACAGTGTCTTATTATCGGGGAAACACGGTAGCACACAGCTAGTAAGTATCAGGTCAGATTTGAACTCAAGTCTTCCTGACTTCAGGCTGGGCACTTTTCACTGTGGTACCTAGCTGCCTATCCTGAGAAGGGCACTAGACTAGAAATATATCTGTTCCCGCCCCCCAAATATTCCTGGTCTAGGGTCACAATTTGCTCAAAACAAAAAGTTACTCATTTCCCTTGTCAGTGACTCTTATAGGAAGGAAGGTGACAGAGCTCTTAGCTTATACCTACAAGTTTAGAACCTTCCCACAAAAAGTTGGTTATACCAAAGACCATCACAAGTAGCAGTCAGCAAGTAAGCCCATTTATCCAAATAGATACCAAACAGAAAATATATAAGTCATACAGATTCAAATATACCAGAAAATGCACAGAGTGAATTAGTTCTCTCTCTGGGAGTGAAATATCTCAAATTAAATCTAGAGAAAGAGGCCCCCATTATCACCCAAGGGAAAATTCCCCAAAGTCTCTAGGGAACTAAGTCAGAAAGCAGGGGTGTGGTGAGAAGCCAGTTTCCCCTACATGTTTATGCTTTCCAAAGTACTTCTTTCCCCAAGCATCAGAAGTTGGACTCAGTGAAGGTCTGGAATTATATAAGACCTTTCATGAAGAAGGAACAGACAGTTATCCTTCCTCTCCAAAACTCTCAAAAGTCCTCTCCTCATCCACATCAAGCTCCAATGTCATAATTTTCTCTACCAGTTAGAAGTCTCATGCAAAATGCCCAGACTTTGCTAGAAACCCACATTATATGCTAAATCACAGACTATACTTTGTGGAAACTAAATAAAGATCAAAATGACTTCACTTGGTGTCAATATGGATTTGAAGATCTCTTCTGGATCACCTACAGGTTCAGCAGGTAGGGAACTCTTGATCTAGACCAAAGCCAAAGCAATCCCTGAGCAGCAAGATCCCTGGTTCTTCTTTTTTCTTTTTGTTTTTTTTTTTTTGGGGGGGGGTAATGGTATTTTTTCCTCAATTACATACAAGACAATTTTTAGCATTCATTTTTACAAGATTTTGAGTTTCAAAATTTTCTCCCACCTTCTTTCCCCTCCCTTCTTCCTAAAATGGTAGGGAATTTGGTATAGGTTATGCATATGCTATCATGTAAAACATATTTCTATTTTAGTCACACTTGTGAAAGAAGAAACAGACAAAAAGGTGGGAAAAACCACAAAAAAGAATAAAATAAGTATGCCTTGATCTATATTCAGAGTTTATCAGTTCTTGACCTGAATGTGGATAGCATTTTCCTTCAGGATTCCTTTGTTCTTGTCTTAGATCATCGTGTTGCTGAAAAGAGCTGAATCATTCATAGCTGATCATCACACAAGTTGCTGATATTGTGTACTGTGTTTTTCTGGTTCTGCTCATTTCACTTTGTATCAGTTCGTGCAACTCTTTCCAGGTTTTCCTAAAATCTGCCTATTCATCATTTCTTATTGCATAATAGTATTCCACTACATTCATATGTCACAGCTTGTTCAGCCATTCCCTAGTTAATGGACATCCTCTCAGTTTCCAGCATTTTGCCATGATGAAAAGGGCTGCTATAAATATTTTGAACATGTAGGCCCTTTTCTGTTTTTTATAATTCCTGATTCTTTAGATTCTTCTCTGTTCCCTGTGATTTCTCTCAGCCAAGCCCCAAGCCTCCCTCTGGACCCTACCTCAGGTTATCTTTCTCTCATTTATTCATTCCTTCAACAAATACTTATTGAGTACAAATATTTATTCAAATACTAAGCCCCATGAGCAACACAAAGATGAATAGAATGTCCTACTAGGACATTCAGATTCCTAGAACCTATTTGGAGACATCATCTACTCAAAGCCACTGCTGATGAGTCCACCATTATCCCCACTGAATCTCTCTGACCTTGCCACTACTACACATGACATCATAGTAAGGTAAAAGAGCATTCCTCTATAATAGAATGCAAAGTAAATAACGATGCATTAAAATTAACCAGTCCATCACCTGCTTCCCAAAACTCTCTTCTCTCACATCCCAGGACAGTGTGAGTCTACATCTTCATTTCTTTTGCTGCTCCATCAGCTCAGGGCTGCAAGTCAGGAAACAGAAACAATACTGCTGACAAACAAGTCAGAAGAATGCTAAAGTCTTAATGCCTGAGCAGTGCCATCTGGTAGCATACTTAAAACAACACTTCCCCCCAAGGAAGTGATGGAGTCTCCAACTCCCAGCATAGACATAATGAAATCTCAGGATCTAGGAAGCAATATAAAATTAAATTACAATTAAATCACAATTATTAAATTAAAATAAGTAGAATCACAAAGGAAACCAATTATATTGAAATACAGTTTCAAAAATATTCTTTAAAAGTCACACTCCACAGAAAAGATATAAAGAAATAGAGAGATGAAGGAGTAATGTTGTTATCCCCAGTTTACAGATGAAGAAACAGATTCAGCCACGTACTAAATGCCATTTAAGTTGTTTAGACCCTAGGTTGGGCTGGAACATAGATCTTATGATTCCTAGTCCTGCTGGGTTTCCTAGTATGTCTATACTATGTTTTGGTTCAGTAGTTTTTCAGTTGTGTACAACTTTGACCCCATTTGGGGTTTTCTTGGCCAGGATACTAGAGTGGTTTGCCATTTCCTTTTCTAACTCATTTTACAGATAAGGAAACTGAGGCAAACAGGGTTAAGAGACTTGCCCAGGGTCATACAGCTAGTAAGTGTCTAAGGCTGCATTTGAACTCAGGGAAATGAGTCTTCCTGACAGGACCAGCCTTCTATACCCTGCGCCTCCTAGCTGGCCCCTCCTCTGATTGTTTCCTCCTAGAGCAGGATGGGTAGGGTGATATTTTCTCAATATCAAATCAGGAAACATACTCTGACATGGGTTTTTCCCCCTGATGTGTAAATGTCTTTGAAAAATACAAC
>NW_027185784.1:10433085-10506874 GCF_028583685.1 Petaurus breviceps papuanus | reverse complement strand
GATGGGAATGGATTAAAAGTGTAAGAATCTGAAGAACAGGAAATCAGGCTCATTCCTAATCTAGGAGCTCTTTTACTCCTCTGGTCTGCTCTAAACTGCCTCTGCCATGACTGTCACTGTCATTCCAATTAGAGGTGAGCTTGAGGCACTTATCTACCAGTGCTTCTTCTGGAGAGAAATTAAGGGCACCTACAGAAGGAGGGGGACTTCTTGACCTCCTACTCTGCCAGCTACTCAGGGGATTTGTCTTTTCATGGCTACAAGAATAGTTTCCCTTCCTTTCAGAAACAGGGCTGATGGAATGGAGAAAAGAGAAGGGTAACATAAGGTAAAAGAGTATACAAGAACACAGTTCCTATACCTCCTAGTCCCTCCATTGTACCAATTTCTCAATAGTACATGCAGAATTTTATAAGTCCCAAAGTCAGTCATTTCAGTTTCCATTCCTGGCTGAAAGCACAGTTATAAAATAGACTGAACGGATGCAAAGAGAAGTGAGGAGAACCAGGAGAACAGCTTACTAAATGACGTATTTATTCACTTATTTATGCTTTGGGGAGTTTTTCAACAACGCTTTAGAAGTTGTTGAAGTCATGAACACTAACAAGAAGTACTTCTTTGGACTGAGACGTGAGTTAGGGGAGGCTAGCGATCACCCCAACTCAGAAGATCTTGAAGAAGAAGTCATGGCATGACAATTCAATCTGCTGTCAGGAGCTCCGACCAGAAAATTGCTATCTATTCTTAGTGCCCAAGAAAAACACAACGTGTAGAACCAGTAGAGAGCCACCTCATTTAAACTAACTAGTTTAAAATTAAGGAATCTGCTAGTCTATGAAATAGTCCTCTGGGACTTTATGATTGGAGTCCTGAAAGGACAATGCATTGCCCCATCTTCTGCCCAGAGGGAAATTAATAACACTCCTGGGCGATCAAGAGGACCAGAGCAATAGATAATTGCTCAGATAGGACTCACGGAGGGCAGTCCGTTCCTATTTCAGATGAATTTGTCTGAGGCAGATAATGGCTCATATCAAGAGGGTTGAGATGAAGATGAAATTGCATGCTAGTGCCCTCTTCAAAGTCTGGGAAATCAGGCAGACTATTGTAGTCTGATAGGACTTCTCACTGGACAAAGGGAAAAACCTGAAGCTAGAAGCTGTATATCCGCAGTGGAGCTTACTAAGAATTGGAAACAATTTACAATGCCTGCCTTACTTGGAGCTAGAGATAGCTAGTGAACAGCTCTGGCTAATAACTGAAGTTACCTAAGGATATTAAGGTTTCAAGATGAACTCCAACTCTGCTGGAGTGCCAGTATGATCTAACTAGTAATGAGGCTGACTTTTGATTCTCCAGGTTATGCATAGAGTCAGATGATACTCATTAAGGAGGCGCATTTAATATGAACTTTGAATGAAACCCTGAGAATCAGCAGAATATAGTTGAGAGAGAGCTGGATCCATGGCCAGGAAGAATCAGGTTCAGGTCCTGCCTCACATACATACTGGCAATGTTATCCTGGGGAAAATCCCTTAAAATTGCTCTAGGCAACATTCAGAATTTTTTTAAGGCAATCAGGGTTAAGTGGCTTGCCCAGGGTCACACAGCCAGTAAGCGTCAGAGGCCGGATTTAGACTCAGGTCTTCTTGACTCCAGAGACCCTTCTCAACAACATTCTTAAGATGGTAAATCACTTGCTGTTCTGCTTTGGTAGAGGAAGTTTCCTTAACCAAGAATTCCCTCTACTAATGAAATCACAGACCTAGTCTCTATCCCCCATATAACTCTGATATATGATGCAATGTACTATGTACTGCATGTAACCTAAGTATTTGGTCTACAGTTTGTAACTTCTTCATGTATGTATGCTATTGCTAGTTACTTTTTGTTATATGCAGCTAGCTGTCAGAGTGAATAGAACACTGAACCTGGAACCAGGATGACCTGAGTTTAAGTCCAACCTCAGATATTTACTTAGATGTGTGACCCAGAGCAAGTCAGTTAACCTCATTCAGCCTCAGTTTCCTCTTCTGTAAAATGGGAATAATAGCATCTATCTCCCAGGGTTTCTGTGAGGATTAAATGAGATAATATCTGTAAAGCACTTTGCAAACCTTAAAGCACTATATAAATGCTACTTATCATCATCATCAAATATATGTGTCTTTTTGTCATTGTGCAATTCTATGCATCTGTATTTGTACTGTGGATTTGGGAGAATTACTGGTGATAATGCTCTTTTCAAATGTATGAATGTTTTTTGTTGCTTTTCAAGCATTTCACAACCTATCCTGTCTCCATACTACCCTCCCAGCTGTCTTACACATCATCAAGCCCCTTCTGTACTTTCAGTCTAGACAAACTGACATTGCTGTTCTTCACACGCAATACTCCATCTTCTATCTCTATACTATGTATCATTATAATAAGTGTAGTACTCTCACAATTGAGCTGATGCTCTGTCTTTTAGACAGTCCTGAGCTGAAGCATCATTTCCCATTGGGTTGATTTTCCTGGATCCCATGATCTCCAGAAACTCATCCTTCTGCAAAATGAAGTCAACTCAGAAACTCATAAATCCTCAGATGATTTCCCACCCCCGTTTCAGGACTTCATCATGTCCCACCCCCAGTCAGTAACCTTCCTACTCCCACCCCTTTTCAGATCCTTTTATGTGTTGTCTTCCTTCCTTACATTGTGTGCTCCTCTACTTTTTTTTGTATCCCCATCTATGGCGTAGTGCCTAGCATATAGTAGGCACTTAATAAATGTTTATTGACTATTGAAGAATTACTGTATAGTCACCCCCCACACACACTCCATCTTGTCTAACATGAAGATACCATCAGTTTGGAATTGGTCAGGATTCAAGCCCAGTATCATAGAAACTAGTGATCAGTGACTGAATGGTTTCCCTGGGCTGCTGTGGAGCTGAGGTTTTATTATTCTTCTGGAGACTGAATCAATACCGAAGTATTGTACCATTCCAAATAATCATTTCAGACATTAGTATTTACCCACTTGTTGACATGCTTCCTAACTCCTTTACAGAATATTTACAGAATCAAGTTAACTGAGTAAACTCTGAGTCCTTGACCAATCCAGTCAGAGTGGAGGGGATAGGAAAACATAGGGAGAATTCTTTATTTGGCCAAATAGAATATTTGGATATTACAAGAACTAAACAATACAATGTATGTGATTAATGTTGAATATATTGCAAAGCTGCTGTTTTACTTCCTGGGTACAATCTTTCAGGCATCACCAGTGATAAGAGGCATACCCTCTCTACACTCCTAGGAAGAACAGATAATGGAGACGAAGATGTGGGGATCATTCCATTCCCAATATTATATACACACATATATGTTTTTATTTAAATAGGACCTTTGTCTGACTGTGGCAGGAGTAATCATAAAGTAAATGAGTTTTTTAGACAGTCTGTGATTTTTTATAGACAGTCTAGTTTTTATACTGAAAAAGAAATAACCCCAGGAAATGTCTATTTTTAATTGTATATTGCGAGTAAAGTGTGACTTGGGATATAGGAATGAAATGCTTTCCAGGTTTTTTTTTTCCCCAGGCTTTTCAGGGAGTAGGGAATCAATGAAAGAAGACATGATGAATGACATTTAATCAGCATGTATAGCTTTATAAAGCATGTAGATTACCTAATTTGATCCTCAAAATAGGCTTGTGGGACAGTTAGGAGGTATACTGGTTAAAACATTGGACTTGAAATCTGGGTTCAAATCCTGACTTACATACTTACAGTTTTGCAACCCTAGGAAAGCAATTTAATCTCTTTCAGCCTCCGTTTCCTAATCTATTCAACAAGATTTATTCCTGTATATAAACACACATATGTATATACACATATATCATATATAATATAGTACTTTGTTGGGGTTGTGAGGATCAAATGAGCTTATGTATATAAAGTGCCTTCAGTTATTATTGCTACAGGTATTGTCATCCCCATTTTGTGGAGGAGTAAGCTGAGGCTCAGAGAATTTAAGTGAATTAAGGCAGCATATTACTGTGAAAAGAACACTGGGTTTGAAGTCAGAGACCTGGGTTCAAATCCTGCTTCTATCATGTATGACCTTCTTGGCAATTGATAGTTTTAGAAAGTTGCCTGGACCACTGAGAAATTTAATGACTTCTCCAGGATCATGAAGCCATTATTTCTCAGAGGCAGACTTGAATCCAAGTCTTCCCAGCTCCAAATCTCTATCCATTATGCTATACTATGTCTCTTTAAGAGAAAAGAATTCAAAAAGCATAAGTAAATTGAAATAAAAACATCCTTGATGGATGGAGAAATTCAGTAATGCTCTGCCCTGAAAGACATAAAAACATACAGCCAGGGAGCAGGAAAGAAGGCACCAAATCATAAATGGTATGGGAGCATGTCTTGAGCATTTGTCCAGGGCTGTGTGCCAGAAAGAAGAGAAATTTTTTAAAGAAACCCTAGGTCCAATCTAGGGGAGCACAGAGCCAAGGTTTGGGGGCATGTGGATACAATAATTTTGCCCTATAGTCCTGTCAGGAAGGACAGAATAATTCAGGGATCAGAATTAAAGAGTTTGTTGACCTGAGATTAAAACCTAGAGGAATATTTCATTGAGAACCCAATTAGTTACCTTATGGTATTAGTCTGGGGGCAAACTGAAGTAATTAATGAGACTTCAACTGTTTACCTATATATATATATATAAATTTGTACTCCTCCCCTTTTTCCTACCCTCTCTGCTTCCCCTTCCCCTAATCCCATTCACTGACTGACTGAGTATGTATGTATTGGGTTAAAGAAATATTTAGGAGAAATTTGGAGAAGGGCAGTCAAAATAGGAGAAGTGAAGGTGAGAAACCATGGAAATATTTAGAAGGAAAGCTCTACCTGTGATCTTTGGGAGGGTAGGAGTAGGAGGTAGGAGTTATAATGTCCTTCCCTTTGGAGACTATTTTTGTCACACATGGCCAAAACAAGCCAATAATGTCAGGAATCAAGGGAGAATGGGGTAGCCATCATAAAGCCAATCTCTGTAAATCCAGGTTTCAGAGCAGAATGTTCAGAAAATATCCTAGAAAGAAGCCCATTCATGCTGGTTTGGGCATCTATGAGGGGAACAGAGCTACTACATAAGCTGAGCTAATGTGAGCACTCAGCTCCCCACCTATCCAGCCAGCAAACTATGCCCCCACCCTGAGAACTAATTGCTGGCCAGAGGTTTTTCCCCTTCCATCTAATCTGTATGAATCCTGTGTTTACATAGTTGTTTGCATGTACTCTCCATTAGAATGTATGCTTTGTGAGGACAAGGCCTTTGTTTTTTTTTTTTTTTTAACATTTTTTGGTCTCCCCAGGGCTTTGCCAAGTGCCCCAGTGCTTAGTAAATGTTTATTGACTGGCTGACTGACTTACAGAGAGAAGATTCCCCTTTATTTCCTATAGAGATGAGAACTAGGAGCTTGAGGAGTTACTGGATGGAGAAGTTGGTAATTTAAGGAGAGGTTTGTCTTTAGTCAAATTCCAAGGTCATTTCCTGGCATTCATGGAGGAATATTTTTTTTAAACATCTATACAACAAAACTATCTTCTGTTTGTATAGGATATAGAGAGAAGTCTGTTACCTTCAAAACTGTGAGACCTGAAGGAAACCCCTGTTCTTATGCCTTCAAGTTTGCTGGGTGGACAATACTATCCCCCTTCTTCCTGAGCAGAGACCCGGCTCATGTCGTTTTCCGCAGTCATTAAATTCTCTGGGTTTCCCTAGCTCCCACTGGCTCCAGCCTCAGTCTCTAGATTTTCTTATCAAATGCCATCTTTTTGCCCCTGTCTGCTCCCACCCCACAACTTGCCCTTCGCAGCTCAGCTACATGCCTGGGGTCCAGGGAGAGAGAACTCCCGGGCTTTCAAGTTCCCGGGGGTATATAGGGAGCCAGGATCTCTAGGAAGGTCAGACATGGTTTAGGGGATTGTAGGAGGAAGAGTAGAACCTTTTAAAGCTGCTTGATTCTCTCACCTGTACAAAGTGAAAAAGTTCTTTTTTTATTCTCCAGCGCTCAGTCATTCTTTACGGGAGAGGTAAGAAGAATCGGAGAGGGGCAGACAAAAGAGAGCGCTTTGATAGCTGAAGTTGGAAACCTAGTGGAAGTGGAGGACCGCTATGACTGACTGGGTGCTCTACATTTCCAGAGTGAAGAGTACTGGGTCTGTGAAAGAGTGAGAAAAAGTAGGGTTCCACCGCTTTATATCAGCAACTGTCTCCACGCGCTGAAACTAGGAGGCGCAAGGAGATGTAGAGCTATTTTGGAGAGGTGGCGCAGTGCGCTCAAAGGGGTAATACAAGTGGAGACTTTTCAGAAAAAGAGGGACTGCCCAGGTCAGAGATAAGTCTTCCGACGGCAGGAATCTTAATTTTGTGTTAGGCTGGACGGGAAGCAGCCTAGAATTGGTAGCAGGAGCCTGAAGGTTGAGGTCTGATTCCCGCCCCACCGGGGTTCCTTGCGCCTACCGCGCCCTGCACTCTCCAGCTTTACGCACGGGCGTCGGCAGGTAATGGGGCCTCGATGCGTAGAGCAGAGAGGTTGAGCCTGGTCTCTGGAGAGCGGAACTTTATCCTGAACTGTGGTTTTCTTTATCAGAGCCTTCTCTGGGTGGAAAACGCTAAGCAGGCAAGGTTCCACAATATGGCTGATGGAGGACAGGAGAGTCTCCGGTCAGTCTCGGAGAGGGGCGCACAACCTGGTTGGCGGGTGGCTAGGTCTTCGGGTTAATGTATAATTGTGAGCAGATGGCGGGGGCCGGCGGCAGCTTGGGGGCCAGGCCAGCTAATGAGGGACAATTAGCCCAGAGATGGGGTGGGGGCTGTTGGGGGAGCCTGGTCGCAAAGGTTGATATTTGCTCCTCAAACAGTGAAGTAAGTTGGGCAGAGGGCTGAGTAACTGAGCCTCTGGGCTTACCCTGGCTCCCCCTTCCTTCTGAGCCCGGTCCCCAGTCACTCTTCCCCCCAGTCCCCCTCACCAGGTCTGGGAGCCTCTATTTGCTCAGACCAGAGAGCTCGTTGTAAAGGCGGGGGGAGGGAGAGGTTTATGGGGGAAATCGCAGTCACCACCATCTGCCGAGGCTTGCCTTAGCTCCCCCTGACATCTCTACCCCACCCCCATCCCCATGCAGCTGTTTACTGGAAGATCATGGCTTGGGGCGCAGCGACTTGCATCTCCCTAACATTGTGGGCACTTCCAAGGGCTAGGCCTGGGAAGCGTGATGGGCAGGAGGGAAGAGAAATTGAACAACAACAGCATTAAGTAGGTCTCATGTACTACCTCTGTCCCTGTACTCAGGTACAGGGGAGGAGCTGACTATCTAGGGGCAGGCAGCAGCACACAGGAACTCAGCATTCCCAGTAGCAGTGGGACTTTCCACATTCTGTGGTCCCGAAACTACCATCTTGCGGGATCTACCCTGACACTAAGCCAAAGTCAGTAGCACTGGCATGAAGTAGCTGAGGAGAAAGACCTGAGATAATGAAAGGTGTGTGAGCTCTGAAATGAGGGAGAAACACCCTTAATTCAGTCTTGGAGTCTAGAGTTTTACTCTTCCAGATCATTGTTCTCCGTCTCTCTTATGCGCCCTAAACTCTGACCCTTCAATAAAAAAAGAAAGAAATTAGTGAAGTGTACAGCACATCTCCAACAGAACATGGTCACTCCCACCAATAGTTGAGTCCGGGCCTCATTGCCCCCACATTGTTGACTGCCCCATCATTTACTCTTATTGCTGGATTATCTTAGGGTTTGACACTAGAATGTGAAGATACAGCCAGACTTCTGGGATTCTGAACTTCTTTTTGCTTTGTTCCTCTCTTGTCCAGTGCCTACCAGACCTTTAGAGCATCTAGATCAACCTCTGTATTCCCACCCTGTGCACTTCAAAATGGTGACCTAGCCAATATGTGGAGGTAGTTGTGAATATTAAATGTCATTCCTGGTGATCACAGATGCACATATATTAATTCTGGTGAGAAGGGAGGGCATTTGGTACTTGGGATTGAAGGAGGAAGAGCTCAGGCTACATACCAGGACACAGAAATCCCCACATACTCCTCTACATATACCCATTGGTATCCCCCCTACATAGAAACGACAAGATGCCACTACTCCCAGACTAGCACCTTCCCTAAGAAGTCACTGAAATAAGGTAGCAGACTGGGGATTCTGTGAGGTCTCACTTCATGTAAAGCCAGGACTACCAAATATATGCAGACTATGCCCAATGACCTAGTGTTTGAGAGTTCAGCTTGATCTAATAGAAATCTTCCTTCCTTCCTTCCTTCCTTCCTTCCTTCCTTCCTTCCTTCCTTCCTTCCTTCCTTCCTTCCTTCCTTCCTTCCTTCTTTCCTTCCTTCCTTTCTTCCTTCCTTCCTTCCTTTCTTCCTTCCTTCCTTCCTTCTTTTCTCCTTCACTTCTCTTTTATCTCCTTCCTTCCCTTATTTCTTTCTGTCTCTACATATTTTCTATGATATACATGAAAATGAAATACACATATGGCATGCATATCTCAACAAAACCATAGTTGAAATGGAGGGAACATACTCAGATATTTATGTATGCTGACATACTTCTTTGTATCTGTGTCGAGGAGTGTTCAGGCATGTGTATCTTTATGGCTTTGATGGTAAACTAGAAAGATTTTGGATCCTCCTGTACTGTGTGTTCCTTAGTCTTTTCTTTCCATATGAATGTGGAAGTCGAGGCTGTGTGTGATATGTATGTGTACATTTGCATATATATGTGTATATGTGTGTGTGTCCATGAGTGGAAATGTGTGCATACCCACTCCAAAAGGCCTGGCACAGCTGGATGCTTGGTGATGGAGGGAGTGTGGGCAAGGTGGAATCTCAGCCCTCAGAACTTGGGGAGAAAATAGGGAAGGTAACTTTGGGCTGACTTGTCTCAGAGAAAGAGTCAGATCCATGGTGCACACCTCCCTCCTCCTCTCTCCTCTCCTCATGGCCTGTGACATCACTGGCTGCTCCCAGAAGCCTGCCCTCTGCACCTGAGCTCTGGCTCTCTGTAGAACTGGACCCCCCCCTCCAAGGCAGGACTGGAGCAGCTCCCCTGGTGAGGGGAGGGGAGAGACTATTCCTGGGACCAGAACTCACCACCCCAGGGTGATCGAAGTGGAACTCCAGCAGTCCACCCTCTCAGGAGAGATTGGCTGATCTCTTACCTAAAGCTCCCCCACTTAACTTCACACAGGTAGCTTACCTTGCAAATTCATTGTCTGTTCTGCCTCTCTGTGCTGTCTCCATGTCTTTGTGTGGTCAATCCCAACCTAATTCTTCCTGCTGTTGTTGGAGCAACATTGCTTCTACCTCTTTCATCCTTCTATCCTCCTCTCCCATTATCATGATCATCAATTATTTTGTTAAATAAGTTAATGTGCTTGTTGTAAGCATGTGTGTGGCTATTGGAAATAGGGTGCAAGTGGGCAGGTGAATGTATGGGAGGAGGGTAATTTTAGATGAACTGAGCCTGAACTCCTCTCAGTTTCTTCACTCCTAATTTTCATCTTTGGGAACAGATATACCCAGTATTCAGGACTGAGTTGAAAATCTACTTTCTTCACATTGCTTTAATGTAACTCTTTAAGGTTCTTACCCCATTATCCCATTGCTTTTTGTGGCAAAAGTGGCAAAGGAGACCAAAAAAAAGAAAGCACCAGAACTAAGAGCCTCAAATCTTGAGGGCTAGAAATGCCCTGCCCTGCATTTTACTATTTGCTTTACCTCTAGAACCTAGGCACGATGCATCCCTTGCCCAATATGAAAAAGTTTGACTCTTCTTTCTCATTTCTTGGGAGAATAAGTGGTTGGTGAAACGTGCATTCTAGACTCTTTGAGAAGCAGAAATGGAAGCTAATCTAGCACTTAGTTTTACAATTGGTATTGTGTTCTTCACTGTTTTGTCCACCATTATTTCCCATTTGTTAGTCTTCTTTGCCCCAGTTTGATTGGCAGCCCCTAGAGAGAGCAGGTGATAGAGGGGCAGAGTGGAAAGAGCAGAGGCTTTGGCAGCAGGGGACTGAGGAACAAATCTCATGTCTGCTACTTCCTACATGTATGACAAGGGGAAAAAATCACAACTTCTCTGGATCCAAGCCTTTTCATCTGTGAATTGAGGGGGGTTGAACCAGCTAGTTTTTGAGGTCTCTTCCAGCTTTAAATTTGTTGTGTGATGACTTTATCTTATTCTTCTGAGTCTCTTCCCACCATTGTTTGACTCAGTTATGGGCCACATAAAGGGTGCTTAATATGTACTTGACTTCAGGGTGGCACCATCAAGGAAAATGTCCTGTTTCCTGGCACTCCCACTTCTGTTTTGTTTCTTCTTTTCCACTGACCAGATAAATGACCAAATGTAGTCTTTAGCTACTTGACAGATTCTCCTAATATGCCTACCATAAGTCATCAGAAGGTCCTTGCTTGTCTACTATTATTGTATAACAATCCCAGGGGAAGGGTTGTGGGGTCACTGATTACAGCAGAGGATCCCTGTACCCCATTTCATGTCTACAGACATGTCAGAAATTCTGGAAGTCCATAAAACTGGCCATAGTGATGTCTTTTTTTTTTTGGAGGGCAATTGGGATTAAGTGACTTGCCCAATGTCACATGGCTATTAAGTGTGTCAAGTGTCTGAGGCTGAATTTGAACTCATGTCCTTCTGACTGCAGGGCCAGTGCTCTATTCACTGCACCACCTAGCTGCCCCCATAGAGATGTCTTTTAGAAATAGTCATAGTTTTCCCCACCTAGATCCTCCCCTTCTAATTTTTTAAAAAAATTATATCAATAGTATAGAGAAACTCTTTACCAAGGCAAATGAATTGATGCATGTTCTGCAACTTATAGGGAATTGGCTGGGGGACATTGGTAGGTTAATGTCTTACCCAGGGTCACACTGCTAGTATGTGTCAGAGGCAGGACTTGAATCCATGTCTTCCTCACCCCTGAGGTCAGCTCTTTATCCAAGATACTATACAGACTCCTTTCCAATAGGGGCTCTCAGACCAAGCCTGAGCTGCTGAGGTCTTCAGAAGACAGCCAGAGGAAAGACTGGTCCTGTCCCCTTTTCATCACACGTTTTACTAGAGTATTTAATTAGAGTATGCTATGGAAGAGGGAAAAAATAGCCTTTCCTGAATGACTTTGCAAGAAAACAGGGAGGAGTGTGGCATCCTGGTGGTATAGGGACTGAGGACCAATTCTCCTGAGGTACTTAAAGGCAACTGATAGAACACTAAGCTAGAGGATCTCAGTAACTCTGGGGAGTTGTCTTCAGGATATACATAGAGACATGAACCACTAGAGATGTGGCCAAATTATTTTGGAACCCCAACTGGATCATCAGCACAGGAGCTAACCTGGGTGTCTGGGCTAGGAAAGATGCTGCCAGGTCCTAGGCCCAAGCTTATGGTGATTAACACCTTGTCCTGATCAGCCAGATCCTAGAGTGAGTGGAGGGAAGTAAAGTGCAAAATGATTAGAAAGGTAGGAAGGATCCATGTTGTGAAGTGCTCTAATTCCCAAATAGAAGATTTTCTATTTGATTATGGAGGTAATAAAGAGCCTCTGGAATGTATTATTTTATAAGCATTTTATTATCTCTCCCACTGCTTCCATTCCCAACTAAATGGTTTTTTAAAAGGAAAAAAAATATACATATATATACAAACATATTTATAGTCCAAAAAAAAATTCCCACATTGACCATGTCTAAAAATGTAGGTCTTGTTCTGCATCTTGAGTCCTTCATCTCTCTAGATGGAGGTGTTGGTATGAGTCATCTTTAGTCCTTTGGGCTTGTGTTTTGTTTTTTTTTAAAGCAATCGGGGTTAAGGAACTTGCTCAAGGTTACACAGCCAGTTATTTCTGGGTGTGGTGCTGAGTATCTGAGCCCATATTTGATCCCCAGGTCATCCTGACACTGGAGCCAGTGCTCTTACTCGCTGTGCTACCTGGCCGCCCCTGGGCTTGTGGTTTTATCATTGCATTGGTCAGAGTTCTAAAGTCTTTCAAAGTTATTTTTCTTTTTCTTTTTTTTTTTTTTTATTTAAGCAATCGGGGTTAAGTAACTTGCTCAAGGTTACACGGCCAGTTATTTCTGGGTGTGGTGCTGAGTATCTGAGCCCAGATTTGATTCAGGTCATCCCGACACTGGAGCTGGTGCTCTTACTCGCTGAGCCACCTGGCCGCCCCTAAGCAATTGGGGTTAAGTAACTTGCTCAAGGTTACACGGCCAGGTGTTTCTGGGTGGGTGCTAAGTGTCTGAGCCCGGGATTCGATCTCCAGGTCTTCTCAACACTGGAGCCGGAGCTCTTACTCGCTGTGCTACCTGGCCGCCCCAAAGTTATTTTTCTTTAGAATTGTGTTGCCATCATATAATATTCTCCTAGTTCTGTTCACTTCGCTCTGCATCAGTTGTTAGAGATCATCCCAGTTTCTTCTGAAATTGTCCATTTTGTCATTTCTAATGACAAAATAATATTCTGTTACATTAATTTACCATAGTTTGTTTAGCCAATTGCCCTAATAGGTGGGCACTTTCCTAGTTTCTAGTTTATGGTAGCTATGGACCCCACTGCATTCTGAGCCATCTCCAGCTGTCTTGATCTATATCTGGCCATTGGATCCAGATATCTCTGGATGAAAAAGTAAGGCTGGCAGCTTTGCACATCCCTCCCTCATTTAAACTCAATTCACTTGCATGTCATGACATCATTTCCCTGATGTCATTGTCTTCTTCAAAAATGAAGGACAAACAGCAACCTCTGTGAATAGAAAAGGAGCTGCCCATTGGAGACCAAACTGGAACTGGCCAATTGGGCAACATGGCTTGCCTTCTTCTTTCCCTCCTTTCCTTCCTCCTGCCCTCCCTCCCTTCTTCCTTCCTTCCTTCCTTCCTTCCTTCCTTCCTTCCTTCCTTCCTTCCTTCCTTCCTTCCTTCCTTCCTTCCTTCCTTCCTTTCTCTCTCTCTCTCTTTCTTTCTTTCTTTGTCTCTTTCTTTTCCTCCCTTCCCTTTGTCCACATAGGGTATCATACCTTTTCCTACAGGTGCTCTGCCCAAAGGGAATGTAAATTTTAATCTTTGAAACCTGCTTGTTTGTTTGTTTGTTTGTTTTTTTATTTGTTAAAGTCCAGCCTTAACCCTAAACCACTAGGATTCTCATCGACAATAATAAGTTGGCCAATGATAAGTCCCTAGTCAAGCCCTATTTAGCCATTATTTGGGCCCTGATTGGCTCAAAATGAATGTAAATAGCAATTGTTTCTGTTTTGGCCAGAAAACCTGTGGGTCTTTCCCTCTGAGATTATTTTTTTGATGAGGTAAAAAGGCCATTCTCTGCCTCTTTTCTTATTAAGGCTTAATCACTGAATAGGCATTGCCTCAGTCAACCTGAGACCTAGTAAAGACCTTTGCTTGAAAAGGCCAGAGTCCCCAACTGCATCCTGGGCCACCTCTAATTGTCCTGATTTATATCTGGCCACTAGACCCAGATGGTTCTGGATGAGAAAGTGAGGTTGGTGACTTTGCATAGCCTTCTCTCACTTAAATCCAATTCACTTACAAATCATGGCATCACCTCCCTGATGCCATGGTTCTCTTCTCTTAAGAACAAATAACAGGGCTACTATGAAAAGACCTGTTACAAATATTTCTGCATATATAAATCATTTTTCTCTTTCTTTGATCTCTTTGGGGTATCTCCATAAATCTAGTAGTCACTAAAATTTATTGAGTATATATGTGTGTATGGAGGAGGAGGGATAACATAGTCAGATATCTGCTTTAAGAAAAATCACTTTTGGGGCAGCTAGGTGGCACAGTGAATAGAGCACCCACCCTGTAGTCAGGAGAACCTGAGTTCAAATCTGGACTCAGACAGTTCACACACACACACACACACACACACACACACACACACACAGACAAAAACTAGCCATGTGGCCTTGGGCAAGTCACTTAACCCTAATTGCCCTCCAAAAAGCAAAAAAAAAAGAAAAGAAAAAAAGAAAAATCACTTTAGCAGCCAAGTAGACTATGGATTGGAATGGAGAGAGAAATAATGCAGGAAAACCAGTTAGAAGGCTTTTGAGGTAGTTCAGGCAAGAGGTGAAGAGGGCCTAAACTAAGGTAGTAGCTGTGAGTGGAGAGAAAGCAATGTATGAGATATTGTGTAAAGGCAAGAACACAAGATTGGGCACATATTGGATATGTGGGGTGAATTAGGTCAAGGAGTTGAGACTGATAAATGTTGTAAGACTGGATGATTGAGAAGGTAGTGGTATCATTGATGGTTATTGAGGAGTTCAGAAGGAGAGAGGTTTGGGAGGAAAGTTAAATGAGCATAATAGAAACAGCTATCTCACAAGGTTGTTGTGATGAATAGATGATATAATATGTGTAAAGTGCTTAAAATACTATATAAATGTTGCCTCTTATTATTATACTGATCTACCTGTCCTTCAGTTAGTAGAGTAATATGCTATTATTACTCTGGAACACAAGTTACTACCATTTCTAGACTGATTATGCAAGGGAATGTCTACAAATTTTCTATATCACTACAGGTCCAATCCTAAAGCAGGAGATAGCCCAGTTTTGCCTCCCCACATTTCTAATCCTCACATCTGCTTTCCTCTATCCAGGCAAATCATCTCAGGTCATGCATCAAAACGGTAAGAGAAAGATAAGATGGGGGAGGGGTGAAGTGGTAGCTGACCCATTTAGGACTTTACCTCTCCTAACTCTGATTCATCTACCCTTAACCGTGGTGCTAAGGAACACTCTCCCCTAATATGACATCACTTCACCACCACCACCCCTAGACCTGAAAGTATGGTTGAATGGGAAAAATTGGCCCCTCAGTTATGCCCAGGGAGAAGGAAGTGGTACCTCTGAGAGGTCCTGAAGAGTTGAGTGGAAACCTGGCCCCTAGGGGTGAGCCCTACCTATCTCAGGAGTCATGCCGGTTGACCCTGCTTTCCTAGGGGGCATCTTACTGCAGGGGGGTAGAGGGAGAACTTCTCCGCAGGATATCTTATGCTTCTTCCCAGGAATCAGTAGTGTGAATCAGCTGGGGGGGATCTTTGTGAATGGGCGACCTCTGCCCCAGGATACCCGGCAGCAGATAGTGAAGCTGGCTGTCAGTGGAGTTCGACCCTGTGACATCTCCAGAAGCCTCAAGGTAGGAGATGGGGGTGGGGAGGGAAAAATCCAAATAACCAACCTGGTGTTGGGTTCTGGTGGGCAGGAAGCTTAATAGGAAACCAACTGTAGTTTCTATAAAGCCTTCTCAAAGGATGCTCCTTGAGGTTGGGAAGCATTTGGAGTCCAAAAACAAGACTGTACTCTGGAGCATTCTCTTGGTTTTGTTTGTTTGTTTTGTTTTTATTTTGCTTTTTGGAGGGAGGAAGGCAGGGCAATTGGGGATAAGTGACCTGCCTAAGGTCACACGGCTAGCAAGTATCAAGTGTCTGAGGCCGGACCTGAACTCAGGCCCTCCTGACTCCAGGGCTGGTGCTACTCACTGCTCCCCCTAGCCGCCCTCATTCTCTTGTTTTTAATCCTTGGAGTCTTATTTTACTTGAGAGGCTTCCTCTGAAAAGAGGCAATTCCTTCCCCCATGCTGTGTATCTCTCCATCCTCCCACCCTACCTAGGTATCTAATGGCTGTGTGAGCAAGATTCTGGGGAGATACTACCGCACAGGTACCCTGGAACCCAAGGGCACTGGGGGAAGCAAACCTCGCCTAGCTACACCCCCTGTGGTAGCTCGTATTGCCCAGCTCAAGGGTGAGTGCCCAGCTATCTTTGCCTGGGAGATCCGTCACCAGTTATGTGCTGAAGGGCTCTGCACCAAAGACAGGACACCCAGTGTGAGTATTTGTCCCTACCCAGTGAGAAAGTCTGAGCAGAAGTTCATTTCTGGAAGATAATGTGGGATACTACTACTAGGGTGCATGAAAGGAAATGAACCAGCAGCTTTCCTGAGTTCTATTGGGACCTAAAATTTAATCACCTGAAAAGGGGGGGCAAGACGGCAGTGAGAAGAGGAAAACAGAGTTTCAAGAGAGGGAGGAGAGAAAAGACTGTTCCTATTTAGTAAATTTTGAGGAGACTGCTAACAAGGGAAAGTGCCAGAGGATGTAGAGGGCTATGGAGACAAAAGAAGAGTCAGGACCTTAGAGTAAATTCCAGCCTTGGCTACCAAGTAATAGCCCCAGAGCTAGTCCTATACATCCCTCTTGCCCAGGTCTCCTCCATCAACCGAATTCTGAGGGCCTTGCAAGAGGACAAGAGGCTTCCCTGGGCCCAACTCACATTGCCAGGTGGGAAATGGAGCAATGCATAGGGATGGCAGGGAAGAAGGGAAACAGGAGAAAAAGGACTGTTTGTTCCCTCCTGGCCTCTGAAGAGTGCCCACCCAGAAACACATTTCAATATCCATCACCTGGAATTTGGGTCAGTCCCATAATCCTTGCTTGCAAAGAGTCCCTGTTGAGGCTGATTGGACACAGTTCTGTCGTTTCTCTGCCTGTGAATCTCTATGTGCAGAATCCATTTGTGCCCTATGCCCCCAACTCAGTTCAGCAAATAGGTTTCCCTTTAGCTCCTGTCACTGCCCCAGGATTTTTGAGATACTGGAGATCCTATGACTAATTACTAACAATCAGCCACTCCCCTCTCCCTACAGATTTCCCTTCTCCAGGTCTCTACTTTCCCCACAGTGGTTCTGAGGCATCCCAGGGAGCCAAACCAGGCACTCGACAGCGAAATCGGACTGTCTTCTCTCCATATCAGGCTGCTGCCCTGGAAAAAGGTGCTGGGTCTAGGAAGAGGAGGGGAGGGTGTTGAGTAGTCTCCTAGAAGAAAACTCCCTCTCCACCCCTCCTCCCAGTCCCTTACTCACCAATCACAATGGTAGCTCAGCCTGACAGGCACACAATCTTTGGACAAAGAGGGTGGGAATAGGGATGGAAACAAATCAGCGGGTGAGATTTAGACACTCTGGGCACTGGTTAAGAAAAGAAGTTAGGGAGAGAACCTGCTTTGGGGCTCAAGAACATTGCAGAATACATCTACCTGAGACATGGAATTGAGGACAGGTGTCTGTTACCCTCTTGTACTGTGTCTCTCATGCCCTCACTCTGTGAGTCTCCTGGCAGAGTTCCAGAGGGTACAATATCCTGATCCAGCAACCCGTGGAAAGCTAGCTGCTGCCACCTCTCTGCCTGAGGCTACAGTGAAGGTGAGACTAATAAATGGCAGAGTGAGGGCTGAAAGGAGCTGTCATCCTGAGTAGAGAAAGGGATGGGGAGACAAGCTGGAGTGGGAACAAGACCATGGAATTGGTAGTAGCTTTCTGATTCCATTCTAATCTCAGGTTTGGTTTTCCAACCGAAGAGCCAAATGGCGAAGGGAAGAGAAATTGAAGTGGGAAACTCAGTTCCCAGGTGATTGCATCTTGATCCTCAATCCTCCAGGCATACTAAGTCCACAGTCCCCAACTCATCAATTTTCCTGCCATCCAGCCCACCCATGCCCCTTTTCCTAACTTTCTCACCACATCCTCCCCTTCCCTTTGGGTCAAGGAGAATCAGTCCCTACCCTTACCCTACTCAACCTGCTCTTCTCAGCTCCATGTTCTGAGCAAATCTGGCCCAATCTTGGAGCTGCTTCCGAGAGTCTGGCCTCACAAGATACTTCAAAATGGACCACTACTGAACAGGTACCAAAACATAGATGAGAGTTGTGGGACTGGTCCAAGGGATCTCTCAGCTCATCCCCTAGTTTGTTTTAGGGAGGACAAAAGGCTAATTTCAGCCCTCCTGATGTAGGAATGATCACAATTTCTCCCCAGCACCACTGATACATAGGTAAGGAAGGTAGGCCAAATTTCTTCTCCCTCTTCTTTTCTTTCCTGGCAGCCCCCAACCAGCCTTCCCATGTCTCCTCTTCTTGCCTTGGAGTCCTCAGAACCATGTCACTATCAACTATGCTTGGGGACAGCATTAGGAAGGTATATGAGCGATGCCTTACCCAGTGTCTGGCAAGAATCATGTGGTGGTAAGAACTCAGAGGTACCCTCACCTCTCTCCTCCTTCATTCTCAGGTCATGAAGAGGGAGGAACAGACTTCCCTTGAACCACTGGCAGATAAGAATCACAAACAAGGGTCAAAATGGAAACTGAATCCAGCTTCACATCACTCTCTCCCTTGAGAGGGCACAAAGCTAGGGAAGGAGCAGTATCTTGATGATGTTCTAATTTCAGCAGCAGTAGACTAGGATATTGGGGATAGGGGGTGGGAGACAAAATGTCTGTTGGTTTTGAAGTCAGGAAAAAAGAGTCTCAGCTCTTCTTCTTTTTCCATGAGGGGGATCGGAAAGGATAGGGCTCACCCTGATTTTTTTTTGTCACTACAGGACAAATATCCATTGGAGCCTCATATTCTGGATACAGCACATGGTTGTCATCAATGCCCTTCCCTGCCTTGGATACTAGGCCCTTCTTTCCACCATCCCTACCCCATATCTTCATGCCTTTCATTCCCTCTTCTGCCATTGCTAGCCCCCTCCCACTCTAAGAACTGGAGTGGAATAGAAAGTATTATGGTATAGGGAAAATATTCTAATCTTAACTCTGCCATTCACTAATTATGTTTCCTTGGCTATCAATAGCCAAGGGAAAAAATACTCAAAAATCACTAATCAACAGAGAAATGCAAATTAAAACAACTTTGAAGTACCATCTCACACTCATCAGATTGGGAAAGTTGACGAAAAAGGAACATGACAAATGCTAGAGGGGTTGTGGGAAAAGCAAGTACATTAATGCACTGTTGGTAGAGCTGGGAACTCTACTAAAGCTCCACTATTCCCTCTGAGAAATGGCTTTTGGTTCTTATTGGAAATCAGTTTAGAACTATGCCCACAAAGCTGTTAAAATGTGTATAACCTTTGACCCAGTGATACCACTATGAGGTCTATACCCCAAAGATATAAGAGGGAGATAAAAAGGAACCATATGCACAAAAATGTTTATACCAGCTTCTTTTCATGATTGCAAAGAACTAGAAATGAATAATAAATGTTCATCAAATGGATAGGAAATGTCCATCAACTGGGACACCAGTTGGAATGGTAAACAAATTATAAATGGGATGGAATACTATTGTGCTCTAAGAAATGAAGAAATTCCAAAGGACTCAAGGTGAAATATGCTCCCACCTCCAGATAGGGAGATGATGGACTCAAAGTACAAATTAAATCACATCAATTTTCTTTTCTTTCCTTTATTTCTTTCCTTTCTGCTTTCCTTCTTTCTTTCTGTTTTTGGACATGGCTAATGCGAACATTAGTTTGCTTTACTACGTGTGTTTATAATAGGTTTTGTTTTTCTTGTTTTCTCAGTGGGTGGAGAAGGGGAGGTAGTAGGGAGAGAATTAGGAACTAAAAATAAAATAAAATTGAATTTTTAAAAATTGTATTACCTTGTATGAGTCACTTCTCTAGTCCTCAGATTTTTCATCAGTAAAATGACCATTTTGCTGGAGATTTGGATGAAAGAGTAAGTTAATAATAAAGAATACCTTCCCTCTCCTTGAGTTCATATAATTCAGCCCCAGGAAAATCTCATCTCCAAATCTTTGTTTCCCTTCCTCCAGCAGCCTCTATAGGTCAGCTGATGCTCACATAACCTCTCATTATCCAATAGTTTAAGCTCTCTCCTAAATGCCCCAAACCTTCTTTCTTAGTTCATCATGCAATTGCAGACTAGGGAAGGTTCATCTACTTTTCAAAGTTGGAGTTAATGAGATTCCTTTTTACAGGTCTTCGTCCCATGTCTAATAAAGATCTTTTGTTTTTAATGGGAAGATGATGAAAAGCTTATTGCCACTTTCATTTTTCTGGAATGAGAACATGATGAGGATGAAGTATGTTTGTATAGAGGGGTATGTGTGTGTGTGTTTTCATATATATGCTGACTAGTCCTGGCCATGACAGGGGCATTTAGGAAATAACATCTCTCCAACCTTGACCCTCACTGAAATCAGGGAATAACCCTTGGGTCTGGGTACAACCTTTGGTTCTCTTCCCTTCTCTGATTTTAAAATTCCATCTTATTCCATCCAACTCAATTCAATATGTTTTGTTAAGAGTCTCCTCAGTTTGAGGCACTGTGCCAAGAGCAGAGGACACCAAGATGAAGAAGCAATAGTCCTTGCTCTAGTCTGATAGGGAGAAAAGAAGGCTCCACTATTTCCTCTGAGAAATGGCTTTTGGTTCTTATTGGAAGGTCCAAATTTTCTGTACTCAAACACAGAGAATCATCTATGCTCCCACTTGAAATATGCTCCCTATTGCTGGGGAGAGAAGGAAATGGAGAAGGCAGGGAAGGGAAAGAACATGTTTTTTTCAGGATAAACAAATTTTTATAAATCCTTTCCTGTCTGGAGTTGTCTTGGGAACTTATCTTTTCAGCTGAATTCCATCTTCTGGACTTTAAACATTGATCCAGAAGGGCCATTCATCACTTTGCTTTTAGGGTGAAACTTGCACACCCCCACACCCCAGGAATAAGGAGAGAATAACCCACACTACATCCAGAAAATAATCATCATTTTTTCCCTAGTCCATCACTTTAGTTGGGGTCACAGATGTGTTGCTGGGGCTGGCTCAAACTAGCTTGGGAGAATGATTGTTAATTTCTCAGTCATCTGCAAATGCTACATTAGAGCTTAATTTATTATTTTGTTGGGTATCTAGACTTAAGAAAGTGATAGAGAAAGTGTTATTAATGCAGATTAAGCTTATAAGTGTGGCATGAGTACATTTATTTTTTGAAAGCCAATTGTTAAATATTTACCAGTATATGGCTAAGTCTCTGACACTACTGTCAGACTGCCAGAATGGACTAGGGAAATGGGTGGTGGAATCATAACCCCAACTTTAATGTAAAATCACCAGAAAAGTTCAAGGACTTGAAGAGTCATTCATTTCATTCCTTGGATCCATTCATTCATTTAATCAACATGTATTAAGTGCCTACTATGTGCTGGGCACTGTGCTAAGGATGAGAGATACAAAAAAGAAAGACAATCTCTGCCCTCAAGAAGCTTACAGTGTAATTGGGGAAGGCAGTGCACAAAAGGAAGTTGAGAATGGAGGGGGGCTTGTCACCAAAGGGTACCTATGAGATGAGGGCATGATATTCTTGGAAAGTGTATAGGAAATGTTGAGTATCAAGGCTGCATCAATCTCTGTGATGGAATTTCAGGTGATGAGTTTATCCTGGGGGAAAGTATGATTTTCTTGGAGTCAAAACCAAGTGGACAGGACTGCACTTATTGTAAACATCTTGCCTGTTCTTAAGGCTTTCGGAGAAGAAGAAAACAATCAACTGAGAAAAGGAGCTACTCAATTCTTACTTTGCTTCCATCTTTTTTCATTCAAGGAGAATGATTTACTAGTAGAAAGATATACTAGAAAAAGAAATGGGATTAAGAAAAAGTTGAAGACCCCAGTAAGAGAATACCGTATTGATATGAATTTAACTCTTCTGGCCTAAAAGACGTACACTCCAGGGTCCTAAAATAGCTTGCAGATATGATCACTGAACTATTAGTGATCTTTGACCAGTTTTAGATAATTGAAGAAGAACTGGAAGATGAAAGAAAGATATATATTGTATTAATTTTTAAAGAGAGGAAGACGATAGATCATAAAATACAAACTTATGAACTTGATATTGATTTCTGGCAAAAATTTTAAGTGGAGTATTGAAGAAATGGTCTGTGAGTACTGAACAGAATAAAGTCAAATTAGGTTCTGCAAAAACAATTATATCAAACTAACCTAATTTCCTTTTTCAATATAGTTACTAGACTGATAGGTCAGGATAATGCTATAGACATGTACTTGGACAAATACTATAAACAAATACTTAGATTACAGCAAGAAATTAGACAAATAATTTTCATGTGGATAGAATGGAGAGATGTAGACAAGATGACAGTGGATATGTTAGGCGGATTTGTAAGTAGTTGAAAGACCATATTTTAAAATCAATGACATAGGGCAGTGACTCTCAGAATATGGTCCTGTGAAGATCTCCAAAACCATTTTTAAGAGTATAATAAGGTCCTGAAACCAAAAAGTTTGAGTATTAGTTGAGGTAAAAATATAAAGCCAGAGTGAGACCTCTAGTGGTGTGTCATCATAGGTCTCAGTCCTATGTTCTGTTTAATTTGAACACTTTTATCAATGGTTTGGATATTCTCTTCACTACATTTGTAGATCACACACAGTCGGGAGGGATAGCTAATTTATTTGATAATAGAATCAGAATGCAAAAAGATTCTGACAGGCTAGAGTGAAGTTCACATTTGACAAGATGAAATTTAGAAGGGATATATAAATTTCTGTACTTGTACTAAATACACACACACACACGGACACAAGATGAGGGAAGGAACAGCAGTTCATGCAGAAAATATCCCAGGTTTTAAATGGCTAAACACTCAGTGTGAGTCAGCAGTGTGAAGTGACTCTCAAGAAAACAAAAATAATCTTAGGCTATATTAATAGAAGTTTAATGTCCTAAAAGTTACTTTGATACTTAAGTGAGCTGCCATTATTCTATCGTCATGGGACTTCCTTCACTGATTTGGATTGCAAAGCCTCCATGTTCTATTTTGCCCTATGTGATGCTTGTACATGACTTGTCATAAAATAACAGTCTAATGAGTAGATTTTTGTCTGTTTTTATAAAAAATTATATTTTGTTGATTTTTTTTGTTTTTATATCATATCCATTTCCCAATTTGTCCCTCCTTGCTCCCTTTACCAGAGAATCATGCCTTATAACAAAGGATAAGACTATAGGGGGAAATAGTTGAGCAAAACTGACCAAGATATAGCAAAGGTCTGACATATTTAGTGTTTCATATTCACAGAACCCAATGCTAGGGGTGGGGAACCTGTTACCTGAAGGCCACATGTAGACTTCTAGGTCCTCAAGTGTGGCCCTTTGACTAAATCCAAACATCACAGAACAAATCCCCTTAATAAAAGGATCTGTTCTGTAAAACTTGAACTCAGTCAAAAGCCTGCATCCAAGGACCTAGAAAGCCACATGGGGCCTTGAAGCCTGAGGTTTCCCACCCCTGCCCCAATTTCTACTAAAAAGCATGGTGGAATTTGACTAAGTTTGGCCATTATCATTTTACAAATTCTCTACTTCTTTTAATATACAGGGTTGTTGGGGTTTTTTTTTGCCTTTTTTTGGGAGGGCAATTGGGGTTAAGTGACTTGCCCAAGGTCACACAGCTAGTAAGTAAGTGTTAAGTATCTGAGGCTGGATTTGAACTCAGGTCCTCCTGACTTCAGGGCTGGTGCTCTATTAACTGCACCACCTAGCTGCCCCTAATAAGTTTTTTTTTTTTTTTATCAAAGTGTGGGCAGTTAGGTGGCTCAGTGGATAGAAGGCCAGGCTGGGAATGAGGAAGACTCATCTTTTTGAGTTAAAATCTGGCCTCACACACTTACTAGCTGTGTGACCCTGAGCAAGTCAATTCACCCTGTTTGCTCCAGTTTCCTCATCTGTAAAATGAGCTGGATAAGAAAATGGCAAATCTCTCCAGTATCTTTGCCAAGGAAACCCCAAAACCGGGTCACAAAGAGTTGGACATGACTAACCAACCAACAACAACAACAACAACAACAAAGATTTTGGGGATATCTTGTATTGGAGGGTCCATTGTAGCCCTCAGGCTGTCCATCTATAGCCTCTCATGCTCCACATATGATCTATCTCCTTTTCTTTTCATATATATATCTTTGATGATAGTGTCCTAAACAAGGAACGTTATTGTCCCACTCTACTCTTCATTCATCAGACCACTGTAATTCAGTTCATTTTTACTATATGAACACAACAATGTGTTCAGTTCTGCACACTACCTTTTAAGAGGGGCACTAATAACCTGTGTTGTGTCCGAGGAGATGGGACCAGAATGGTGAGACTTAAAACCAGGAGTAAATCCAATATAAACAATTGGCTCTCAGTACTGCAAGATACACTTTAAAGTTTAATCTGCATTAATAACATTTTTCTCTACTTATTTCTGAAATCTAAACAATAAAAAAAATAAATCAAGCCTTGATTGGTAGTTTGCCATTTCTGAGGTGTAAATGCCAACATTGTGCAAGTGAAGCCATGTCTGAGGGATTGCATGGAGGAACTGAGGGTGTTTATCTGGGAGAAGAACAGAGTTAGGGGAAAATGAGAGAGAGAGAGAGAGAGAGAGAGAGAGAGAGAGAGAGAGAGAGAGTGCACTTCACAAATGTGCTGGGCTATGTATAAAAACAAATACAAATCAGCGTGGTTCCTATGAACAGAAAGAGAAGCAATTGGTAGAATTTACAGTGGGAGGGAGGGTGGTACATATTTCAGTTCAATATAAGTAAGACTTTTTTTTGACAATTAGAATTGTTTTAAATCATTATAAGGAATAAATAATCAGAGGGACAGACTGGGAAGACTGGTTAGACTTGCATGAATTGATACAAAGTAAGCAGAACCAAGAATAATTTATATAGTGAGTACATTATAAAGAAATGGACTTTGAAAGACTTTAGAATTCTGATCAATGCAAAGACCAGACATAATTCCAGCCTCCTGACAGAGAGGTATTAGATTAAAGATGTAAAATGGAACATATTTTTGTGGGCATGACCAATGTGGGAATTTGTTTTGCTTGACTATGCAACTTAATTACAAGGATTTTGTTTTTCTTTATGGGGGAGGGATGTGAGAGTGTGAAGAAATAAATGCTAAATTTAAAAAATAAAATTTTAAACATTTTTAATTTTAAAAAAGTAACAAGGACTTTCTAAGGTGGTGTATTCTCTACTACTCATAGTGCTCAAATGGCTACTTGTGAAGGAGGGTATAGAGGGGATTCATGTATCAGGTAACAGTTTGTATAGACAACCTTAAAGGTCCATTCCAAGAGAGACTCCATGACTCTTCATACCTACAGTACAACCAGAGGTGTATGGAAGCCAGTTTGAACCAGCTTGGGACAGCCAATTATTAAATTTTCAATGTGAGCATTTATATCTCTGAAATCAGCAAACTATAAATCAAGGCTTGATTTAATGTTTTGTCAGTAGTCTAGACTTAAGAAAATTATGTAGAAAATGCTAATAATGCAGATCAAACTCAGAAGTGATCGTCATAGATACTCCTCCCTGACCTCCAGATCTGGTTGTACAACCTACAGCATCTCAGAATAGTCATCGAAAGTACTTTTGTGACAGATTTTCAAAAAATATATCAATACTTTTAAATCTTTTGTTTTTTGGAGGCAATCGAGTTTAAGGGATTTGCTCAGGGTCACACAGCTAGTCATTGTCTGAGGCTGGATTTGAACTCAGGTCCTCCTGACACCAAAACTAGTGCTCTATCCACTGGGTCACCTAGCTGCCCTGATACTTTTAATTCTTAAGGAGAAAAGTGTTATATGAATTTGAAGCTTCATTATTTTTCTAACATAAGTCTCTCCTTTGCTACAGTTTAAGCTTCTGCGTTTTCTTGTCATTTGCAATAGAACACCAGCTTTCATCATTTTCCACATGACTTACATTCACAAGAGTTGAAAAGGCTTACAGCCTGCACTAGGGACTAAGGCTAGGCAGGGTCCTAGTAGATCTGTAGGGCAATGGTATCCAAAATTTTTTGACCAATATATCCCATCAGTTTAAAAGTTTAAGCATGTATCAGTTTAAGCATTCTTTCATAGATGTATAACTCTAAGCTCAAAGTCCAATAAGTCAGATTTAAATGGCTCCAAAGTAAGTAATAATTCTGCCCACAGAAATATAATTATGAAACATATGAATGATTTGTGATGATGCCCCTCAGGTAGAGAGAGAAAACTAACAATGGTGGTATGCCACCTCTTTTATGGGAAAGCTCTTAAGCTTATTCTCCCTTACATGGTCCCCATAGTTGTTACACAGCATCCCTCATGCCTTGAATGAAAGGACACAAGGAAATGTAAAGGATAGGCTTTATGAGAAAACCACAAGTTTTTTTAAGGAATTAGATTACATTCATGAGATGCAATCTTTAGCAGAATAAAATGTGTCTAGAAAGAGGTGATGGTTGCACTCAGCAAGGATTACCAGTTCCTGTTTTTTTTTTCTTCTCAGTGATCCAACCCTCTGACCAACTAACTGCTGGAAGTAAAAAACAAAAACTTCATACTCATACCTTCCATTTTTCTGGTGACCCAGAAAGGTTATGTTTTAGAGCTATGGCTGAGATCATGCTGCTACTCTATCTATAGGGGAAGCCCCACCACCTCCCTTCTTTCCACTTGTTCTCTCTCAGGTCTTTCCAGAGATAACTTAAACTCCTACTTATAGCAGAAAAATTCACTTTCTAAGTCTTGATACAACATTAGCTTCCCTTTTTTCCATACTGGGACACAACTCCCAGAGTCTTTAGCAACATATTAGCATTGCTTAGTAGTTTTTAGTCATGTCCAACTCTTTATGACTCCATTTAGGGTTTTCTTGGCAAAGAAAATAGGGTGGTTTGCCATTTCCTTCTCTAGTTCACCTTATAGATGAGGAAACTGAGGCAAACAGGTTTGAGTGACTAGCCCAGAGTCACACAGCTAGTAAGTGTCTGAGGCCAGATTTGAACTCAGTTAAGATGAATCTTCCTCACTCTAGGCCTAGTGCTTTAACACTGAATCACCTAGCTTCCCTTTAGCAACATAGGTTCCCTCAAAAGGCAGCTAGATACATGTTCATATTTATAAATTGGGCACATGTATTCTACTGCACTAGAGAGGCAGCTTGATGTTGGTTGTGGAGTCAGAAAGACCTGAGGTCATGTTCTGACTCTGATACATATTAGCTATGTAACCTTGGACAAGTCTGGTTTAAAAAAAAAAGTACCTACACACAATACTTTACTGCATGATTATCTTTGTTATAGAATATACCTATAACAGATATTTTAAAGGGATGAAAAAGTTGGAAAATGGTTTAAAATTATTTAACCATATAAAAATATGTCTTTTACTGTTGCTAAAACTATTTATAATGGATTTTTAAAGTTAAGTTTTATAGGACAATTGAGTTTGAGAAAACAAGGTGACAACATCTACCTGTAACGTATTACTATTGATTTACAAAACTTTACAAATCTTTAAGGACACTCAGACATTGAAACATTTAAACTTGCTACTGTTTTCTGCACTATAGATACTCAGTATCATCTAAGTTAGTGTTTGTAGATAAGGCACAGGAGGTAAATACATCCTTTACATTTAAGGTCTTAGCTGGGAAGCATTACAAAGGTTGCCAACATAAAAATGCAATATAAAATTGAGAAAAAGCAGATCAGAGTTAGAGTTTCATATTCAACATGATTGAATATTGTTTATTTTTTTTTAAATTGTGGTCAAACCTTGTGATATATCCATTTGAATGTCTTCTTTAGGTTCAGTTTATTTTTAGTATAACAGTAGTTTTAATGGATGTTTAGCTAAAAAAGATGAAGAAACATAGCTCCAAATGGAAGAATTGCAGCACCAGCTCTGCTTACATCACTATACTCATTGTTCATTCCCAGTTAATTATGCAGTTTTTTTTTTGTTGAAACTCATCTAGTAAATTTCCATCTTTCTTGATACCAATCAACTGTCCTTGCAAATTCATCGCATTTCATTATTCTTTTTCATTAGTTCAAAACCCATTAAAACCTTTCATCTGACAGATTTTAAACAGGTTAGAGAATTCTTTTACCATGTTTTTTTAAGTGTGTGGATACAAAACATTTTTTGAGATGATAATTGGATTGTTTTCAGCAACAAAAGCATAGTTTTAAGTGTCTTTGTTCATTATGAAGGCTTCATCTTTATCATTAGTTAATATCTCAAGCCATAAAATGGATTGAATTCACTAACGGTGGTAAATCTGTGTTTTAAACAATCTTTATAATTTTGAAATTTTTTTTTTACCAAATTCTTATTAGATTCGATTAGGTTGTTTTTAACTTTCTTCTAATAATGTAGTTGATGAGAAACTGGTAGTATGAGTCAGGTTTGCCATTTTGGGATGTTGTGGTCACATTATTATTGAGCACAGTAATATTATTATTTTTAACCCATGATTTCTTTGTAGCAACCTTTTGAAGCCACTTGCCCATTTTGGAGTAGGTTAGTTTAGTTAAAAGATAATATAATTTTTTTTCCAAGAAGATCTGCCTTCTCTCCTTTCCACCTCCCCCCTACTGATAAAACTATAAACATGTATACTGAAACAAAATAAATCCTCGAATTGGCTATGTCCAAAAAAAAATGCATCTCAATCTGCACTCTGAGTCTATTACTTCTCTATAAAGAGGTAGACAAAGCATGTTTCTAGATAAGATAATCTCAGCCAGGTACCAGTCAACTTCAACATGTCACAGTTCACTCAAAAACGAATGAAATGAACCACTTCAAATCCTTCTGTACTATGGAAATCCTATTTTTTCCTTAAAATATTTTGCATACCATTTGGAAGCTTCTGCAATACTGACTGAATAAGGGCAACAGTGCCAATCTCTATATTGTGTATTAGTAAATCTTAATTCCTTAATTTTAGCTAAAATGAATATAAATAAAAGTGCTATTATTTCTTCTCATGCCGCCTAGTGGATTATCTTGTATACCCTATGTAGAAGACCACAGTTCTAGGACACAGCTAATTAATATATATTAGATGAGGTGAGAAGGCAGGTAAAGTAAAGAAAGGATTTTCTCTTCTTATCTGCAAAAAAACTTTTTTTTAAAAAAAAGACTGGATCTCCCCATCTAGGACACAGCTAGTTAATATCACTAGGATGAAATGAGAATAGCAGGAAAAGGGAAAAGAGGAATTCCTTTTCTCTCCTGCCACTTTTTCCCCCCAAAGACTAGATCTCCCCATCTCACCCATGCTGGAAGTACAGAGGCTACTACAGGCTGATCCCACTGCTGATCATAGGAGCTTTGACACTGCTCTTGTGTCTAACCCCACTCCTGGGGGGCTCTCCCAATGGATGCCAAACTTAGTGTAGATACCAGATTTGCATAGCCCATTGCAATTCAGAATTCCTGAGTTCTAGAGATCTGGTAGCCATAGCCTCCCCAATAGCTGGGATTACAGGTGTGTGCCACCATGCCTGGCCGTGACACACCTTCTTTAGCCCCTCTGAATGTCAGACCCAAAGTGTCCCAAGGCCTCATAGCCATAGCCTCTCCACCTTAATCCCCACCCCCACCCCTTCTTCTGCTCCCTTAGGAAGAGGCAGCACACAGAAATGTTGGTGGCTGGTCATGGTGTATTGTTACCGAACACAACTGAGGAGTGGAAGGATAAGCTGTGGCTGGCAGGGTTAGGGGTTGTGTTGTGGACAATCTTCTCGCAGATCTCATCTTCAGGGTTTCCATCCTGTTCAGTAGCTTGGTTCCTCCAGAAGGCTTCTTTACGATGGCATCATGTCTACCTGGGGGGTGGGGTGGGGTATGTGAGTCAAATAGGAACTTTCGATAAATCAGATCAATCAAGTATTTATTGAGCACTTATGAGGGGATATGCTAGTTGCTATAGGGGATACAAAAAAGCACATAAGCTCCTTGGCTTCCTCAAGGAAATTCTAGACTAGTTAGAGAGAAAGACATTTGCAAGAAAAAGAGGCATTAAATTATAAGGGCTTCACTGAAGAGATAGGATTTGAGCTTGAGTGTCAACTTCTCAGTGCCTCAATTTCTTTTTCAGGAGAAAGAGAATGACTTATTTAGGTAGAGTTTGGACTAGATGACCTTTAAGATGAAATGCTTTCTAGCTCTGAGACATTGTGATTCTCCGAATGATGGATGAGATTTCAGCAGGCAAAGAGAAACACAAGGGCATTCCAGGCTGGCAAGTAAAAAGGGGGTGGAGGGTAGGGAAAAGCCAGACATGTTCCAAGGGCAGAGAATAGAGGAAAGAACATACAATTTTAGCATGGGAAAGGACCTTAGTAATTATCTAGTACAGCATTCTCATTTTTAAGAAGAGGAAATCAAAGTCCAGAAAAGAGAAGTCCAGTTTAGATAAAATGGAACGTTTATGTTTAGGTATGGCTAACTGTGGTTGCTTCAATGAGAATACTCCCTCAATTTAAGAGATGTACTCCATCTATGCCTCATAGTGTTAGAAAATTCTGTGAGATTTGGAGTGTCTTTCTCATAGCCACACAGCTAGTAATTTAGTTCAACGAATAGTTAGTAAATGCCTACTCTGTGCCAGATAGAAAAAGACAAAAATGAAAAGTCCCTACTCTTAAGCTGCTTGTAATCTCTAAGGAAAAGAACAAGACATACTGAGTTGAGTAAAGATTAATGCAAAGTAATTTTTGAGAGGAGTGGAGAGTACTAACAAATGGGGAAACTGGAAAAGACTTTTTTTGAAGGAGGTGGCACTTGAGTCTTGAAGAGAAGTGGATGTGCCAGGAGGCAGAGGTAAAGAGGGAGAGCATATTCCAACAGGCCTGGGGTACAGCCCAAGCATTTAGCTAGCACTTCTATAGCATTATAAGGTTTGCAAAGTGTTTTACAAATGTTTATTATCTTGTTTAATTATCACAATAACCTTGGAAGGCAGGTGCTATTATTATCCCCATTATGCAGAACAAGAAACTGAAGCTGAAAAGTTAAGTAATATCCAGGGTCATATAGCTAATAAAGATAGGAACCTAGGCAAAAGCATAAAAGTCAGAAGATGGAATATTGTGTACAGGGAATGACAAGTGAGTCAGTTTGGTTGGGACCCCACATTGTGACAAGCTTAAAATGGCAAACTCAGAAGAGTTCATATTTTATTCTAGAAGGAACAGGGAACCATTGAAACTCCTTGAACAGGGACATGGTAAGACTTGGGATTTCAAAGTGTTATTTTGGGGAGTAAATAGAGGATGATTTTGGAGCGGGAAGGGCCTGGATTTAGGAAGTTCATCATTGTAATAGCCTAGAAGTAAGAAATGATGAGGACCTGAACAATGGTTGTATTGTTGAGAGAATGGGAATGACAAGAAGGTAGGTTTGGCACAAGAATCAGCAGTGACAGAATAGGAAGATAAAGAAAGGGACAACAAAGATCTGAGGACAGCTTCTGTGTCCCGAGTGAACCTGGGTGACTAAAAGGATGTTGGGGGAGGGAAGAACAGACAAGTTAGGATGAATGAGAGGCTTAGGAGGAAATGAGTCCTGTTTTAGACATGCTTCCTTGGAGATGCCTACAGAACATCTAGCAAATAGTTGGAGATATGGAATTGGAGTTCAAGAGAGAGATGTTAGCTGGATATGTAGAGTTAGGAGTCTTCTGCATAGAGACTACAATTGAACTCCTGGGAACTAATGAGGTCTCCAAGTGAGATAAAGTAAAGGGAGAGGGATATAGTCCTAGAACAGAGCCCTAAAATATATCTTCCCAGAGGAGGCAGTACATAGATGATCACCCTGCAAAGAAGATTGAGAAGGACTAGTCAGAAAGGTAGGAGGAAAAGGATAGAAAGTATGAGTCAAGTCCTCCTGACTCCATCTACTACAATCTCCACCATGCCACACATACTTCAAAGGAGTACCAAATCGAGAAGGTGGACTGGGATTAGATTATGGGGTGTTTATTATGTCAGGATAAAAGGTTTGGAATCATGCACTTGGGGGTCATGGAAGGTTTCTGAGATGCAGAATAACCTGATCTAACAAGAGGTATCAAACTCAAATAGAAACAGATCTCTTCTGGCACACATATTGCATAAGTTAACATCTATGTTGTATTGTATTTTTATTTATTTCACTAAACATTTCCTAATTACATGTTAATCTTGTTCAGTCTTCCCTTCAGAGTTCATTTGGCTAGCCAGTACTGTCTGACACCTCCAATCTAAGCCATGCTTTAGGAAGATTAAGATAGAAGGACTGGAATCTCGATAAGTTGGAGAAGGCCACCTATTAGGAAGCCTTTTAGTAAACTATGTATGAGGTATTGAGGACCTGAAACAAGGTAGTGGGACTAGAAAGAATAAATTCAAAAGACTTGGAAAGGAAGAACTAATAAACAGATAGCACTTAGTAACTAAGTAAGAAGTTAGAGGAAGGGAGAAATTAAAAAAAATTATTCAGGTCCCCCACAGATGATAAGATCATGCAACATCTTGATACAAAATGAATCCTATTATTTATCTGTATCAATACTATTACTGATAAATTAATGGCTCTTACAAAATTCATAATTCCTGAAAGGTTAGACTATTTAAATAAGATAAATGTAAAGTATTGCATTTGTAAGTGGGAGAAAAGAACAATTGCACAAATATGAGAAAGGAAGGATGTGGCTAGGCAATGGTTTACTTGACAAATGACTAAGTGGGAACCGAATCATATGACATGGTAACGAAAGTAAACAGAATAGTGTAGTTCTCTAGGGATCATTCATAGAAGTACAGTGCCCAGAACAAGAGATTAAAGCTATACCATACTATCTGGTCAGACTAAAGCATGGAGTATTATATTCATTTAGGGTAGGGGGGAAGGAAGAAAAAAAAGGGAAGAAAAGAAATTTACATTATAAGTATTATATTTAGAAGGAGTAGCAAGTTGTACATAATAGATTTGTAGTTTCATGTGCAATTATCTTTTTTATTATACTGTATTATGGAAATGATCATTTTATTCCATAAATTAAAAATAAAATAAACAATTTAAAAATTTATTCAGGTTTTGAGGATAGATACCTGGAAGGACAGAAATAGGGAAATGAGGAGCCAGTTTCAGAAGGAAGATGTGGAATTTATAGTTTCAGAAACACAGACTCTGAGGTGGTGGAGGTGGAAGAACATACAAGGTGATTTGGAATGGAACCCATGAGAGAGGGAAGGATATTGATGTACATTTGGTAGTCATCTTATCCGAAAAGACCCACAGAAGTGGTGAGAGGGAGATCAATGTATAGGTACATAAATATATTCTCTCTCGAACTCATCCTCCTCTCCCTTACCCCCTACTATTGGACTTTTCAAAGGCTTAGATTTAGGTGAGGATTTCTGCACCTAAGTAGAGAGTATGACAGTGGGAGTTCCTACTTCCTCAAGACAACCATATGAAAACATTTTTAGAGGCCATTCCTTTATTCTCTCTATTGAGTTTGGGTTAGAGAATCTGTATGGCAAAATGGCATGTTTAGAAGTCTCCATCAGTTGATAAATTCTTAGTATGTCACCGTGACCTTGAGCAAATCACTAAACCCTTTCGGCCTCAGTTTCTTCATCTGTAAAATGAAGGGGTGAGTCTGGATGGCCTCAAGAGTCCTTCTAAACTCTAAATCTAGGACCTAGGATCTAGAATTCTATGACCCAGAAGTATTTCCATGGCTCATCTTCTTGCTCTTCTTTTCTCTCTCAAGTCCTGATACAATTAATTAATCAACAAACATTTAATAAGTGCCTACTATAGGTCAGGCACTGTGCTAGATGTTGGTGATAAAAATAATCCCCTTAATGTCTAGGAACTTATATTCTGGGTGGAACCTATATGTACACCAAAAGTAAAGAGAACTATTATATATATAAAGGATAACAAAGGAGATTGAGGGGAGAAAGGCACTAAAAACTGGTGGGAATCAGAAAAAGTCTCAAAGTAGGTGATGCTTGAGCTTAGCCTTGAAGGTAGAACTGAAGAGGAAGAGCATTTCAGCTTTGGGGAACAGGCTGTGCAGAGGCGTGGGGGCAGGAAAGGGAATATTGCATACAGACCACAGTAATTACATCAATTTGGCCAGAACGAAAAGTACTGACAGACTACTAATCTGTAATCAACCTAGAAAGACAGTCCTGGAGCCAGATTGTGAATAGTGTTAAATGCCAAATAAAGGAATCTGTATTTTCTCATCCTGAGCAGGGGGAGTAACATGGTCAGATCTCTGTGTTAGCAATATCAATTTGGCAACTGTGTGAAGGATGAATTGGAGAGAGGAGACCAATTCAGAGGTGATTTCAATAATGAGGACCTACTTTGAAAGGGCAGATTGAAATCAACCTTAAAATTTAATTGGCTCTGGGTGCTGAGGGACAGAGCTTCCTGGTGATCTAAGTATAAAAGCCAACCCACCAGAAGGCAGGAGTTGCTCTGCCTCAGGTTTGATAAATGTGTAAGCATAGCAACAGAGAAGCACAGAAACTACATTCAACTGAATTCATGCTGTATTCTTGCTGAGTATCCTTTACACGCTACAACAAGTAAATCTCCTTAAGCTCTAAAATATTAATAGTGAGGGCCTGAATTAGGGTGATTATGGTATGAATGGGGAGAAGGTGACGGATGCAAGAGATATAAAGAAGGAAGAATCAGCAGAATTTGGCAATTGATAGGATATTGAGGGAGAAGGGGTGAGTGAAAGTGAAGAGTGGAGGGTAAATGCATTTGACTAGAATGGTGGTAACCTTGACAAAAAAGAGGAAGTCAGAAGGGAGTGGGGCAGTCAAGAGCAAAGATTTTTGAACATGTTGAGTGTGAGATGCCTATGAGATATCTAGGCAGCAATGCCCTTCAGGCAATTGGTGAGGTTGCATTAGGGTTCAAGGAAGAGATGAAGGCTGCATACGTAGATTTGAGAGTCACTGGCAGAGAGATGATAGTTGAAACAATGAGGGCTGATGAAATAAATGAAAGAGATCCCATAAAGCGAAGAGAAGAGGATTCAAGACAGGGCCCTGGGTGACTTATGTGAAGGGGTCAGAACATGGCTGATGATCCTAAAATGGAGGTTGAGAAGGATTAGAGAGGAGAACCATGACAGAATAATTTCACAAAACCCTAGGAAAGAGAGTATCCAGAAGGGTACAGATTAAATGCTACAGAAAGGTAAAAAATTATGGGGACCCAAACAAAGATGACTGTATTTAGCAATAAAGAATATACTGGGGGGAGGGGGAGATAGCTAGGTGGCACAGTGAATAGAGCACCAGCCCTGGAGTCAGGAGGACCTGAGTTCAAATCTGGCCTCAGGAACTTAACACTTACTAGCCATGTGACCTTGGGCAAATCACTTAACCCCAGTTGCCCTGCCCTCCCCCCTTCTAAAAGCAAAAAAAAAAAAAAAAAAAAAAAAGAATATAATGGGGACCTTGACAGAGACTGTTTCAGTTGAGTGGTAGAGACCAAGATCAAATTGCAAAAGGTTGAGAAATGAGTGGAGGTGAGTGTAAACAACTTTTTCTAGGAATTTGTGAGCAGGAGGAGAAATACAGGATAATAGCTTAAAGGGATGGTAGGGGTCAAGTGAAAATTTTTTCATACCTAAAACTCCCAGAGACATTCGCTGGTGATGGCCTCGCTGTCGGCCCGCAAGACACCACTGCTGTCGGCCCGTATATAATAGCCATTGGGGGCCAACACAGCAAGTAGGTTGCTGCCTCGTAGTTCCAGATAGAAGTTGAGAGCAAACTTTCCCCAGGGGCGGAAGGTGCCATAGGCTGTCAGGGACCAGAAGGTGCCACCCTGTGCTGGGAGGGTAGGAAAGCTGAGGTCATTAAGTGATGTGAAAGCAAAGAATGTGTCCCAGGTCCCTGGACCCCTGAGTTGCGGCATGGGTAGAGGGGACACACAACCACACAACCATCATACACCATACTCCTCCTCCTCAAATCTCCCACCCTTTGTGGGTTGTACCTTGCCTAATAATATTAGCAGCTGGCGTTTCTATAGGAGTTTAAAGTTTAGGAATCACTTTATATAGATTGTTTCATTTGATCCTCCCAATAACATGGGAAGTAGTACTATTATTATCTTCTTTTCACAGATGAGGGAACTGAGTCACAGAGAAGTCAAATGACTTGTCCAGGGTCACCCAGTTAGTAAGTGTCTGAGGCAGGAATCAAACCCAGGCATTGCTGACTCTGGGTCCAGGGATCTATTGACTGTACCACCTGGTTACCTCAGAGAATCATGACGCCATAGATGCCATAGATCTCTGGGCCATGTCTTCCCAATTTGGGATCTGTTATAAGGAGATATAGGAAGGTATCTTCCTCTTTAGATTGACTTTTTAAAAAAATCTTCTTCTACTGAGGAACCTTCTTTTGTTTACCTATCTACCACCCCCACCTCCCACCCCAGCCCTATGACAATCTCTTACCAGCCCCACCCCCTTCTCCCTGCCCATCACCTTCCCCAGTATTTGACAGTGAGCTGCCTTACAGTTGCCTTTAACTTAGCACTATGGTTAGACTCTTGAAGTGGCAGGAATGAGGGTGTCAGAGGAAAAGTGGGAGTGGAGGGGCTCCTTTTAACTCAGGATAATGAGATTCTTCAGTAAAGTATATACACAGTGGGAGAGGGCAAACCTGAACCTCCTTCTTCGTGCTCAGCATATACTACTGTGGCATCCAGTAAATGCTGAGGCATAAGAATTGTTTCAGAAAGATGTCTTGTTTTCAGAAAATCATAAAATCTTAGGGAGATGCATAGCAGGATGGACATTAGACTGGGAGTCAGGAAATCTGGATTCCCTGCATTGCCACTAATTTGCTAAATGACCTCATTCAGACCACCTCTCCTTGCTAGGTCCTTGTCAGAGGGATGAGCTAGACCAGATAGCCTTCACGATCTTCTCCAGCTCCAATTATATAAATATTAAGAGTTGGAAGAGAATCAGAGACCATCCAACCCAGACTCCCCCAAAGTCACTTTCCCAAATCCTGGAGAGGGCTGAATTGGGGAAGGAGCCAAGCAACACTGAGCTATGAGCCCCAGATCCCTAGTGGCATACTCAAGGGGAAGGATTGGATCAAGGGTAGTACTCACCCTGGAAATGGTATATGCTTTGCCGGCAGGGCAGTAGCTGGATGCAGTCTGGCTGGTCCATGTTGCACTGCAGTTGGTCATGTTCTGATGATGTGCCCACATAGCCATAGCGACCTCGCAATGCCAGGAAGGGTCGATTGACAAAGCGGATCCTAAACTCTTCACAGGGGCCTGGGGGAAAGGGAAGTCAAGATCATTGGAGATGATAATTGCTCTGAGCTCTCTTTCAGACATGATGTACTAGGGGCAGACTAGGTATGGAAGGGCATTGTGCAAGGATTCCTGGTCCGAAGATCCTAATAGGAAAGCCCCTTCCCCTGGCGTACCTGGATGCAAGGAAGTGGCTATTAAAAACCCGTTGGATGTGACACCCACATAGTGTTCATTAGCAGCCCGCAGAGTAATCTTGCCACAGTTCCAGTTCACGCAGAAGATGGCATTGGGCTCTAGTTTTTGCCCATCTCCCACTACAGCTCTATGTGACCTCTGCAGAGAGGGAGAAAGTCTCAGCTTTGGGGCAGAGTCCAGGTCCCCTCTCAAACCCTGCCTCTGGCTTCCCCTCTCAGCTTATTAACATTCACTTAGTCCAGGAATTCTGAACCTTTTCTGTGTTACAGACTCCTTTGACCCCCTCCTCAGAATAATGTGTTTAAATGTATAAAATAAAATACACTGCAAAGGAAACCATTTATACTGAAATATGGCTAGTAAAATACTTTTTTCCTACTCAAGTTACTGGACCATCTGATACTTATCCATACTTATCCCTAGTCCAGAGCTTCCTTCTCCTTTTCTTTCAAGTTCTTGGAAAAAGACCTATTATCTACACAGGAGGAGCTATGTTCACAAAGGGCAAGAGAGTGGAACAGAAGAAGGAAAGAGAGGCAGTGTTGTGGTATAGAAAGGAACATTGGACTAGGATTGAGAATATTCAATGGCTCAAATCATGCCTTGAACAATTCCAAGCTATGTGATTCTGGGCAAGTTAACTTCTCTGGGTCTCATCTTCCTCATTTTTAAAATGAGGGAGTTGGATGGCCCCGAAGGCCTCTTCCAGCTCTAAATCTATTGATCCTATGGAACTTATAAATAATGATAATAATGATAGTTAAACATTTAAATAGAGCTTGCTATATGACAGGCAACCATGGTAAGCATTTTACAATTATCTCATTTGATCCTCATAAAAACCCTAGGGAGTAAGTGCTATTATTATCCCCATTTTACAGATGAGGAAATTGAGGTAAACAACGGTTAAGTGACATGTCTAAGGTCATAAGGTTAGTATCTGAGGCTAGATTTGAACTCAGATCTTCCTGACTCCAAGCCTAGTGCTCCATCCACTGTGCCACCTAATTGCCTTGTGAACCTCTCCGAGTCTCAGTTTTCTCATCTACAAAATGAGGATGATATTATTTGTAGTACCTACTTCACAGGGCTGTTGCATAGTCCAAATGAGATAATGTGCACTAAATGCTAAGTTGGCTATTATTGTTATTTATTATAATAATGTTATATAATTACATATAATATATTATATAATTATACATAATATATTATATGTAATATAATTATAATTAATACTTTTGATGATAATTATAATATCATAATTACATAATATTATTATAATTGTTAAAGAGAAGGAAGTCTTTGAAAATCATGCTAGTCTCTATATAAAATTTCTGCTGAGGTTTCATAGCCCTAGGGACTTAGAGTATGGTCCAACTCTGAATTCTTTAGCTCAACCCTCCCATAGTCTAGGCTGCTCTTCTAGGGTTTAGCTCTAGGAACAGTCAAAGGAAAGAAGAGATCTGCACTCAGGATTATGGGGGCAAATCAGAATGAATAAGGGATTAGGGACACAAGCATCTTACTTTTGTGGGGCAGCTTAAAAACTCTGGACATCTACCCTGGAAGAGATGACTTTCATTTCCACTGTGAAATGGGACCCTGAGGTGCTAGGGTATGCATACAGGGTGAGAAGAAGGGAATACCTGGGTTTCGTATTCCTCCAGATTGTCCTGAGTCGGGCTTCAGGTCTATATTCTTACCTGTGCTAAATATTGACCAGTAACTGAACGGAGCTGAATGGCCTTAGTGTTTGGATTACTCTCATACTGGAAGAAGGACATAGGGGTCATCCGCTCAGATCTAGCACAGACTTCCAAATCTGCGGAGAGAGGGATTTTGATCACAGGCAGCCCATGAGCTAGCGCCAGCCCCTGTTCTTCCTGTTATAGCCTCTTTGTCCCCCACAAGACCCAGACCCAACCATCCCCAATAATTAGGAGCCAAACCCTATTTTCTGTCCTCATTATTATTCTGTACAGAATGGTCTACACCAGATACTCTATGACATTTTATAGAATAGGAGCACCTGGACCCTTCCAGCCAGAGACTAATTTCTTTATTTTTCAACCCCCTCTCTGTCTGCCTTCCAGGCCATACTTCTATTCTTTACTTTGGAGATTCTTCACTTTGTAAGGTTCAGCATTTTTCATTCATCCCCCCTCCCCTGTTCTCCTTATTTCCTTCATTCAGTTCCTCTCCCCTATGGATTTTTCCTCTACCCCTCCCACCAGTCCCAGCACTTGCCCGAAATGATGGTGACAAATTTCCGATTCTTAGATTTGATAGTGATCCAGGCCGTGCAGTGCTGTAGTACAAACCACTCCTCTCCCCCCATGGGGCTGGAGCCCAGAGCCAGGAGGGCACAGGAGCCCTGTGGGTACAGGAGGCATCCCTCCCCATCACCCAAAGCTATCTGTCCGCCAGGCCGGACCTGAAGGTGAAAGGCTGTTTGCAGTGAGGGCCTATTGACCAGCCTGTCATTTTGGGACAGGAAGTGGTGGGAAGAAGACTCAAGGTGGTAGAGACCTTCGTGGAAGTGCAGCAGGAAGCCACACTCCTCTAAGTAAGGCACAGGGGCATCCACCCAGACACAATCCTGCTCAGGACTGGCCCGGACATAGCACTGGGTGACTGGGCTGTAGAGCATCACGTGGGCGTGCAAGGCTGGCCGTGGGGCCCACATGTGGTAGGCAGAGAGCACCGTCGAGCTGCAGAACACATCCTCACCATCAGATTCCAGATAGTGTCCAGTGATCATACACTGCAGAGTCCACTTGCCGTGGCGGTGGAAACGAAGCAAGAAGTAGCCATGCTGTGTGTCCCGGGGCCACCCACAGTACACTGAGCCATCTCCCTCTGGCAGCAAGATATAGCCATGGATGCTCTGTAGACGCACCACGGCCTGACGGTCCTCATCCTGCTCATTGCACAGTATTAATTCCCAGGTCTACAGAGAGGTCCCAGTGAGGGAGAAGATATTAGTGCGCATTAGAATACTGGCCTAAGCCACTCATTCACAGTGCCTTCAAGATCAATCACTGACACCACTGTTATGATTGTGCAGATGATTCACCATGACCATCCAACCACTGCTATCAACTCCTAGCAGTGCTAGTTTCCTCATGGCCACCAACCCCATATTCCCTAATGCCCTCAAACCATGACCACTGGGGCAGGAGCAATAACATGACCTACATGCTTACCACCGGGGATGTGAAGCCAGTATCATCAATATACAAATCACAGTTTCTCACATAGTTTCTTAAAAAAAAGAAGTTGAAAGTGCCACATTCACAGGATTGTAGATTTAGAAATAGAAAGGACCTTAGAGGTCATTGAGGCCAGCATTCTCATTTTACAGATAAGGAAACTGAGGCAGAGGTGAAGTGACTTGGCTAGTCACACAGCTAGTAAGCATTTTTGGCAGGATATGAACGCAGGTCTTCTTGGCTCTATCAATCGCGTCGTGGTGCTTCTCTCTAGTTGGCCCAATGTGAACTTTCCATTCCCTATTCTTCTTAATCTCCTCCAAAGACTGGCGCCAGGCTAAAATTTCAGTGAGATTCAGACTTAAGATTCACTTCTTCTCTCTCTAATACTATATATACTATAATTAAGAAACAGGCGCCATCAGCTCATCACCCTCAGTCTGTGTCTCCATCCCCAGAACCTTCTGTTCTTAGGATAGCCATCTCATAGAATTCTCTCTCTCCCTCATGCGTCAGAGATGACCAAGGGCCTCAGGTCAAGGGAACAAAACCTCGATAGAATGTGAGGTCCGTAGTCAAGGAGAACTGAGTATGAATCCTGCCCCAGATGCTTACTAGCTGTGTGATTCTGGCCAAGTCTAAACTTTTAGGTTTCATGTTTTCTAGAAATAATGTGTTAGCCACAGACTTAGGCAGCAAGACTTAGAAAGTGTGTGTGTGTGTATTGGGGTCAGAGGCAGAACTAGATCAAGTAGCTTTTCAACAGGGTACTAAAATGTAGAGGGTTCAGGCAGCACTTCCAGTCCTTTGCATTCAGCACCTAGTTAGCAAGAATAATTAGTTAATATCAGAAACGCCCAGATGTGGCCTGCTAGCCACTAGTAATACCCCAGTGGAGCTCCTTGCTGGCAGGCTGCCTGTTCCTCAATCCCCCCCAAAGCAGCATTTGAGGACCAGCAAAGCTCTGCAATACTTGTCCTCGGAGACTTGCACTTATGCTTTTTACTTTGGGTTAAAAAAATTTATATTTAAATGTTCTTAGTGGAGAGGGAACAATGGGAGGATCTGAGGGAGAAATATGGAAATTCTTTTTCCTTAGGAGACAAAGAACCCAGTTCTGGCCTCTGTTCCATGCCATTCATCCTATGAAACTTATGAGTTCCTGACTCTGCTGGATCCCTCCATTTCTATACCCTTTTCAAGATAAGAAATCAGGACTTAGTGTTACACAGACCTTTCCCCTTTCCCCTATATATATATATATATATATATATATATATATGATTTCTCTTGAGACCCCATCATCCTTCATTCTAGCCTGAGGCTCTGGAAGTGCCTCCTTTGTGATGTCACAGTACCTCTGTGCTGACACTCTAGGGAGCAAAGGGTGAGAGAGCAGTCAGAGCAGAGAGGGGCAGGAAGACTGGAAGTTAGCTGTGGACTTTGCTAAAGGTGTGTGAGATTCTGATAAGGTAAGACTGGGTTAGAGATGGAGACACCATGGGCATAGAACAGAAAGGACTCAGGAATGTCAGTGACAGAGGCAAGCAAAAGGGCAGGAGAAAAGATGCCAACATCCCTCAGACAGGGGGTGTGTGGCCATTTGAGCATAGCGTTGTGATACCCACTCACCCCAGTGATGGCTGGTTACCTGTCTCCTGCCTAAGCCTTGAGCTACAGCAGTGATTTTATTTCCATAGTTCTCAGCTGTTAGATAGGTTCCAGCCCAGCTGATAAGGCCAACCTTCTGGTCCTCTGGCCGGGACCCATAATGCATCCAGTCCTCCTCCATGGGGCCAGCGCCACGCTTGATGACTCTGTCCGGCCCAGCCTCGTTCTAGCGTGCACCTGCAGGCCATAAGGCCAGGAACAGGGCCCCAGGACCAACAAGGGAGGGAATCTAAAGGGGGAACCTCCTGGGTAAGTGCCCTCCCCCTGAACCTAGATACCTCTGTGACCCGTGGGCATTATGACCATGAAGGCTGCCTCCTTTCCCTAGAGGTCTGGCTGTCATCACCCTATAGCGAGACAAGGTATGGTCCCAATCCTTCACAAATGTATCCCTCCACATTTGTCAAACTGTCACTCCAGAGTGAATAAGAACCCAGGACCTATGGCAATCTTCCACATTCTGAGCCTGGGCAGAGAGCAAGTTGGACCTAAGACTGAAAATCACAAACCTCTTGACTCTTCTATGACCAACTTGTGACTTCAGGCAAGTCCTCCTTCTGGGTCTGTTTCTTTCATTGTTAAACAGGAGAAGACATTCTCAACCTCTATTCATGGGTATGAGATTCCCTTAGGGTTGAGGGATCCCTCTAGCCTAAGAATGTGAGGAAAGAAAAAACTATTGAGAATGCTGAATTCTTTGGGCAAAAGGGAAGAGAGCCCAAAACTAGCTTTCAGGTAGGAGTGATGTGAGGACTCATGACTAGGCTAAGGAAACTGACGTAGAAATGGATATGACATGTGTTATCACCTTACTCCACCCCCCCACCCCTAAACTTCCAGCTACAATAGTTTCCTATAACTGCATCATTGCTAACCAGTGGTATAGTTGGCAAGGAACTCAAGGACAAGAAAGCAGCAGAGGGTCCAGATGTTGGGTCCCCAGAAATGTTGCTCCCACAATACTACCATTAAAGAAAGAAGGGTCTCCACATGACTAATTTTGACTCCCACAGTGATTGAGGTGCTGCTACATGAAGCATAAAGAGACAAAGCACATAGTGGAAGCCCTGGGGAAATTAACTGATCTGGGGGAGGGTAGCAAAATAGATAAATGAGCCATTTAAAGAAAAATGGTGGTGGGGAGGGCTCTTTGACTCTTCACTGAAGGTTCAAAGGAGATGAAAACTGTCAGTTGTATTGGAAGAGAAGTGGTAGCATTTTCTTCCTTAAACTGAATTTTTCCTTCCCAGCCAGGGGACTTCCCTAGAGGGGACAGCACCCAGTAGTACATACTGAGGGCACAGCAGAATATTCTGTAGGCTCTAACACGTGCCATTCCAGTAGATAGAGTAGCAGTAATGGAGATGATGGGCAGCCAGGGCTCCTGCTGAGAGGCAGGGACAGGACAGCCTTCGGGCCCAGTGATACACACAGAGCAGGGGCTCCAAAGGGTGGTCCTGTTACTCTGTCTAGTCTCAGACACAGATATTAAGGTGAGACTGAGACAAGCAGCCAAGATGGCTGAGAAAAAGGCACTACTCTTTCAACCTCCTCAGCCCATGACATCTCCCAGGTCCGTTGCCTCCCTGCTGCTAGCCTCCCCACCACCGTCCCAGGCAATACTGCCACTAGTGACTCACTTGTGTAGAAGGCTTTTGGGTTTAGAGAGTTTGTTCCTCACAAAACAAGTCTTCAAGGTACCTAGGTAATGCTACCCCAAGGTACCCTACAAAGAAGGTCCCCATTCTAGAGACGAAAGCAATGACAAAGCTACAAACCACAGCAAATTTATTATTCAATATCTAGCGCTGAATCACAGCACCAGTCTGGTCCCCCTCCCCACATACCCCCAAGAAGTATACCCAAAAGAATGAAATCAAAAGTCAACCCAGTTCCTTTTCTGGAAGGCCTTGGTTCCTGTAGCTGCTTCCACAGTTCCCAGGGAGTCAGAAGACAACCCCTTCCCCCCTCCCCCCAGTACCCAGAGGGTTAGTCTTTTGGGTCCTGGTAAGAGAGAACATGCAGGCAAGAGCAGCTGTAACTGTGTGTGTGTGTGTGTGTGTGTGTGTGTGCACGCGTGTGCGTGTGTGTGTGCGTGTGTGTGTTCAGGAGGGGTAGGGGGTAGGAGCAGGGAGTGCTGCCTCAGGAGTCCTCAAGAGTTCAATTGTCCAAGAGATACAACCTGGGAATTTTCTTCCAGCAGAGGTTTTGCCCCTGCGGTAGTTAGCGCTTTGACAGCTCATGGGATAGCCAGTCCAGCCCATCATACAGCCCTGTACCCTGGGTAGCGCAGGTTGCTTGGACATACCACTGTAAGGGAGAAAGGAGAAGTTAGCAACTGGGCAAGTGGTTCCATGATAGGGGGTGGGAGCTTCAGTTCTCAAGCCAGCTTTCACTTTTTCAGGCATAATCCCTTCCCTCATGCCACCCCTCCTATCCCTAGCCCCAGGGAGCAGGGAGGTCAAGGAGAGACACTCACAGTCCGGCTACGCAAGCTCTGCAAACCCAACTTGTCAGTCAGCTCACTCACAGGCATGGCATTGGGCATATCCTGCTTATTTGCAAACACCAGCAATACAGCCTCCCGAAGCTCATCCTCCTGGAGCTTGAGATAGGAAAAGAAGGGAAAGATGAGATAAGGATTCAGACATCCATAACTGGCTTATGTTCCAAGAGAGGCAAGGCAAACACCGTAGGAAGGAATAAGCAGTTATTAAGCACTTATGTCCCAGGCACTGTGCTAAGTACTTTACAAATATTATCTCATTTGTTCCTCACAAAAACCATGGACAGTAGGTACTATTATGAATTCCCCATAGTACAGCAGAGGAAACTGAGGCAAAGAGAAGTTAAAGGGCTTGTCCCACAGTCATACAGCTAGTGTCTGAGGCCAGATTTGAACTAAGGTCTTCCCGAGTCCAGGCCTAGCACTCTATCCCCTTTGCTACCTACCTGCCTCTGGGCAAGAGTATTCTACAGTCAGTAGAATATAGTATTTACAACCCTCATCATTTGTAAAACGGGACACTATTATTCTACCTACTTCACAGAGTTGTCATGAACTTAAGATAATGAAAGAATATTATAGAAATATATAAAAAAGGTGTTATATGAATTTCATGGTGCTATATAAAAGGCAATTATTTTTATATCAACATTCCTCAAACTAGGCTCTGTAGAACCCTGATGATGAACATAATGTGACTAGTTTCTGAGAGAAGGATCTCAATTTAAGAGATATTTCCCCTCCTACAATATTAGATATGAATGTATCAAAAATATGTATTACATGCAAATTTTTCCAGCATGAAAAGATTCAATTGCATTGATTCTTAACTAACATTTTTCAACTTTTTTTTCTGTGAGTATTTTATATACCTAGACCAGGATTTGGAAGTGTTTTATATAATTTGTAGCCAAATTGCTTAAGGGAATGCTGGTCTATATAGATAATATTACAGTATTATAAATACAAATAAAATAGAATTATTAATCTAAAGGAAATCATTGTGTCCTTATAAACAACCCATAGATCTTGGTAAATGAGATAGAAATCTACTTCAACATAATAAAATATATGATGTACAATCTATTTCCCTTCCCTAACTTGGCCAGCATCTCCCAGAAACAAGGATAAAAAGAAAGTCCATGGGGCGGCCAGGTGGCTCATCGAGTAAGAGCACCGGCCCCAGTGTCGGGATGACCTGGGGATCAAATCTGGGCTCAAATACTTAGCACCACACCCAGAAATAACTGGCCGTGTAACCTTGAGCAAGTTACTTAACCCCAATTGCTTCAAAAAAAAGAAAAAGAAAGTCCATTTCACCTGCTTCATCCCATAAGGAGGAGAGCTTCTCTCTTTTTCTTTACCCAGGGTGAATCAACACATGAGATTTTACAACCAAAAAAGACTCAGATCTCTTGGCCCAGGCTGCAACCTAATCTGTGTTTTCACTGTCTCTGCTATTTCTGACTCATGAGAGAAGGCTCATTGTCCAATGTTTTCCACAGCCCATCTGGTACTCACCATCTTCTGAAGCTCATCAGCAGATTCTTGGACCCGTTCTCGGTCATTGCTATCCACTACAAAGATAAGACCCTAGGGTGGGAAGAAAGAGCAGTTAGCCCAGCCAAAGAAAATGAACCATAGTTCTATCTTCTCCATCCCCTTTCCTTGCCCTTTCTATCTTCACTTTCATCATCCATTAACAAACTCAACTGTTTTTCATTTTAAAAAAATGAAACAAAACCAAAAAATCCTAACTCCCAAACTCAAAACATCTTTTGAGCATCTATTATATGCAAGGCACTGTGAGGGAAAATATATATATTATATATATAATATATATATGTATGTATTTTCTACTCTCAAAACACTAATGTAAAAGGATAAGTATACCAATATTGTATGAGAAAGAATTTTATGAGGGCCATTTACAGATGATACAAGCAAAAACTACAGAAACAATGAATGGAAAAATTGCTTCTGGCTGGAGAGATCAGAGAAAGCTTCATAGAGAAGGAAGTGGTATTTGGGTGGGACCTTAAAGGATGAACAGAATTTCAACAGGTGGAGGAAGGAGATTAGAGTAGGGGAGAAGGGTGAAAGAGAGGAATATTCTAAGTAAAGGGAATGGTGAACAGATGCATGGAGGCAGGAAGGCTTGTTCAAGAAACATAGACTAGGTCAAAGTAGCTAGACTCAAAAAGGGAATAATTGAAAAAAAAATGGCTAGAAAATAGAATAAAAGTTCCTTCAGGGCAAAGTGTTATTTTATTTTTATCTCTAGCACTAATATAGTGTCTCGCACATAGTTGGTGCTTAATAGATACCAGAAATAGGAATAAGTTTTATTTTGTAGGCAATGGAGAAGCATGGGAAATTTTAAGGCAGGGGAGTGGTTATTTAGCTATTTGTGCCTGGCTGGACAATGGTATGGGATCCTTAGACCCCAGGACTCTCTGGCCCACCTGAGTGTTTTGGAAGTAGTGTCTCCAGAGAGGCCGAATCTTGTCCTGGCCTCCCACATCCCAGACGGTGAAACAAATGTTCTTATATTCCACTGTCTCCACGTTGAAGCCTGTGAGGAAAGGGAAAAGGGGGGGAAGCCTGGGGGGGAGGAGGGGCGCTGTAATGTGGGAAGGTACATTCAACTCCACAAAAGCCAAGGGAGATCAGCATGGACAGGAGAACTTCTGGGAGTCCCCAGAATTACTTCATGCAGACTTAAAAGAATTAATACAGCAGGGCCCCGGGGCTACTTCTTCCACATCCTGGCACCACCGGCCAAAGACACCATGACCTACTTTCTCAAAGCAGCCATATCTAGTGTCAGGGTCGGGCCCCAGACAGGAAATAAGGGGAACCCTCACAGCCTACCGGGGAGCAGATGCTGAAACCAACCCTCCCCTCCTTCCCAGGAGCTCACCTATGGTGGGGATAGTAGTGACAATCTCGCCCAGCTTCAGTTTGTAGAGGATTGTGGTCTTGCCTGCGGCATCCAAGCCGACTGTAATAGAGAGGCAGGGTAATGGATAGGGGGTACCGGAGAAGCTCCGGGTGAGACAGGGAGGGAGCGGGTTCAGGAATCAACAAGGGCTCAACGGGAAAAGTGCAATGGGAAAGTCTCAACCTGCATCTCCCCCTCCTTGGAGCTACGTTTAGGCCATCACAAGCCATTTCTCTTCCCCTAAATTGAAAAACACGCACACCCAGGGCCAAACAAAAAACCCCACCCAAAGCAGGCCTGTAGATTACAGGAAAGACAGCCCAGGGAATGAGGTAGGGGCCCCCATAGGGACGGGGGCTCTCTCTCCAGGAAGGCGCCTCTCCAAAGAGACATTCCAGCCACGTCCAAGAGCCTCGCGTGGGGGCGGGCGGGCTGCCTGTGGGTTAACCCCACACAGGCCGGCCGCTTCCTGGGCCTGGACGCCGGCAGGCTTGGGTTGCTGCTGCTGCAAAGCGGAGGAGGCTGCAGGCAGGGCTGGCTGGGCGGCAGGCCATACCTCTCCTACCCAACCCCGCCCCCAGCTCCCAGGCAGCGGGGCCCGAACACTGGGGATCCCTTTTCTCTCTCCTCCCTCACCCGCCTCGCCGTGCCTCAGTTTCCCCTCTCTCCCGACCACATCTTCTCCTACCCCCTCCTCGGGCCTCCCCCCCGCCCCCAGGCTCTTGCCCCCGCGAAAGGAAGGGGAGGCCGGGGCTGGGCGTGCAGGAAGGCAGAGCAGGGCTGGCAAGGATGCTGCGGGGGCGGCGGAGGCAGGGCGGGGATGCTGCGGGGGCGGCGGAGGGCGTTACACCGTGGGCAGGGAAGGATGCGAGGGTTGTGACGCTGCCCGGGACCTCACCCATGAGGATCCGCATCTGCTTCTTCCCGAAGATCCGCGAGAAGAGCGCGGACACCGTGAGGCCCATGGCTGGGCTGGGGAGGGAGGAGCGGGGAGCGGGGAGCCAGGAGCCGGGAGCCGGCAGGTTGCTGGGGGGTATGAAGAGCAGCGGCAGCAGGAACCAGAGCCGCCTCCGCGCTTACAGGACCAGCGTGACGTCACTGAAGAGCTCCGCCCCCATTCAGGGCCCCGCCCCCATTCCGCGCACCTTAAAGAGCTTAGCACCAACCTCCTTTTGCAAAAGAGAATACTTGGGCCGGGAGGGGAAGTGATTTGCTCAAAGTCACCTGGATATAGCAGAGATGAGGTTCGAACCCTGGTCTACTGACTCCAAATCACTTCTTTCCACCAGGAAAAACTGAAACACAGAAAGAAGGTTCAGGAAGAACCCCCAGAATTCTGGAACAGTGTACTTGGGACCCTGTATTTTTGTGTGTTTGTGGCAAGTAGGAGAAAGAATTCCCTGGCTCTCCAGAATATTGCCTCAGAGCCCATCTCCCTTCCCATCATCAGGATCAATTGTAATAGATGCAACTTCTCTTCCCTATACCTGTCAGACCACCCCAAGATTCAGTGGTTTTTACTCTTTAATCTCTTTTTTCCATTCCTTCCCAGAGCCACTGCAAAGTAAGGAGTGAATCTATGGACTCTGCCCCTATTTCTAGATATCATAACTGACCTACAATAAACACTAATGATAATAAACAGAAGAAGTATTATGTGCTTCAAACCACCTTAACCTCTTGCTTCCTTTGCAAAGTAAGGAATGCATTTGTGGATTCTGCCCTTACTTCCAGGTATCATAACTGTCCTACAATAATTGCTAATGATAATAAACAGATGAAGTATGTATTAAGCGCTTTGAAATATTCCAAGCACTGTGCTAAATGCTAGGATTATGAATACAAGCAAGACAGTCCCTGCTTTCAAGGAGCTGAGTTTTTTCAAGAGCATTCTAAGGAACCCTACTGTGGTTTACTTACAATTCCTTGCACCTCATGTAAATAAGAGGCAGGGTAGAGTAAGAATTTATCTCTTCAAAGAAGAAATTTCCTTTTATACTTTGTATCTCTGACAGCCTCCAGCCCAAGTCTAGACATATAGTAATTCAATGTTTGAATTAAGTTAACTGGCAGGATAGGAGAGTAAAATGTAAATTTTAGATCATTATCTAGGGAGAGGAAGCATATTCAAATCCAGATGCAATCCCCAGATTTGCTGTTTTTGCCTCTCTGTAATTATACAAATACACCTCCCAAAATGTGCCTATTTTTTTGGAGGCAATGGGATTAAGTGACTTGTCCAGGGTCATACAGCTAGTCAATGTTTGAGGTTGAATTTGAACTCAGTTCCTCTTGACTCCAGGGACCATACTCTATCCACTGTGCTGTCTAGTTGCCAGAGTAATAGGCCTTTTGAGTTGGAATGGGTATAAGTGATTATCTAACACTCTCATTTGACAAATTAGAAAACTTTTATGATCAAGAGAAATGAAGTGACTTACCCAAGATTACATAGGTAGAAAGATATTAAGGGAGAGATTTCAATTCTAGCCTTAGATGCACAAATTCAGGATTCACACTACACCATAAAATACTAGACATCTGTATCAATAAACACTTGCTGAATTGAATGAAATGAGAGATCTGCAGATAGCCAATTTGCAAATTTAGAGCAAACAACTCTCAAGAGTCAACTGACCATAGTGGCTGCAGCTTTCTGGATCTTCTGGGTTGATGTATTATAATAATAATGATAAGAAGAATAAGAAGTAGTTATATAGTGCTTTAAGGTTTGTAAAGGTCATTTACAAATTTCTCATTTGACCCTAACAACAACCCTGTGAGGTAGATGCTTTTATCCTCATTTTAGAGATGAGGAAAGAGGCAGAAAAAGGTTAAGTGATTTGCCCAGGGTCTGGTAGCAAGAGGTATGGAGAATGGCCCCTCAGTACTTCCCTTCCCCACTTCCCATGGAGGGCAGGGTTCTTCTTCAAGCACTATAGACATTTTAATAAACAATATAATTTATATAGTGCTTTAAAGGGTCCATGAGCCAAAAGAAGTGAAGAACTGGTGGTCGTTCGCTTGGCAGGGGGTCGGCTCCATTCCCTGCGCTGCAGTCATGAATACAGGTCTCTCCATACATTTCCCCAAGGCTCAGTCACTCCACTGCATCAGATCCCCAGACCAGGCCGACCCCAGGAAGCAGCTCCCAGAAGCGACAAGGAGCAAAGGCAACAGCTCAGCTTGTGCTCAAGGCCCCTCCCCTTGACGCTCCAGAGGCCCCGCCCCTCTCACTCTGCCCCACCCCTTTTGCTCTTCGTCCCCACCTCCCCTCCCCGAGCGCACGCCTATCCCGAATGCCTACCTGCACTTCCGGCGGACCCGGAAGCGTTGTTGGCCACTGACTGAAGTGGTTACAGAGTTCTGTTCGGAGCCGGAACCAGTCGGTTGGGAGTCTGGGGCAGAGGGAGAGAGGGACGCGGCGGCGTTTGCCAGCTTCGTCAGTCGCCCCGCTAGCCTTCGGGGTCTGGAGCAGGAAAGCGCCTGCCATGGCGGCGTTGGCAGCAGAGACCCCTCAGCGGGAGCACGCGTAAGCTCGGACCCCTCCCTTCTGACCCTCCCTCGGGCTCCGTGAGCGGTGACGTCACGGAGCAGCCCCTGCCATGGAGAAGTTTGGCATGAACTTCGGCGGGGGGCCTAGCAAGAAGGACCTGCTGGAGACCATAGAGACGCAGAAGAAACAGCTGCTCCAGTACCAGGTCCGCCTCAAGGACGTCGTCCGGGCCTATAAGAGCCTGCTGAAGGAGAAGGAGGCCCTGGAGGCCAGCCTCAAGGTGCTCTCGGCGTCCCACGAAGCCGACGATGCCGGCCTCCCTGCTGTCCAGTCCCCGGGCCTTCCCTTGGCCGATGCTGTGGATGACCGGTGCTCCACTCACAGTGAGGACAGCACCGGCACTACCACCAGCATGGACACAACGGCCAGTCTGACCAGCACCAGGGGTGATCTCGGGGTGGAAGAGGAGAGACTGGCCGCTGGTCCGCCGCCGCCAAAGTCAGAGGAAGCCAGTGGGTCGGAGAGTGGCATTAGTTCCAGTAGTGGGGATGTGCCAGCCAGTGCTGGGGGGGAGACTGACAAACGGTTGCACCAACTGAAGACCCAGCTGACCACTCTGACCAGCTCTTTGGCCACAGTGACTCAAGAGAAGTCTCGCATGGAAGCCTCCTACCAGGCTGATAAAAAGAAGATGAAACAAGATTTGGAGGATGCCAGCAGAAAGGCTGAGGAAGAACGGAGCCGGCTGGAGGGGGAGCTGAAGGGGCTGCAGGAGCAGATGGCAGAAACAAAAGCCAGGTTGATCACCCAGCAGCATGACAGAGCCCAGGAGCAGAGTGATCACGCTTTGATGCTGAGGGAGCTGCAGAAATTGCTACAAGGGGAGAGAACCTTACGGCAGGATATTGAGCTTCAGCTAGAGGAGACCCGGGAAGCCCTGGCTGGACAGGCCTATTCAGCTGACCAGGTGGAAGGGTTCGAGTTACAGATCAAACAGTTGACCCAAGAAGTGGAGGAACTGAAGCGGGAGCTGCAGGCCCTTCGAGAGGAGAAGAGTCATCCAGACCCTCGGCTGGAAGAGCTTCAGGAAGAAGCTGCCCACCTTAAGAACCATTTCCAGTCGCAATTGCAGCAGGAAATGAGGAAGGTAATTCATCCTATCTGATTCAAATCTGTGGGTACTTAATGTGAGACTAAGAATATTAGACTTTTTCTTCTTTTCAAGCAGTCTGCGCTAGTTGAAAGAAGCACTAAATTTTTAATTAGAGTTCAAATCCTCACTGTGCCACTTGTCATCTTTGTACCTGTAGGCAAATTGCTTTATCTTTTAAGAACTCAGTGTTCTCTTCTGCAAAATGAAGGGCTTGTGCCAAATTTACCTCCAAGGTCTCTTCATGCTTTTGATTCCTATATTCTCATGGTCCTTATTCAAAATTTCTCACGGACAAATCTACGAGAAAATCTTGGTCTAATTGATGTTTACAAAAATTACAAAGCATACTTCTAAGGGGATGTGGTTTTTGTGGGTGCTATATGGAATGAAGTTGGAGTGCTCCCAGATTCTAGGTATTGGCTTCTTAACAGCTGTGTTTGGGAAAACAGTGAAGTACTGTATTCTATGTATGTGGTTGATATTTTTTTTCAAAAGGAAACAGTTTCCCTCAATTGTTGTCAATCAGGATTTGTTTTGGAGATGAATGTGCTATCCCAGAATACTGTTTTGAATTTTATGAGGGCCCCTTTTCAATTATGAACTTTCTATGTAGGGTAGCATGCAATAGCATGCAGTTTCTGAGGATAAACAACAGATTAAGGATTGTAGACATAATATGCTAGATGTGTGACAAAAATTTAGGAACTAAAAGCAGAATAGCACCATGTTCATGAACACTCAACAAACCTTACGTACCTATCATGTGCTAAGGCACTGTGCCAGGCAATGGAATTACAAAGGGGGAAAAAACATTCCATGCCTCAAGGAACTTACTTTCTACTGGGAAGCAGGTGGCAGGTAGAAACAATACATGTTCACAAATAGACATTATACAAGATAGTGTTTGTGAAGGCAAAGGAGAGATCTAGATATAGTGTTATAGGAAAATTTGAGGAGGGAGAGAAAATTTCAAGCTGAGTTGATCAGGATTCATGAAGAAGGATTCACTTTGAACTTCTTGAACTGAAGATGGTAGTGCATTTGTTTTGACTTGATCTAGTAATGGTTTTAGTGTTCATGTGATTTTTGTCAAGTCACATAAAATGAGCTTAATATTATTTGGTAAAATAAATAATGAGTCTTTAAGGGGTGAGGGCAGGGTTGCAGAATGGGAATGGATAATCCTTTAAGTTTTATTGGTGCTTGAGTCAATGAAAAGTTCTTCCCATTCCTTTTTTTTTTCTTTTTGGAGGAGGGGAGGCAGGGTAATTGGGGTTAAGGGATTTTCCCAAAGTCATATGGCTAGTAAGTGTTAAGTAAGTGCTACCTGAGGCCGGATTTGACCTCAGGTCCTCCTGACTCTAGGGCTGGTTCTCTATCCACCTAGCTTGCCCTGTTCGGCCTATTCCTGCCAGCACATCCTAATTAAACGCTCTCTCTCTTTTCTGGCTTTCCTAGATTCAGTGACAAGCTCTGCACTCTCTCTTAATTCATCTTTGTTCATTTCCTTGGTTTTAGACTGCTTTGGCAGAGGAGCAGCTCCGTCAATATTCTCAGATGGAGGAACAGAGGGTGGCTGCCCTAGAGAACCAAGTGTCAGAAGTGTCTGAACTTCTGGGCACCTATGAGAAAGCCAAGCAAAAGGACCAGCTGGCCATTCAAAAGCTAAAGGATCGCCTTCTGCAGCTGGATATGGAGAATAAGACTCTTGCACTTGCAGCCTCTAGTCGTTCTCCCCTGGACAGCCACAATGAGGAGACCAGCCTGGATGTCAATGTCCTAAAGGATAAGATGGAGAAACTGAGGAGGCTGTTGCAGATTGCAGCCAGGAAGAGCCAAGTGTCTTTGAATATGGAAAAACTATGTGAAATAGAGATGCTGACAAACTCAGATGCTGCTGATGGGGAAAAGGCTACTGCACTCTATTACCAGCAAGAGCTAAAGCAGCTGAAAGAGGAGTTTGAACGGTACAAAATGAGGGCCCAAGTTGTCCTCAAGAGCAAGACAACCAAGGATGGAAACCTAGCCAAGGAACTGGAGGAGAGCCAGGAGCAGCTTGCAGAGCTGAAGGAGAAGTACATTTCCCTTCGACTGTCCTGTGAAGAGCTAGAACGGCAGCACCAACAAGAGGCAGAGAGCTGGAAGCAGGAGTTGGCTCAGCTACAGCAGGTCCATCGGCAGGAGCTGGAGAGAAGCCAGCTTGACTTCCGGGACCGGACACTGAAGCTAGAAGAAGAGCTACACAAACAGAGAGACCGTGCTCTAGCAGTGCTTGCCGAAAAGGACTTGGAGCTAGAGCAGCTCCGCTCTGTGGCTTTGTGCTCTGGGCTGCAGGGACATAAGGCCTCAGTGGGCCAAGGGAGTAACGGAGATCTAAGTGACTCATCTCCAGACAGTTTGACCCAAGCTCTGCACCTGGCTGCATCAAATGAACCCACTTTCTTCTTGTATGCTGAGCAGCTGGCTCGCAAGGAGGTTGAGATAACATCTTTGAGGAAACAAAAGCATAAGCTTGAGGTGGAGGTGCACCAACTTCAGGACAGGCTAATTGTGGAGGGGGAGCAACATCGAGAACAAGTCTCTGCTTTACAGAGCCACATTGAAAAAAGTATCAGAGACCAAAGCAGGGAGGGGGCCAATCTGGAGTATTTAAAAAATATAATCTACCGCTTCTTAACCCTGTCTGACTCTTTGGGCCGACAGCAGACACTTACAGCCATATTGACTATCTTGCATTTCAGTCCAGAGGAGAAACAAGTGATTATGAAACTCCCAACTAGTAGTAGCTGGTGGCCTTCTGGCAAGAGATAAACTCTTGGTCTGTTTCTGTTTCTGAACCTTTTTTTATTCTGGAGTCAGTTCTGATACTATAACCTCTTCTCTTACAAGTATCATTTCTGTCTTTCTCCTACTGGGCTGGGATGGTGTCTGCTAGATGCTTCTGGGCCCTGGAAGTGCTTATGATATTACTGTAATAGCAACCTCTGATTTGGGGTTTGAGACTGAATGCCAAAGGTTGGAAAATATTGAAACTTTCAAAAATAAAATGTTTTGTTATCCTTTGCAAGTTCCCAGAGACAGTTTTGTTTCTGAGTAGATAATAAATTAATTCCACTGGAAAGGTAATCCAGTACCACTGGTGTTTTTAATATGATGAAAATAATATGAAGTCACAGACTGATTTGTTTCTTCATTTTCAGATGCAGGTGGGATTTTGCCTGGGCACTCATGTTTTGAAAAGCAGATGTTGAGGGGAGGGAGAAAGTACTATGTCTATAGCACATAGGATTAAAAGTATGTTCTTTTATTGTAATTATTATTTTTTTTTTTGAGAGGGGAAGGCAGGGCAATTGGTGTTAAGTGACTTACCCAAGATCACAAAGCTAGTAAGTGTCAAGTGTCTGAGGCCAGATTTGAACTCAAGATTCTCCTAACTCCAGGGCTGGTACTCTATTCACTGTGCCACCTAGCTGCCCCAAAAGTATGTTCTTTTAAGCTGAAAGACAAATATTTAAATCTTTGTTGATCAAAAATTAGTGATTAACATAGTTAAATCTCTTACATGGAGAATTAGCTTTAATAAATGATGAAAAAAACCTCACTAACAACAGTAATTCAGAAAATATGAGAAAGATGCTTTTCTGGGGTCACAGTCAAGCATCCTGGAGAAGAGTGATTTGTGGCACTTTGAAATTCTTGGTATATTCAGGGAACCAAAGGAAAAGGAGGAATGAGAGACACTTCACAGATATGACAATGTACCCAAAAGAAAAGTGGGGAGGACTGTCAACAAGAACATTAACTGTTCTCAGCCCAGTTTTACTCTCTTCAGAGTCAAACTTCTGGCCTGATAACAAGTCTAGTTTTCTAGCCAAGAGCTCAGTCTTTAAAAAAAAAAATTATTGCTACCTTGATCTTACATCACCTAAATTTTCTGCTTTACCTCTTGTTTTTCCTTTTAGGGAGTTATCTCTTATAACAGTGTGAAAAAGAAGAAATATAAAATAGTTTAGCCAAATTAACCAACTCATCCACCAAGTATTTTACAGATGAGGCTTAGATTAAAGTGGCTTGTGAGTGGTCATAGCTAGTGTCAGGCAGGATTTGAACCCAGGTCTTCCTGACTTCAACTCTGACACACTGTTTACTACACTTTTCTTCTAAACATACTCAGTTTCATGCCAATAATACCCTACCTCTGCAAAGAAGGGTGGAAAGTGCATTTTCATATTACAGACTTTACAATTAAACAGCACTCAATTTCATTTGTTGTAATTTGGTATATTGTTTTTTTAGTTCTGCTTATTTGCATCACTTCATATGTTTTTTCCATGCTTCTTTTTCTTGTTCATATTCATCATTCCTTATAGGAAATAATATTCTATCATATCCTTGTAACACAATTTGTTTAGCTATTTTCCAGTTGATGGTCATCCACTTTTGTTTCCAATTCTTTGCTACTATAAAAAGTGCGGTTAAAGCTGAGTTTTCATATATTAGGAATATAGATATATTTTTTTGCTTTTTGGAGGGCAATTAGGGTTAAGTGACTTGCCCAAGGTCACATGGCTGGTTTTTATGTTAAGTGTCTGAGGCCAGATTTGAACTCAGGTCCTCCTGAATCCAGGGCTGGTGCTCTATTCACTGCACCACCTAGCTGCCCTAAAGGATAAGTTAAGGTAAAAATTAAGATCAGCTGAACAGATAGTCTCAGGTTTTATCAGAGAATTCTTACCTTTACAATTAAATTTTTTTTTGAAGGGCAGTTGGGGTTAAGTGACTTGCCCAAGGTCACACGGCTAGTTTTGTGTTAAGTGTCTGAGGCTGGAGTTGAACTCAGGTCCTCCTGACAACAGGGCCAGTGCTCTATTCACTGTGCCACCTTCCTCCCCTCCCCCTCCACCCCCATATTAGGAATATTTTTAGGATCCCTTACCAGCAGTGGAACCTCTAGGTCAAAGGGTATGGGTATTTTGGTTACTTTTTAAACATAATTCTAAATTGCTTTCCAGAAGTTCAGACCAATTTACAGTTCCACCAACAGGATACCATCTACTCTTCTGATATCATCTTAAGGTATAGAAAACCTAAGAGTCTGCTGATATGACAGTTTGGTTTAATTCTTGTCTATTAAAGGAAACACATTTTCTGTGTATCCTTTGCTGGTACTCTGAGGGGATTTGGGGATGAAGATGTTATTCTACTCTCATTGCCCTTAGTTTTTTCACCACTATTCAGTCTGATTGTATTTTTCATACCTCCTTAATACTCATTTCTTACTCTTTCTCTCAGCTCATATGTTATGAAAGGATGGTAAATTGAGAGTAGAAGCAAGTCTTGAATTTCTCCCTTGTTGATAGGATTTATTAATTAAATTCTTTATACCAGGCGGTTATCTGGTAGATCATAGGATCATAGAGCTGGAAGGAATCTTAAAGGAATCCAATTTCCTTATCTAATGAATGAGGAAACAAGGTACAGAGAGGAAGAGTGACTTGTTCAGAGTCCCATAGTTAATAAACACCTGAGGGATCCCTTATGTCTTTCTGATTCAAAGTCTTGATCCACTAACCCATTGGTGCCAAACAAGAAGAAATGGATCTTTGTAGGTTTCATATTGACTTAGAAAACCCCCATTAACAATATACTATATTGTATTTTTATTTATTTTGTGAGATGTTTCTCACTTACATTTTAATCTGGTTTCAGCTGTTCTTGGCAGGACTGTATAAGCCTCAGTGAGTTTGACACCTCTGTACCATGCTACCTTTGAGCTAAAATTTCCCCAAAGTAATTAATTTATATTTTGGTTCCATGGTCTCAATATTTATCCCAATTTTCAAGAAGAAACTTGGGTATGTGAACTCTTGTGCTGCTTGTCACAGCACACTATTTTCCAAACATAAAGGATCTAGAACTAATAATAAACATAGGTGGCCATTAGGAAGTCCAGGATGAGCCCAGATAATACCAGGTGTCTCAGACCTAAAATTACAACAATAATCAGCCTAGAGTAGACCTGAAATCTTGTACTTGCCCTAGAACAGGGTTTCTTTTGTTTTGTGCCTTAGACTCCTTTTTCAGGCTGGTAAAATTTATGGACCCCCTTTCAGAATGTTTTTAAATACATAAAATGAAATAACTAGCATTACAAAGGAAAACAGTAATATAGAAATACATTTATCAAAATAGTAAAAAGAAAAGTAAGTTCATAGACAAGTTCAGACCTCCCCTGCCCTAGCTTTTCTGGTTGGGAATATCAGGAGTCTGTATGCCTAGACTAGGCCTCTCTCAGACTTAGCCCTGTTTTGTCCACCATCCCTGTGGCTGAAATCAGAATTGGGTTGGGGGTGGGTTGTGGAGTGAATGGTTATTTGTCTTGCTACATCTTCAATGTTGAACTTCCGGTTTTTAAAGAAAACTGCCTCCCAGTTGAGCAATCACTTTATATAATATCCTACCTCAGTACTGGGAGGTGTTAGGTATTGGTTACAAAGCTTTGGCAGGCCATCTTGCAAGCAATTCCTCTTGTTCTCTCTCAGGTCTTTCCGTCCTTGTGGGGAGACCAGGAAGAGAAGAAAAAAAGCAGTTTTTTGCCTAGTTGGTCACATTTCATAAGTTGCAGGGGGACCCCTGGAGTGCAGAGGATTTGAATCTCAGCTGAAAAAATATTCCACTTTAACTTCATTTGAGCAGTGGTACCTCATGAGGTTTCATAGCCCTCTAGCGCTTTAGAAATTTGAGATTTGGAAAGTAGTAAGAGGAAAGCTGGTTGGTCATATTCCTTGTTCCTCCTCTTCTTCCTTTTGTTGGGTGCCTTAAAACTTCTTTCTGTTGTTGTATTAAAGGCATAATTCTGCTGACCTTGCCCAAGAAGGTCTTTGTTTCAAATGGGAATTAGAAGGGCAGGTCATGAAGCCCAGTGGATTGAGAAGTATAATAAAATAGCCAAGTTGAGGGGAGGGCTGCTAGTATTGACACATTACACATTTCCCTTTCTGAGTTAGCTAAATTTCCAGGTCAAGTTACTATAAGAATTTCCACAGCTTTCTCTCCCATTAAGATGGCACACTGCACTAGGAGGTTTTGCCCTTTGGCTTGGGAAGGCAATGGAGTTAAAATTTTCCCATGTAAATGTGATTTTCTTTTTTCCTTTCTCCTTACATGATTTTATTTGTTAAGTAGAGTTTGTCCCTTCCTACAGGTACTGTGGGAATTGTGAAACTCAGAATCCTGCTGTAATATTTCTTTCATCTCCTTAAACTCCCTTGTGGGAATCTCAAATGCTGCTACTTTGTCACTAATTGAACTCCCTAAGCACCTGTCTGTTGTATCCTGGTATGGAGAAATGTTTGTTGGTTTGGTGTTTTTTTTTTTACCTCACAGCAGAGATTTGTGGCTCTGAGTGCTATGATTAAAAGGTCCATAGAATGATAGGACCTTAGATTTACTTCTGAAAAAGACCTGGGATGAAGTTCTTAGTGGAGGACCAGACCTCCTTTCTTATCTGCTCCTGAAAAGTTGATTCTGATGCTGAGTGGAGACTTGCAATACACTACCTTGAGGGGTGAACACAAAAAATATGTTTGGAACAGTAATGATATGCTATGATAAAAACATAGCAAAAACTATAGCTTTGGGTTAATTTTTCCTCTTCTAGCACAGTAGTTAGCCAAACACTACTAGTCTGAGACCACTGGGGTTGGTAACTTTTGTCAATTTCTGTCCTTTACCTGTTGCAGTTTGCCTAGGGTTTACTGCTCTGAGGTTGCCTGTCCCTTCAATAAGGAAACTAGACTGCCCAGTTCTTCAATTTCACCCCCACCCCTATTTATATTCTCAAGGAACAGTTCTGGTCTTGGGTTTAGTCTAAGGGTTCTTCCCAGCTAAAAGGAGTGAGGGGAAGTAAAAAGTTCCCACAGTACAAGTATGAATCAAGTACAGAACAGATAATTTTATTCCCACATAGAAAAGGGGAATACTAAACAATAAGGACTCATAGAATGATTAGAATAGAATCTAGTAACTCATTACTACTAGTATAGTTGAAAGGCTAATATTCAAACCTCATGGGGTAGCTAGGTGGCGTAGTGAATAGAGCTCTGGCCCTGGAGTCAGGAGGACCTGAGTTCAAATGTGACCTCAGACACAACACAAATAAAACTAGCTGTGTGACCTCGGACAAGTCACTTAACCCCAATTGCCCTACCTTCCCCTCTCCAAAAACCAAAAAAAAAAAAAAAATCAAATCTCACTGGCACATTCCCAAACAGTTTGTGAGGAATGCTAAATTAGCCCTTTACACTTCATCTCTCCTGAGCCCACTCTCATTAACACCAAAGGAGCTCCTTTACCTTTCAGCCTGTCTGCTTCTGCTGCTGTTGCAACTCTTCTGGTATTATTGCCCTGCTGCTTGGGTACTCAAGGAGGGGAAGATGCCACATGTCTTTTAAGATTTCACAAGGCCTTATATCCCCCCAAAGTAGGCAGGTTTGCCTAGTAGGCCATGAGGTCACAGCCAGGTGGTTGTGATTAGAGACAGTTATCCTTACAGTTCAATGTTGTCAAGAGGAAGTTGGAGGGGCAAAGGGTCTCACTCTGCTACGTCCACAAATGTCAGGTTCAACTGCTAATTGAAAGACTATTTGTCACCATTCAGTAGGAATCCCTGAGTCATGGTGGCCAACAGGAAGCAAGCTATGCCTTTTCAGAAACTGAAGTTGATGGGAAGGGCTCCTCCATCATGGGTGCCTCGAAGTAGGCCCACACAAAGGTTCGATGGGCTTGACTAGATCGGGGAGGAGGGCAGAAGCAATTAGGATATTAGAGGCTGTTAAAACTGAGTTATGAAACTCTTATCTTTAAAACTCCGTCCCCTTCCTATCTTACCAGTCTTCTTACATTTTATACCTCCATCCCCATGTATTCTATCCAATGATGCAGGCCTCCTTGCTGTTTCTTGAGCAAGATAGTCCACCTCCAAACACTGGGAGTTTTCATTGGCTGTCTCCCCTGCCTGAAACCCTCTCCCGCCTCAACTCTGCTTCCAACTTCCTGGGCTTCCTTCAAGTTCCATCTTTTATAGGAGGCTTTTCTCAATCTCCCTTAATTCTAATGCCTTCACTCTGATGATTATTTCCAATTCCTCCTGTACGTAGCTTGTTTGTACATAGTTGTTAGCATGTTGTCTCTCTCCTGTTAGACAGCTCCTTAAAAGCAGGCACTGGCTTTTAATTTTGTTTGTATCTGTAGCAGCAAGCACCCCAAGCGTCCTCAGGGTTTGCAGCTACCACAGGTTCTTGGATCTGCTTTGTTAAAGGAAAGCAACTCAAAATGGGTTAACAAGCTTACTTTAATCAGTCAGACATATATCGTTTACCTTGTTCAGGAGAAAAGGTCAGCACCCCGAACTTCAAAGCATACAGGCAGAATTATCAAGACAGAAACATCAAGTAGACAGATTTCCAAACTGTCCAACCATTACATCCATACCCAGTCAACATCTGGGTTTCCACATTCTGGGTTTTTCAAAGCCGGGGGACTCTCAACAACGGCTTCCCATAATGCAGATCAAATCACAGAACACTTCTCAAAGTGAGTCCCAAAACAAAGCTACACATCAGGGCTTATATAGCCTTCTCCTGGCTCAGAGAATGTAACAACCTTATTGACCCACTGGCCAATCAAAAAGTATCTACTGAAAAACAAGCCTCCCTCCCCAGGCTTCTGGTGCACTTTAGCCTAGGGGCAGGGAAGATCTTTAAAATTTACATTCGCATTACAGTATCCGAAGTACTTAGCACAGTGCCTGGCACATGGTTGGCAATTAATAAATGTTTATGGACTGTTACAAATATGTATAATTAAGCAAAATACACTTCTGCCTTGGCCATGTCTAAAAGCACCCCTCTTTCTGCACTCTTAATTTTTTCACCTATCAGGAGATTAGTAGCATTTTTCATCATTAGTTTTCTAGATTGATCATTATACTGATCAGAATTCTTAAGTCTTTCAAAGTTATTTGTCTTAACAATATTGTTCTTGTATAAATTGTTCTCCTGGTTCAGTTCACTTAACTACATTAGTTCATGTAATTCTTCCTACTTTTCCCCTGAGACCATCTCCATTATTTATTTATTTAAAGCACTTGGGGTTAAGTAACTTGCTCAAGGTTACACGGCCAGTTATTTTTGTGTGGGTACCAAGTATCTGAGGCTGGAACCGATCCCAGGTCTCCCGACTCTGGGGCTAGTGCTCTTACTCACTTCACCACCTGGCTGCCCCCATCTCTATTATTTTTTACAACACAATAATATCCCCTTACAATTGTTCAGCAATTCCCCAACTGATAAACACCCCTTCTGATTCCCATTTTGTCACCTCAGAAAGAGCTAAAAATATTTTTGTAATCTTTTGCTAGAGTATGTTTTGTTTAGGACTAAGTCTTCTCTTAATTTACCCTTCTTATAATTCTTACTCTTCCTTCTCCCTTTTGTTTCCTATTTCTCTATTCAGTGAAATGTATTTCTTTACCAAACTCTGTGTGTGTATTTTCTATCCTTTGACCAGTTCAGATCAAAATGAAGTTCAGGTGTCAGCCACCCCCTACTTTCTCCTTGTTATTATGTACATCCATTTGTGCACTTGATTATGTGAGAAAATTTTCTCTAACCTTCCTTTCAATCTCTACCACCTCACCCTACCTTCACCCCAGGATCTCCATCTTCTTTTCAATTTCTGTTCTTCTTTTAAGACCATCAAGACATAAGAGAACCACTTCCAGGTTCTTTGTCTAATTAGACTCCCTCCATGACCCCTGATGATGATAGGGCTCAGAAGGGAATATTATCTCTCCGTATTAGAATGTAAGTAGTTTATCAGTTAGTCCATTGTGAATGTTCATTGGTATTTACCTTTTTGTGTTTCTTTTAACTTCTTTGAGTATCAGAGTTTCTGTTCAGCTCTAGTTATTTCATCAGGAATGCTAAAAAATCTTCTATTTCATTAAAAATCCATTTCTCCCACTGTAGGATTATACTCAGTTTTCCTGGATAAATTATTCTTTGCTGTAAGACTATATTTTATGCCTTCTGGAATATTGCATTCCAAGATCTACTTCTCTATAGTCATGACTACTAAATCTTATGTGATCCTGATTGTGGTTCCTTGGTACTTGAATTTTTTCTATTTGTGGTATTTTTCTTTTGACCTGGAGACTCTGGGTTTTGGTTATAATGTTCCTGGTGTAGTGATTTAAATTTAACAAGGAGGTAAACTGAGACAATTCTTTGCAAAAGATAACATTTGTTAACAGGGGCTTGTTGCATATCAATAAATGGGTCAATGGATTACCTCCATTTATTATCAAAGACTCCAAGCAGACAGCTTTTATAAAGTTTGTGGGGGTACAGAGCTAAGAATGGAATAGGGCAGATGATGTCATGGGATTGGGGATAACAGTGTTGTTTACAGAACTGAGGCACAGGGAACAACACAACTGGTTGGAAGTTTGGTAATGGGGGCTAGCAAGATCCCCACCTTGTGCCCCTTCTCTCATGAGACTAAAAAGTACTCATTATTTGAGTGCAGGTGTAAGGTTTAGAGATAATGGACCAGACCTCTTAGAGAGCAAACCAGACATCTTTGAAGGATAGCTTGGTGGTAGAAAGAAAGATATTAGTCCCAAACTCCCTTTGTATTCACACTGTCCCCAAGGTCAACTAAGTTCCTTGAGACAAGAATAGATCAGTGATTAGCAGAAGAGCTGGATTTTTACTTATTTATTTAAAAAAAAATTTTGGAGGGGGGAAGATAGGGCAATTGGGATTAAGTGACTTGTCCAAAGTCACACAGCTAGTATTTTTTGTGTGTAAGTGTCTGAGGTCATACTTGAACTCAGGTCCTCCTGAGTCCAGGGCCGGTGCTCTATTCACTTCGCCACCTAGCTGCCCCAGAGCTGAATTTTAAAATTTAACCTATTACAGGCCAGCTGAATCCCTGAACCAACTTCAGAGACAAAGAGCCATGACTTAAGCACTTAACACACAAAAACAGTTACAGGACAAAATCAATTAATTGTAAATAAGGTCAACGAGAAAATAATGCAGAAGTGATCTTAATTTTATCACTGGGATTTTTCATTTTGGGTTTCTTTCAGGAGGTGACTAGTAGATTCTTTCTGTTTCCAACTTGCCCTCTAGCTCTAAGAGGTCTGGTTAGTTTTAAGATTTCTTGAAAAATGATGTTTAGATTTTTTTTTTTGTTCATGACTTTCAAGAAAATTTTTTTCTAACCTTCCTTTCACTCCCTACCACCTTACCCTACCTTCACCACAGGATATCCATCTTCCTTTCAATTTCTATTCTTTTTGCTTTTTTGGAGGGCAATTGAGTTTAAGTAACTTGCCCAAGGTCACACAGCTAGGTTTTTTGTTTGTGTGTGTTATGTGTCTGAGGCCGGATCCGAACTCAGGTCCTCCTGACTCCAGGGCCAGCACTCTACTCACTGCACCATCTAGCCACCCCTCAATTTCTATTCTTTTAAGATCATCAAGACATAAAAGAACCACTTCCAGGTCCTTTGTCTAATTAGACTCCCTCTATGATCCCTGATGATGATAGAGCTCAGAAGGGACACATATATCACCTCTCCATATTAGAATGTAAGCAGTTTATCCATTAGTCCCTTGTGATTGTTCATTGGTGTTTAGATGATTAGATTTTTCTCCTTAATCTGTCTTCTGGATCAGTTTTTTCCTACAATATGCCTTACATCTTCTCTTTTCCACCTTTGAAAGGGCACAAATAATAAGCAAAGAAAGAAACAAGTTAATCATCAAATGATATTTAAATGCCTGGATGCACATGAGACTATGTACTGAGGTTCTACTGTAAAGAATCCATCTGTCAAAGCACAAAGATGCCCTTTGTTGTCTAGGGTTGATTTTTTTTCCTTCCAAAGAACTTGAAGACATATTTTGTCATTAAAAACCTCAACTGTTTGATGAGGCAGTATGGTGTGGTGGAAATTGCCCAGAATCCATTGCTACATCGTGGAAGTTGAGTCTGAGGTTGTATTGCTACATCTGAGCAGAATTCAGGATTAGGAACATCTTTGCATTGTAGCAAAAATAGAAAGGAGAATAGGAAGGGAATAAGCCACAGCAGAGGTGTTGGACCACATGGCTCAAATGTCCCATTGCTGCCAACAACACTCCTGAGTACAGCTCTAACCAGATTAACATGTATTTGGGAAATATTTAACAAAGTAAGGAAAAATATAACAGAACACAGATAATATGTGGTCTTCCAAGTTAACATGTAGCCACAGGGGTCCTTCTGCATGTTTAAGTGGTCTGTTTGCATTTGACACTGTTGCTCCAATATTATATTACTATCCTTTTCTCTCCCTCCCCCTACTTTAGACACATAGCTCTTAGAATTGGAGAAGGGATTTACATAGCTCCCGTGTAAAAGTTCTTTTCTTAAAAGAAGGGCCCAGACATACTTTGTAGGACTTTTCACTCTTCTTGTTCCTATAGGGTCCCTACCCAGATAATTTGAGAACTTCAGTGTCTGGCCATATCCCACTGTCCCCACGGGCTATTGTTAAGCTCCCTTTATAAGCACACAGATTCATAAAACTCAAAACCTGGATTTAGTAAGAAGTTAAAGGAAACAAATAGAACTTGTGTCAGAGCCCATGAAAAATAACAACATTCACCATTAAGCAGCCATCCACCCAGCAGCCCATAAAGTCTCAGACACAGAACTGCCTTGAGTAGGGCTCCAGCACGGGAGATTGCTCCTTTAACTCTGTTGCATGGTGTTGTTAGGCATAAAGTTCAGGCCTTGGACAGCTTCCAGAAGACAATGCTGGACTTTTCCTTTACTTAGGGAAATAGAACTCTAAGGTACCTATCGTACCACAACGTGTTTGCTATTCAAAACATGCCATCAAACTAGAATGTCTCTACTGCTGAAGCCTCTTTTTGTATTGTAATTCTTGTGGTTCCTGGTGGCACAGTGGATAGAGTGCTGGGCCTGGAGTCAGGAAAACTCATCTTCCTCAGCTCAAATCTGGCCTTAGTCACTAACTGTGTGACCCTGGGCAAGTTACTTAACTCTGTTTGCCTCAATTTCCTTATCTGTAAATGAGCTAGAGAAGGAAATGGCTAACCACTCCATTATATTTGCCAAGAAAACCCCAAATGGGGTCACCAAGAGTCAGACACGACTGAAGTAACAACAGTGTGGCTCCTGGCCTCCAAAACAAAAAAGGACTCATAGGAATCTTGAGGCATCTTTATCTCTTGTACCTTGCAAGCATCTCTCCAGTTCTATGCTGGACATTTACTCTATTCCCCACAACTCTATCTCTTGTCCTTGCCAAGACTACTTGCCATTATAAAGGCTTGGTGGAAGATCACACACTGTCCCCATTTATCTCTCAGATTACTCCAATTTCTTACCCCAGGAAGCTGCATATGGTTATTCAAATTATTCAGGGCTATTCTCTGAAACATGGAGGGGAGGGAACAACCACATACCACATACTCAACTCCCTAACCTACCAACCCTAAGCTATTATATTCTGGGAAGGCATTTATTTTTAGTAACAAATGCAATTAGATAAACTAATCCCTCATTTTCCCTGTCTTACTGTGTTATGCATCCTCGACTGCTATTTACCCCAAACTTTTCTATCCTTTAAGATCATAACATTTCTTGTAAACTCTTCTAACTCCCCAAACTGATTTCTTTTTCATATTTGTCAAACCTAATTTACTCTATCCCTTGAATCCTTATATATTGCCAGTTTCTTTGGACTCTCTTGAGGCTCAATAGGTCTTTCTTAGGCTAAATATTAAAGACACTTGTATTTCTATCTCTGTATCTCTCTTCTTCTCTCCCTTCTTCTCCCTCCATTTCCTCTATTCCTTTTCTCTATCCTCTCCTTTCCCTAAAGCCTCACTTGAAAGTTATTACTACAAGGGGCATAATCTTACTACATCATTTATTCTCAATCATTCTTTGTACTTTTGAATTCCTAATGCTGGTATTGGGGGTGAGTTGGAAAGTAGTTGCTTCTTCTTCAAACTTTGCTATTCAGCTATTCCTTATTGAGAAAAAAATAGATATTTTCTTATTTGCTCTAACACTTATTTATACTTTTCTCTATGGAAAATAAAATGGTCCAGCTTTAGGAGACATGGATCCTAGTTTTGGATATGTTATTAATTGACACTGATGTAACCTCTGTATGGTTTTTTTGCTTTTTGGGGGGCAATTGGGGTTAAGTGACTTGCCCAAGGCCACACTGCTAGTTTTTTTATGTTGAGTGTCTAAGGTTGGATTTGAACTCAGGTCCTCCTGACTCCAGGGCTGGTGCTCTATTCACTGCACCACCTAGCCACCCCTACTTCTGTATGTTTTAATGACAATATCATCAACTTCACCAAGTAGTTGTAGTAGTTAAATCAGATAGTATATTTGAAAGTTATTAGAAAAATATAAAATTCTAAGGAAATCATAGATAGAGAACTGGAAAGACCCCATAAATACCAACATTTTAATAGCAAGATTGTTTTTGTGATAGCAAAAAACTGGAAACAGTGGGTATTCACTGTAAGACTGGCAGGATAAATTATGGTAAAGGAAATTATGGCACTATAAGAAATGATGAATATGGTGAATTCAAAGAAATATGGAAAGATGGATGCAGAGTGGAGTAAGCAGAACCAGGAGTATACAAAATGACCACAGTAATACAGGGTGACCCAAAAGTCTGAGTGCAGTCTTTAAGTCTAAAAGTCTTTAAGCTTTCACAATTTCAGAAGTATAAGAGCTACCATTCTTAAAAAAATCATTTGAAAGTTTATTTAAATTTCTTTTAAGCTGATTTAGTTTTGAGAATTTTAAAAAATGAATTTTAATTTTAATTTCAGCATGATGGGGTATCCTGACATTATGCATTGCATGAGTGGCAATTTCTTGATTTTCTCAGATAGGTGAAGGGTAAAGGAGGTTCTCTTGCTTGACTACCTTGTTCATCTAAGCTAGTTTCATTTTATTTTTTTTCTCATGAGGTAATGTTAAAATTGTCATGTATGCATATAAGTTTTTACAAAGTTTGAAAGTCAATCAAAGTGATATATAGCACAAGATGGTAGTTATGTCAAATTTTAATTAAAACATCAATATTATTAAAACTCAAATAATTAAGTTTTCAAACTATTTTTTAAAGTTTGTAGCATTCATAATCCTGAAATTATTAAAGTATAGAACTTCACTAAGACTTTTTCCCTTTACAAAAGAAAGCAACTTTAAAAAACATCCCAACCCAGATCATTTCAATGACCAATTAATTCCAGAGGACTGATTATAAAGCATACTTTTCTCTTGGCAATAGAGAAGTGATAGACTATAGTTTCTGAATGAGGAATACATTGTTTGACAATGTATCAGTTTATTTAGCAGTTATTGGGAAATGATAACAATATAAGAACATCGGTAAAATATTAAAATTAAAGTGTAACATGCTACTTTTTATTCCAAGTATTCTATATATTTAGAGAGAGAATTAGAGGAGAAATTATTTTTGAGTTGGTGACTATTTCCCCTTCCTACTACTTGCACACATTGGTATTTGAAGTGGTTGAGAAAATTCCTCTAAGAAGGGGAGAAACATGACTAATGCATACTTTGGAAATTTCCTATTTGTCAGAAGTATCATAACCAAAAAGGAAAAAAAAATCCTCTCATTTTCAGTGTTATTACCTACTACCTTGTGATAATGGAACTGGGTCTATTGCTGAACAAATAAGAGAAATTTCTATTTTTATGGTAAACCAGCAGCACCTAGTGTCTATACATATTTCAGCAGAAGATTATTTTTAGGATACTGTCCTATAGGTCCAACGGGAAGAATGGGGGAAGTGTGAGAGTCAGCATAATAGTTGATTCTAGAGAAAGGAAATCTTTTCACAGTTCAGATAGGAAAGAGATTTCAGAGCTAAGTCTCTTCTCTGGTTACAGAGAGACTGGGGAAGCAGAACAGGTACTGTTCTGTACTTTATTTAGGCTTCACTCCCAGCATCAGTTAGCACAATGCATCTACTGCATGTATGATACTCTCCACATGGGGTTCAGAGAGGTGATGGTACAACTTTGACTCTGGAGCAGCTGGGAAGATAAGATTCCATGGGAGACAAATGTGCTGTGATATGTGCTTATAGAATATGAGAGGAGAAAGGGACCTAGCCACAAGCATTGACTGAGAAAGAACGTTAGGCTTTTTCTTTAACAAACAACATACTGTCTTGGAGTCAGATAAGCTGAGTTCCATTCCTCACTTTGCCACTTACTAGCTGTGTAACTTTGGACAAGTCTTTTCTTTTCTTGGGACCTTAGGGTCTTTAATCTGTAAAATGAGGGATTTGAACTGTGGGAGTGATACTTAACAACCTGCATTTTATTAGGCTAAAAAGTCTGTGTCTAAAATTGTGACTGTGAGACACAATGTATCTATGTGTATGCATACATAATATATACTCATAATTTTTCATAATATTTTTGAAAGAGAAAAAGGGGTAGGTGGAGTGTTTAGAGCGCTTCCCCAAAACTGTGCTTAAAAAGTCATTAACCTACGTCTGCCCTTTGAGCCAGAGAAAACACTACTTGGCATATGATCCGAAGCAATCAAAGAATAAAGGACCTTCAGGCACCAAAATGGAGCAGCTAGGTGGCCCAGTGGATAGTGTGCCAGGCCTGGAGTCAGGAAGACTCTTCTTCCTGAGTTCAAATCCGGTCTCAGATACTTACTAGCCTTATGACCCTGAGAAAGTAACTTAACCCTGTTTTCCTCAGTTCCTCATCTGTAAAATGAGCTGGAGAAAAACATGGGAGATCACTTCAGTATACTGGCCAAGAAAACCCCAAATGGGATCTGGAAGAATTGGATATGACTGAAAAGCAATTAAACAGCAAAATGCACAAAAATACTTATGGCAGTACCTTTTCTTTCTTTCTTTTTTGGCAACAACTAGAAATAAAGTAGATTCTATTAATTGAGGAATGGTGAAAGAAATATGGCATATAAAAGTAGTATAATATTAGTGAGCCATAAGAAATTATGAAAGGGATGGATTCAAAGAAACTTCAGAAGACTTATATGAATTGATGAAGTGAAATGATCAGAAACAGGAGAATAATTTAGACAGGATCTATAACATTGTAAAGAACATCTATGCTGGACTTGAAAATTTTGATTGATGTGATAACCAAATATAGCTCCAGAACACTGATGTTTCCCCCTCTCTTGGCAGGGAGGTGATGGACAAGAGGTACAGAATGAGACACATTTTCAGTCATGGCTAAGATCTTAAGTATTTTACTTATCTGTACTTATTTGTTATAAGGGAAGATTTTTATTCTATTTTTTGGTGTGGTAGGGCTCTGAGAGGAATTGGTAAGAGTAGTACTCATGATAAAATGAGAAAAGAAAGCGCATCAATGAACCATTAAAAATACACAGAAGAATACAGAAGGAAGTTCAAGAGGATTCACAGGCAAGCAGAGTAGGGTTGCAATTACTGTCATAAAGTTAATATATGCTTTAAAAACCCAAGCTGTACATAGTAGATTCATAGTATCATATACAATTATCCCTTCCTATTCATTGTATAAGGAAGTGTTCACATTTATTGATGTTTATGAAGTTAATAATAAAAGAAAATTTAAGAAATAAAATAACAATTTTGGACTAGATGACATCTAAGTTTTGTTTCAACTCTGTATTCCTATATTCCCATTTACTCTAAGTCCCTCATTGTACAAATGAGTAAATTAAAGCACATTGTCAATATATTTCCCAAAGCTGACTTACATGATTGGGTTAGAATGCTGCGGTATGAATGATATTGTCACTCAACCCAATGAAGAACCATAGGCACAAGGAGAGGGTGTGGGCAAGTGATGTTGCCATGAATAAGTCATGTGATATGGTAAGACTTGCATCTTCTCTTGCTAGCTAAATTGTATAGTTCATCTGCCAGCCATACATTAATGTGCAAAGCATTTCTTTCTGATGATAGGTAAATATAAAAACTATTCTGCAGGCTTCAAGCTGAAAGTGACTGTGTTTGACAGTTTTCAGTGAGTGAAAAGTTGGTGTAAGACTGGTAGAAACTAAAAGACAAGTTAATACTGGCACATTTTAAAGCTTTACATAATGGTCGCACCCTACCTTTTGACAAAAACTGGCATAAACTTTGTGACAATTATGCAGTGAAATATGGTCATCTTTATGAGCATAAGCAAGACTGATTCATTCCCTACTTGGGCTTTAGAACAGGCAAAGACATTCTGTAGCTGCTTCTAGTTAGTTAACTACATGGTGAAGAGGAGTTTTTGATTGGTTGTGGAGATGAAACTTGACTACATCTAAAAGATGTGAAATGTATCATGAAGGGTCTGGTCCTCATTTCTGTCTGGCCATGTTCCAAAGAGGCAAGAACTTCTGAAAGCTCTTGATAGGTATGTGAGGTATGATTTTTCAGAAGTGAAGTCTCCTCAAAAGGGTTAATAGTTTCCCTTCTTTTCTAGTCCTTTATTCTTTGTTGCCAGGGAAGATTCAAGTGAATAGATTGTTCCTCCTGAAGCCCAGCCAATGGGATAAGGAAAAAGGGTTGTAGGGGGGTGGCTTGCCTTAAGGTTTAAAAAGACTTTGCTTTCCAGAATCAATTTTTATTTTCCTGGCCGGCACCATTGTTGTAACCTCCATTTTGGGGAACTCTTTCCCCAATCCCCTTCCCTATCAAGCTCACCTAAGAAACCAGCCTAACACCTGTATTCTTGGTCTCCTAGGAAACTCACAACAAAACAGACCTAGTCCACCAGAAAGGCCCTCTAAGTCAGGCCTGTCCAAGCCCACCACAAAAACCCGCCAAGCAGAACACCACAGGCCCTCACCCTTACCTAGGAACCAATTAAGGGATTTTTACTGTTTAGGTAACTAACAACGCTATCCTTTGGCTTCTGTATTTTCCCAGCTTGCTCCCTTGGCAACAGTTATATTGTGGCTTTTGTCTATAAAAACCCCAAGATGTATATACTTGAGGCTGCATGGTTTGGCTACATGCCCCTTGCAGTCCCCAGGTTCATTAAAGCTCCACTTAAAATGATTAATGGTCTCAACTCGTAATTTCTTGTTACAACACCATTAGGGAGATGAGGGGCAGTATCCTTTCTCATGAGAAAGCAATCCCCTGCTTTCAGGTGCATAAGTCTTTGTATTGATTTTTGATAGTGGTCTCTGTCCCACACAGGGAGAGACCTCAGTACTTTACCTTCCCATTGGGGTAGCTACAGTGTGGCCAGTGAATGCCATATCCTGCTATTGTTTCTGTCTCTATTAAGTCTGTCCTTTCCTGTTTTATTGGAAACAACCTTGTGAGCTTTGAAAGGTCAGAATAATGAGCTACCAGAAGACTGGGAGCCAGAATCCATGATAGGTTTTGTGGCCAGCCAGCCCAGCAGGGAGGTCCCTGAGGAATGACCTGAGAGATTCAGCCTATTGGTAGTTAGATGAGCAGGTATCCAGTGACTGTCACCTTTGAAACTAATGACCAATGCTTTGTAGAAAATACTTTGAGAATGAGCCCCCAGGGGTGGAAATATTTATCACTGTGGTTCTTGATCTACCTTCTCAGTAAATAGTCCTTTGCAACAGCTAATTGATATTAGTGAAATGAAAGTGGAGCTTGAATCACTGGCAGTTGATCAGCAGGAGGAATACACTAGAATGGGAGCTCAAACTGGTGTCATTAGAAGAATCCTCCTATCCCCTCAGGGATACCACTAGAACCTTGAGGGTCATGTACCAGGCCTTGCTCTGGGAGAATGAATCCAGAACATTGCTAAACTTTTGTATAAGGGATGGCTCCCTTGGGAGGAGGAGGAAGAGAGAAGGATTAAGTGAGATGTAGGTTGTTGTCCAGCTCCTGGCTAAGAGAACAGAACTGATGTTAGGCCAGAAGCTAGAATATGAAATATGAAAAGAAAAACTGGACTCTTGTTGGCTCTTGTTGGCAAATGTTTCCCCTTAGTACACCTGAGATCTTTCTTATTCCCCTTTTCTTTTTCTCTTGGCTCCCTGGAGGTCCCAAGAATTTCAAAGTAGCCCAAATAATTTTTTTCTAGAAATGCTTCACCATGACCCCAGAAAGGTTATTTCCATTACTCTGTTCTCTACATGACTACTGTGTTAGTGGCTTTTTTAAAAATTAAAGCTAAATTCTCTATGCAATATGCTATTGAGGACTATGTTCTCCAGCACTATACATATATATGCTATGAAGGCATATGCTCTTGTAATTGGATTTTACTCACAAGTGACTTAGTCACTTGTTGTGGCTGTAATTGTGGTCAGCTGAGGTGGAAGGGCATAAGTGTGTGTGTGTGTGTGTGTGTGTGTGTGTGTGTGTGTGTGTGTGTG
>NW_027185784.1:10431136-10433075 GCF_028583685.1 Petaurus breviceps papuanus | reverse complement strand
GTGTGTGTGTGTGTGTGTGTGTGTGTGTGTGTGTGTGTGTGTGTGTGTGTGATGGAGGGGAGAGATCTCAGGCTTGTGAAGCAAATAAAATTCACTGGTCTAAGGGTGTGCAGATAGATCACAGGGAACAAAATAGATGTTTAGTAACAGTTGAGTAGATTAATTTGGAATTCTTGTTGGGGGTTAGTGGGACGTGGTTCTAGAAAAAAAGATCTTATGATTTTTTCTTCCAAAAGTTCTTTTTACAGTTCCCGAAGCCATGTCACCCATTTCTCACAGCAATATCCTTTCTTCCATCTTTAACATTCTTTTAAAGCTTGGAGAGATCGTAGAGACAAACTAGTCAAATTGTCTCATTTTATAGATGAGGAAAATGAGGGTAAGAAAGGAGAAATAACTTGTCCTAGGTCACATATGTGTCTCTTAGCTAGTATTAATCCCGAGTCTTTTAACTCCTTGTCAGGTACCATTTCTTCCACACAATGCTGAAATATTGATTTTTGGTAGATTGCATGTGTGTGTGTGTTTACTCTGTCTACATTAGACTAAGCATCTGGGTAAAAAGTGGAAAGTTCAATCAACCATATGGTTGCTTGGTCTATGGAATATAAATAATGGATCATGGTGAGTTTTTGCTTTATCACCTTCAAAGTTGCATATGAGGCATGCTTGCCAAGGGAAATAAAGGATGACTAAAAGGAATCCATAGGCCTGGGAATCTGTGACCTTTTATTCCTTTTCTCTTCTGAAACATCAGCAACCTAAGAAGAAAGGTTCAAAGAATTCATCTATTTGAAATATTGCCTAAATGTACATGTTCAATAGCACTAGCTTATGCAAATGAGGTCCTAAGGGATTAAGTTGTAGTGCATTGAGATTCCAGGTGGAAAAAATGGAACATCTCTGTGTCCTTGACTGATCCACTTACCATCTCCAGGTCCTAGTTTTCTCATCTGTAATATTCAGTGATTCAATGAGATAATATGTCTGAGGTCTCTTCTGGAAATAGCAATTCCATGACCTATTGTTCATAACTAATGTGTAACAGTAAATATATGACTAACTGTGGATTTAACATGTAGACTAATAATCCAGCATTAATAGAGAGAGTTAAGTGATGCAATGGATAGAGCAATGGACTTGGAATGAGGAAAACCTGAGTTCAAATCCTGCCTCAAAGCACTTACCAGCTGTGTATCTTTGAGCAAGTCATTTAGCCTTTGATTTCCTCAGTTTCTTGATCTGTAAAATGGGAATAATTATAATAGCTCCTACCTCTCAGGGCTGTTTTGAGAGTCAAATGTGATAATATTTGTAAAGCATTTTGCAAACCTTAAAGTGCTATATAAATAGTGGCTATAGTTATATACAGTCTCTTTTTCTTTCTGCAGAGGGATGGCAAGATACTATTTTGCTCTGGCATGTTGTAATGTTGTTTTCCTTTCTAAAGTCTTGATTCTGTAAGTAGCTAACAGTGTGACCTTGGACAAATCATTTACATTCTTCTGGAATTTAGTCTCTTCATCTATAAACTAAATGGTTACTAAGGCTGCTTTTAGCTCTAAGATTTTAATGTTTTAAGTACTGAAAAGTCCATGTCCTTTCTTTTCCTTTCCTTTCCTTTCCTTTCCTTTCCTTTCCTTTCCTTTCCTTTCCTTTCCTTTCCTTTCCTTTCCTTTCCTTTCCTTTCCCTTCCTTTCCCTTCCTTTCCTTTCCTTTCCTTTCCTTTCCTTTCCTTTCCTTTCCTTTCCTTTCCTTTCCTTTCCTTTCCTTTCCTTTCCTTTCCTTTCCTTTTCCTTTTCCTTTTCCTTTTCCTTTTCCCTTTCCCTTTCCCTTTCCCTTTCCCTTTCCCTTTCCCTTTCCCTTTCCCTTTCCCTTTCCCTTTCCCTTTCCCTTTTCCTTTTCCTTTTCCTTTCCTTTCCTTTCCTTTCCTTTCCTT
>NW_027185784.1:10379451-10431036 GCF_028583685.1 Petaurus breviceps papuanus | reverse complement strand
TTCCCTTTCCCTTTCCCTTTCCCTTTCCCTTTCCCTTTCCCTTTTCCCTTTCCCTTTCCCTTTCCCTTTCCCTTTCCCTTTCCCTTTCCCTTTCCCTTTCCCTTTCCCTTTCCCTTTCCCTTTCCCTTTCCCTTTCCTTTCCTTTCCTTTCCTTTCCTTTCCTTTCCTTTCCTTTCCTTTCCTTTCCTTTCCTTTCCTTTCCTTTTCCTTTTCCTCTCCTCTCCTCTCCTCTCCTCTCCTTTCCTTTCCTTTCCTTTCCTCTTCTTTTCTTTTCTTTTTGTCTTTTAAAGCAATTGGGGTTAAGTAATTTGCTCAAGGTTACACGGCCAGTTTTTTTTGAGTGTGTGTGGGTGTGAAGTATCTGAGGCTGGAACCAATCCCAGGTCTCCTGACTCTGGGGCTAGCGCTCTTACTCACTGCATCACCTGGCCACCCCCACATCCTTTTCTAATAGTTCATCATGACAAGGAGGTGAATTTAGATTTTTGAAGGTGATGCCCTGCAGAGAGCAAGCTCTTGTAGTTCTTGCCAATTCAGAAAAACCAGTTGATAGACTGTATGTGTGTCGTTAGAAGTCCAGCCTAGCTAAGTCTGGAGAAGTCCATCTCTAGGTTGGCCATAGAGCAATTAATTTTTCAGGCCCCAAAATTTAAAAAATGAATCTGTTCAAGCATCAGAGGATTGAAATTTGCAATGGCAAAAATCATCAGCGCTTTGTCACCACACTACAAAACCTCCAGGCCTTAAACTAAATGTAAGAATCAATATGTATATTTTATAGCAGTTACATTTATCTCTGCTTGGGGTCATCCTACCAAAAAAAATCTAAGTTTCTTGAGGACAGAGACTCATTTTGGGGTATGTATCTCCAGTGACATTCATTCTCATAGTACTTATCACAAACTATGAGTCTTTGGGGAAGCAAGAGGATATACTGAAGATTCCCCAAGGGATCATGGGATCTTCAATGGAGAGCTGGAAGGGAGACTTTAGAGATCATCTGGTCTTCCTTATCCTTCATTTTTACAGACAAGTCTACCAAGGCAGCAAGAGGTTAAGTAACTTGCCCAAAGTCATAGAACAACTAACTGGAAGAGACAATATTAGAACCAGGTTCCTCAGACTCCAAATGAAGTATTCTTTTTGCTGTATTGTTTTAAATCATAGATCGAGCATTAGAATGGACTTTAAGAGATCATCTGGGCCAGGTATTTTTAACATTTTGTGTCATGGACCCCTTTAATAATAGCTGACATCTGTACATTGTGTACAACCCTGGAAGATGATACTGTTATTCCCATTTTATAGATGAGGAAACTGAGGTAAATGGAGGTTGTGTCCTCTTTAGGGTCACACAGCTGCTAAGTATCTGAGACCAGATTTGAACTCAGATCTTCCTAACTCCAGGCTGACAACTGAGTTGTCCCTATGCCTCTTTGGCAATCAGGTGAAGATCACAGACCCCTTCTCAGAATAATGTTTTTAAATGCATAAAATAAAATTGAAATACAGTTATAAAATATGTTTTTTAAAAGTTCATGGACCTCAAGTTGAGAAATTCTGATCTAATATAATCCTCTTATTTTACTGATTAAAAATCTTGTGACCTAGAGAAGTAAAATAACTTGTCCAAAGTCACATAGCTCTTAAGTAGCAGGTCAGAATTTGAACCCAGGTTTTTACCCCAAATCCAGCATTCTTTTCAAACTCTAAATTGTATCCCTTATATTTCCCCAAGGGTTACTTATTTCTGTTCACAGCAGATCCTTTGTAAACCCTTTAAAGTCATTTAAGCCTTAGAATCTCTCTCTCTGTCTTCCTTTCTTCCTCCTCCTCTCTTCTTTCTTTCTATCCTTCCCTTCTTCCTCCTTTCCTTCCTCCCTTTCTCCTTCCTTCTTTTTTTTCTCCTTCCTTCTTTTTTTCCCTCTGTTTTCCTATTTTTCTTCATATATATAGGCACTTGGGAAAGTTTCATAAAATGCTCTGGGGTAAGCAGTACAAAATGAACCCTTAAATCAATTTTTAAAGACAAATTCAGTTTTGGGGCTGGAACCTGGAACAAAGCTCTAGGGGCAGACACTCTAGGGTATAATAAGACTGCTGGGGAGGTCTTTGTGGGAGATATAGAGAGCAGGGAAGGGATGGCTTTGGAAAGAGCTAACTTGGAATTAGCTAACAGAAGGAGAATGAATTCCATTCAATAGCTTCCTATTTTAACTAATTACCCTTCTTTCTATGCTGCTAAGAAAAAAGGTAAATTCTGTCAACACCCTCTAAATTTCAACATACTGAGGCAAAACCTGATTACCTTGTCCTGGCTAATCAAGCCTCCATTTCTTTCTCTAGATTTTGTACACCAAAAGTTCCTTTATTTTCTTCTTCATTTCCCTGACCTCACGATTTAGGGAGGACAGAAGTCTAAACCACTATTTGAGTTTAGCTGGTGGTGTGAACAGCTTTACTATAGGGCTGAGGACATATACACCATTTGATCAATGTCATTTTTGATGCAGAGCAGATATGTTTTTAAAGTGCCTTACTTGGAGGACCAGGAAATGGGAAAAGGAGATTACTTAATGAGAATTGTTTAGTTTCCATTTAAAATGCAGTTTTAATTTCTAATTTCAATCCTCTTGCCAAAAAAATTTAAAGTACCTGTCATCAGAGGATCCATGAACAATATTGAGAAGAGACAATGCTAGTTATTTTTTTAAGGGATGAGATTTTTACCACAGCATGTTGTTTCTAAGGCATGCAGTAATATTCAGAAGCATGAATTAAATCTCTAGTGCCACCTGAGGTATTTACAAGCCACAGTTAGATGAGTTTAACCATTCTCATTTAGATTGATCAGGCTTTTAAAAATTGGAATATTTTTATTCTTGTATGCAATTAAAAGAAGAAAGCTCATAGCCATCACACTATGGGAAAAATATGACAAAATAGATCATTAACTCCACTCTCTTATACAAATCCCCCAAGTAATTAGGGACTTACATAAATAACATAGCTTAAATTATTTAGTTGACAATCTCTAATAACACAAGCTTTGTGAGAGTGCTTTGTTTTTCCATAAAGGCAAAACCGATTAGTCTGCCACATAAACTAATCACCTGAAAAATTTAATTCCCACAATAACATTTATTATTATTGCAGTGTAAAAAGGTAGATTAAACATAAGAGTTCTGATACCTTAAATTGTTCTGTAGGGTAGCAGTGAAAAACCGCTGGGCAGGTTCCTCCACTAGAGGGCTGCTGTCCATTCTTCTACCTCTGGAATCTCTTTTCAGACACAAGTGATCAGGAGTGAAGGGTACATAGTCTAAATTTTGTGTATGTGTATGCGGCTAGGAAGCAATTGTGCTGTCAGACTCTGTGTGTGTGTGTGTGTGTGTGTGTATTTAAGATCTTGTCTCTCCCTTAAAGCACTGTAGTCCTAGTATCAATTGAATTTAATTCAACAGATATCTTTTTTTCACTCTTTACACTCTCTTCCTTGGTAATCCTTATCAGTTCCCATTTTTTGAATCAGCAGGTTGATGCAGGTGAATGACTCTTCTATATATGAGGTTTGACCTTTCTCCTGACTCCAGTCCTGTGTCACCATCCACCTGCTGGACATCTCTGCCTCTGTGTCCCATAGGTGTCTCAAAATTACCATATTAAACAACAGAGCTGATTTTATACTCCCTATCCCCAACCCATCCCTTCTCCAAACTTTACCATTTCTAGCAATGACATTGAGATCTTTCAGTCACTCAGTCACTGCAGACTTATCCTTGACTCTTCCCTCTTTTTGAACCCCCATATCTAATAAGCTACCAAGTCTTGACAATTCTACATCCACAACATCACTGTGCCTGCAGCACATAATAGGTGCTTAACAAAGGTTTGTTAATTGACTAGTTGACTATATCACAGACTGTGTGATTGTGGACAAATCACTTCACCTATTTTTCCCTGACTTTCTTCATTTTCAAAATGGGGTGTGTTGGTATTTGCCTGTAAATCCTGCTCTTGGGGAGGCTGAGGTTGATGGATCACAGGAGCTACACTTGGGCTAAAGCCCATCAGCTGTCCACACTAAGTCTGGCACTAATGTGGTAGCTTGTGGTAGCATGCAGTCATGAGGCTACTGAAAGAAGGCAAACCAGCCCAGGCCAGAAACAGAGGAAGCCAAAACTTCCCTGCCAGTCATTAGTATAATTGCCCCTGGGAGTGGCTGCTGTGCTTCCAGCCTAGGAGAGATAGGGAGACCTAGTCTCTAGATAAAAAAATAAAATAAAAACAAAGTCTGAAGGTTGGACTCAATGGCTGCTGAGGTTCTTTTCTGCTCTAAATCTATGACCCCATGAAATAAGGAGGCATCATGGTGCGGTGGCAAGAGTGCTGGAGTTGAAGTCAGAGGTTTTGGTTTCAAATCCTGACTTTGCCACAAAGTTAGATAGCTAGATAGATAATAAAATATTTATTCATTTATTTATTAATTGATTTTTACTATGTGCCAGATACTATGTCAGGTACTGGGGCTACCAATACCCAATAATCAAGTGAGCCCCTTTCTTCAAGAAACTTATATTCTAATGTGGGAAAATTTACTTTCTATGTAACCATGGGCAAGTAATTTTACCTCTCCGGGCCTAAGTTTCCTTTTCTGAAAAATGAGGAGGAAAGACTAGATAATGTCTTCTAAGGCCTCTTTCAAATTTATGAGTATGTGAATAGTTCAATATATATTCTTTAGTCTTGAAAGACTATTAGTTGTCTAATCTTTTAAAATAAAATAATAATGATGATAGTAGAATAGGTAGCATTTATAGAGCACTTTCAAGTCTGCAAAGTATTTTACAAAAAAAATCTCATTTCATCTTCACAACAATCTTTGGAAATAGATATTATCTTTATACATATTTTACAGATGTGAAGACTGAGGCAGAGGTTAAGTGACTTATCCACGGTCATACAGCTAGAAAGGAGCTGAGGTCAGATTTTAATTCAGGTCTTCTTGACTTCAGGTGTAGAACTATCCAGTGAACCACATAGTTTTTTAAAAAGATCAGTTCTACCCAAAATATTCTCCTGCTGTAGAATTTCATATTGTTTAAGCCTGTACAAAATGTCACCAGTTACTAAGGCTCTTATAGTTGAGACTCAGAGGGGAGAAATGAGATTAGAATATACATGGTTAAATATGGTGTTGGTTGCCCTACTTCCTACCTACTGTAAACACCTTTGAGTTTGGAGCAAAGTGTTGTAGAGTGACTTCAGTCACACCACGCCTGTTCTCTATTAGAAATGGTCTTGATTTGTTTATCCTATCCTAAGACCAGATAGTTTTGATCAAACAGTTGGGGAGCCCCGTTCTAAAGACTGGCACTGAGAATAGGAACACACCTTCCTACACACCCACACACAATTCTTTCAACTTTGTGTGCTCCCTACTGAGAAATCTGCTGCCACCTACATGCTATAAATCAGACTTTTGGGCTGAAAGGTATGCCTACCAGCAGCTGGGTCTCTATTTTGCAATAGAGAGCTGGAAGGTAGAATGTACTCCCTTTTTCTCGTGTTGCCTTATGGAGATTAGTTGCACTCAAACTTCCTCTCCCCTAATGGGCACAACTGATATTAGTCTCTTGGACCTTGGATCTGGTACGAAAATCTCAAATTATGCCTCAGGCTGAAATAAAGATTTAGGAAGAGCAGATGACTGCAGTGGATAGTAATAGAAAATAACTATTGGTGATTTGATTCATGAATTTTGAGACTTTAAGAATGAGTGATTTTGTCAGTACAAGTACCCTTTGCTAATGTAATTAAATTCACTTTTGGATTTTAGCAAATGGTGTTAAAAAGTTTCTTTGGCTAGAAAAAAAAAATCCTTTGTTACTTGGCCCACTCAGTGATGATCCTCCCTGAACTTAGCGAGATTGGTCTGATAGACCCACATTGATCCATCACTGGGCTCACCCTTAAAACTTTTTAGCTTGATTCTTAAACATTGAATAACGATCATGACTTCTTTTAGATGCAGGAAAGATTTATATAGATACATCTAAACAATTATTACTAAGTATTCAACTCGTAAGGGAATAATAATTAAAATGTATCATCTTTGTATTTATGAACTTTTTTTTTCCCAACCAGTGATTTAATTAGTATAAGGAACTCATATTGAGGAGCCCCTTGTCCCAATACAGATTGATATCTTCATTGCTCTCTATGGTCTTAGACAGCTAGGTGATGCTGATAGAGTACTAGGTCTGAGGTCAGGAAGACAGAAGTTCAAATGTGGCCTCTGACACTTACTAGCTGTGTGACCCTGGGCAAGTCACTTAACTCTGCCTCAGTTTTCTCATCTGTAAAATGAGCTGGAGAAGGAGATGGCAGACCACTCCAGCTTATTCGCCAAGAAAACCCCAAATGGGATCACAAAGAGTTGGACACAACTGAAATGACTGAACAACAACAGCAAAAACAAGTCTAAGAGCAGAGGTTCTTTCTTCTTTTTTTTTTTTTTTGTATTTTTGGAGGGGGGAAGGCAGGGCAGTTGGGGTTAAATGACTTGCCCAAGGTCACACAGCTAGTAAGTGTTAATTGTCTGAGGTAGAATTTGAACTCAGGTCCTCCTGACGCCAGTGCTCTATTCACTGTGCCACCTAGCTAGCTGCCCCAGAGCCAAGGTTCTTAACCTGGGGTCCACAGACCCCTGAAGGGGGTTGTGGATAGGATTCGGGGGGGGGGGTCTGTGAACGTGGATGGGGAAAAACAGCTTTATTTTCACTAATCTCTAACTGAATTTATCATTTCCTTCAATTGTGATTAAAAAAAACCCCAACAACATATTATTATGAGAAGCAGTCCATAGGCTTTGTCACATCCTAATAGGGTCCATGACACACACAAAAAACTTAAGAATCTGTTTCATAAAGAATCACCTGGAAATGAGGAGAGGCCAGTCTGGTGGCATATGCTTAGAAACCTTGCAACTGGGGAGGCCAAGGCTGATGCAATGCTTGGGCCCAGGAGTTCTGAGCTGCAGTAGGGCCAAGGCTGATCGGGTGACTGCTCTGTTTGGAACCAATGTGGTAAGCTTCCAAGCACAAGCGGCCACCAGGTTATCTAAGGAAGGGTGAATCAGCTCAGGTCGTGAACAGGACAGGTTTATGCTTCAGTGCTGATCAGCAGTAGGATGGTAACTATGAATGGACACAGCACTAGAATCCTGGGAGAGTTTGGGGAGCCCAGGCTCAAAGGGGAAAAGAAGAGTCACCTGGGGCACTGAGAGGTTAAGTGGCTTGCCTAAGGTAGAACTTGAACCCAGTTCTTCCTTATGACTCCAAAGACAACTCTATCCATTATACCACACTGCTGCTCTTAATGAATCAATGAATCAATTACATTAATGTATTTTATTAGTGTATTGATTACTTACTAATTAATTTTTAATATGATTATCAAAATCATGTAACTTAGTGGAAAGAACACCAGATTTAGGACTAAGGACCTAGGTTTGAATCAAAGCTCTGTCACAAACTTACTGGCACATAGAAGGTACCTAAAATAATGCTGTATGACTGTATAATTATGTTCAATAATGACTCTAGCTGTGTAACCTTGGGCAGATCCTTCCCTTCCCTCACTGTTACTATCCCAAACTTCATCAGTTAAGAACAGGAAGGGGCCCTAGAGACCCTCTAGTGCAGTGCCCTGACAGTTTGGAAGGCAGAAGACTAGAGAGCTAGACCTTGAAAGGGTTAGGGTCTCACTTCTCAGTTTTCCGGAGTTTTTGTGTGTGATTTGCTCCAGAGAAAACAACTGAAGAGTGTTCAAATCCCACTTTACTAGTGTCAGGGTTACCTCTGTCATCCCATGCTTCCTCTCTCAGAGGACAGAGGGAACTTGACCATTCTTACCTGGTTCACCTAATAAATAATTCAGGTTTATAGCCTAATAGCTTTTCTACTCTGGGATGAGTATAACAAAAACATAGCTAGAGCAGTTCCATGCAACAAGGCACCTCCATCCAGCGAATTGGGGTTGACTAGACCAACCAACAACGCAGGTCAGATGAAAAAAAAAAAACCCTCAGACTCATCCACTGTGATCAGTTCTTCATTGTTCTTGGTATGGTGTTGATGTGGCCAATAGAAAGGCCAAGACTTTGTTTGCAGTTGCTAAGCTGAGCTGTTAAATTGAGACAAAAATCAGGTCAGCATCTGCCAACCCCAGAAGGTTCTTGGGTAGTCCATTCAGAGCCAGAGCATATCCAAAGGGTCCTCTTTGACTCTGTCTTCATTAAAGCCAGAAGGGAAGCTGCTGACAGCCTTGCAAGGGAGTGCAGGGGAAGCCTCCTTAACATTCCTTCTCCCTTCATTTGTAAGTTTATAGGCCATAGATCAAGAAGAGACTTTAAAGATCAGCTTGTCTAGCCCTCCCAATTTGTAACTGACAAAACTCAACCAGAGGAAGTGAAGTGACTTACCCAAGGTCACACAGGGTAAACAAAATAGTAGTAAGGCCAGGATTCGAATTCAGTTTATGTGACCCCAAACTTGAAGCTCTTTCAGTTACATCATGAGGCCTCTCTTAAACTATACAACTACACACAAAGGCACAATGCTAACCATTCATTCATCCTTTCAATTTTGTCTTCTCTGGACATGAGGAAACTGCAGATCTACTGAATTTCAGAAATGATGGCCTGATGCTCCTCATTTCCATTTTTGTCCAAGCAAATGGACCGTTGGCTCATTCCACTGAGCTTTTGGCTTCTTGGTCCTATGGAGTTCAGCCTGTTATGAAAGGAAACTAAATGCATATAGAACAAAAATGCAAAATGATGAAAACTCTTTAGAACATAAATGATAATACATCCCATCATGTAGCAGAGAAGACATTGGAAAGTGTGGGTTCCAGAGCTAGCTCTGCCACTAAATGATTTAGAGTAATTCAACCTAAGACTCAGTTTCCCCACATGGTTAAATGGATATAGAAATACCTTCCTTCCTCCATGCAAGTTTTCCTCCAAGGCCTCAGTGTGACCTTGAGGTGACTGAGTCACAAACTGAACATAAACTCTATGAAACATAAACTACCAAGTGGGAAAGATCTGGCTGATATGGGTCTAGTGATGGTGTTTGTTGATCTGTATCAGTGGAGAGGGTGTCCACACTGGGAATAACCCACACTGATCCATACCAAAAAAGGTTTTGGATAAGCCTGTGAACAAGTCATTTGGAACTTGTTTTTCCATTATTTTTGGTATCCATGGGCCATGGACATGTGAAGTTATCCTTGCCAGTTCTGTTCTTTAGGGAAGAATCAGCAGCCTCCTTTCCCCACTCAACCTCCATTCCCTGAAATTGAGTGAGTCCCCAAATAGAAGAATGAGCTGCAATAACTATTTCCCCTGTTCCATGCTGTTGCCAATGACTTTCTCCATCTCCTGCAGCTGCTTGCCTTTTCAGCAGCAGTCTCTGACTCAGGGTGGTCAGTGCCTGAAGAAGCTATCTGTTTGGACTTCTGCTTCTATGCAGAGAGGCCTCATGATATAACTGAAAGATATAACTTCTATCTTCTTTGGATGAAATGCTCTTCTCAGGGCAGAAAAGCAGGTGCTGAAGGGGAGCAGCTTTCAACTGGGAGTGAGGAGGAAAGTATTGGCCAAGCAATAGGATCATCTCTCCTGGAGAGGCAGAGGTTGGGGAAGCCTTAGTTTCCCCAAGAGACCAAAACTCTAGCTTGTCTTACCCCTTCAGACCTCCAGGTGAGTTTAGAAAGAGAAAATTATACCTGAGTCAGCCGGCCCACAAAATATGGGCCTGTAGGATGCTTTGCATGTCTGAAGTTCACTTTGACTTTGAGAAGTATGTGTGTGTTTGTGTGTATATGCATACATACATTTCACTGCATCTGCTGTTTTTAGCATATATTTTTTTACTACGGCTAAAAATGATAGGCAAGGTTGATGATTAAGGGATGGGGAAGGGTGGATAAAAGTTAATTCTACCTTTTTGCAAATGTCTGTTAAAAAAAAAAGTGCCAGAGGTTTCAGAACTGTCTCTTGTTCACCAGGTGCCTCATAGAAGGTAACCACTTGCCTTCTAAGGATGCTTGCGATTGGGGTGTAGTCAGTTTCACAGTTTGTCTCCCCTATAATCATTTTTAATTGGAGCTTTAGCCTGGAGATGCCCCAAAGGAATCAGCTAGGAGCCAGTTCGGGTTATTTCACTTTGGTAACCAAGCTTTATTTCAGGCGTTTTTCTTCTCGCAAGGGCCCTTGCCACGCAGTGATCTGTAAAGCGCACCCACTCTGATACAGTTTGAAAAGTGCATTTTGTACTGGGCTCTTTCTTTGATCGAATTAATCTGGGCTTTTTTGTCGTCCTAAATGAGGCCTATGGGCTGACAATGTAGCTGTTTAAAGGGGATTTTAGGGGATAATAGCCAATGCAAATAGTGCCATGAGAATGGTAACTTGCTTTTGCACTTTCAATCACATAATAACAGGCAAGAAAGCTTTTAAAATGAATTGACATTTTGTGGCATGCCATCTGGGATTATTTGGGGGAAAACAGTCCTGAATCATGCGCTTGGGCAGAAGAATGGTACTATGGTCTACTCTTAAGCTGACATGTTTCAGATGGCAACCTTATGCTAACTGGTGCAAAGTGGACTAGCATTTTGTTTTTTATTATTTTCTTTCTCTTGGATTATCTACAAAAAATTCTCTTTGATTGCCGGTATTTGGGTCTGAAAAACTTTTCTATTGTTGCAGAATTCAATTCAACCTCCTTGCAGCTGCTGATCCCCTTATTGTTCCAATCGTTATGTAGACGCGTCTCTGATGAATGTAGCCAAGCCTTTTAGTGCCTTAATAGGTGTCTGCATAAAGGTCATTTATCTGGCCGCATTTGTTTTAACAAAAGTTTATACACAAACAACAAGTACAGCTAAAACATTCACATTCATCAATTTCCTCCTGATGGGGAATGCAAAAATTCCCCGGGAGTATGTCTAAGGCATGAATATATACATATATGTTCATGTGTATATGTGCTTATGATGTTCCAAAGGAGAAAATACTTTATACACCATCATCAGCAAGGGAAAAATAGAGCTGCTGCAAAAAGTAGTTTTAGTTAATTGCTGATTCAAGGTGGTTTAGCACTAATTCATCTAAAATTAGGTTGCCATAGATGCAAGGTAATGTGGGAAGAGATGAAGGGAAGCACATCTTGGCTTCCTTCTGTTGGGTTTACATTGGCTTTGGAGTGCCTCTATCCCAGGGAATAGAACTCTATAAGCTATAGTAAAATGTCCAATTTAAGTTGCTATAAGCAAAGAACATGGCTTTGATACCAAGATTGAGAGGGAATTGTCTAGAGTAAGGCTCCCTTGTCTTGAATTTATGAAAAGATAAAAGGGATTTATTTTTTTTCTACATAAGTCCCCAGCAGAAAGAAATCAAAGCAAAAAGTAAATTGCTACTGATGACAAAACTCAACCTCATACCCCGAGGAGAATTCAGCAAAAAGCAGGAGAAACCACTGTGTATTGGGGCTTTGAGGATGTCAGTGATGATGAAGATGATCGTTCTCTGAAATAGAAGACACCACATCCATGGAAAGGCAGAGAGGAGAAGCCAGAGGGGTTATAGTGCTAATCACTACCAATGTAATGGGATTGTCCAGCATAGGAGAGGCTCAGGCCACGTGGGGGAGGGAGGCAGGAGGCCCACCCACTCTGCCTCTCTCCAGCAGGACAGCAAAGAGAATGCCTGTCCTGCCTGCAACAAGTAAGGGACAAGACACCCAGTCTTTCTTTTCTCCATTTCATGACGGTTTATAGCACCTGTCCATGTCTTTTCTCTGTCACAACTTGTCAAAGCAATTTGGGCAATAAAATAAATACAAAATAAGGGATCTTTGGGGCACGGGCATATTTCTGTTTTCCTCTGATATATCCAATTCCAAGCTCATTCATCTCTCAGGTTCAAGGCTCAAGATTAAAGTTCTGAAGTTGCCTTCTGAGACATTTTGTTTTTCATTCTGAGTTTAAATGCCAAAGATAAGAACATTTCCATATACATCTCAGAACACAAAAAGAGGATTGTACATGAAACCACGAATCTCTATTTTTACTGCTTGCTTTTTTTAAGAAAAGGTACATAAAAACTTCCACACATTATTTTAAAATTTCAAATTTCAAACTGTCTTTAACTGTGTTTCCTTCTATACTTTCTTCTGTTCTCTTCTTGGCATCAAAAAATGTTTCAATGGCCGTCTTTTTTTGCCATCACTATTGCTAATTCACCCCTTCCTGTCATACCCTCCTCAATTAAAAAAAAATTGAAAGGGGAAAAAACCCTTGTCACAAATAAATATAGTTAAGCAAAATAAATGTTCTTGTCCAAAAATGTAAGTGGCTTTCTGCACCGTGAGTCCATCACCTCTCTGTCAGGAGGTGGGTAACATTCTCAGTTCTCTGGAGACAAGGTGAATAACTACATCGGTCAAAGTTGTTTTTCTTTACAATGTTGTTGTCTTTGAGTAAATTCTTCTCCATGGTTATAATCACTTCACTCTGTGTCAGTTCATACTTTCCAGGATTCTCTCAAATCATCTCTCATCATTTCTTATAGTATAATAATATGCCACGATTTGTTCAGTAAGTCCCCAACGATGGACACCTGCTAAGATGAAAATTATCACACATGCCCCACATCCCTTTCAGCCTCAGAAAGTTTATTTCATTTGCAAATGTTTCCTTTCAGTTATTATCCTACCCTCTTAACCCATTCTTTATCCTTTCTCCCCACCCCAACCTGATTTGCTTCCTGTTTGAATTCAATGTAGTTCTACACCGAACTATATCTGTGTGTTTGTTCAACCCTCTTTGTCCTTTTCATATAAGAGTGAGGTTTCTCTGCTGCCCACTCCCCATACCTCTTCCTCCATATTTGCATACTCTTTTTCTTACACATCCCAATTATGAGAAAGAGCAAGTTATAGACTCTTCTTCCTCCTTTCTACACCAATGCATTCCTTTTATCCTCCTTGTTCTTTCCCCTCTTCAACCCCTCAGAATAGAACCAGTCCATCCCCAGGACTTTTGTTTTTCATATTTCACTCCCTCAATACCCTCTATAGGTACTGAGATTTTGAAGGGACACATTTTTCTTATTTTATTCGAATCTTAGTATTACATCATCATATAATCCCACGTAACTGCTCAAATAAATTTACCTAGAGGTTTCCCTTGGATCTTGTGTTTGCAATTCAAAATCTCTTCTCATTTCTGGTCTTTTCATCAGAAATATATGAAAGTCCTTTGTTCCATTAAGGACCATTTATCTCCTGTAAGATTATACTCAGTTTTTCAAGGTAAATGATTCTTGATTGTAAGCCTATATCTTCTCCATATATCTTGCAATATTGTATTCCAAGATCTCCTTTCATTCGTCATAGAAGCTGCCAGGTCTTTTGTGATCCTAAATGTAGTCCTTGAGTACCTGAACCACTTTTTCTAGATTTTTGCTATATTTTTTTCTTTAGTGTAGGAGCTCTGGATTTTGGTTGTGTCATTCCTGGAACTTTTTTTTTTTTTGGCCAGGGGGGGGGGGGGGGGGTGGAGATTTCTTTCAGGAGGTGATCGCTTTCATTTCCACTTTGTCTTTTTGTTCTAGGCAGTTTTTATTTATGATTTCTTGATATATAGAATCCAGATCCTTGAAAATCATGGTTTTCAGGGAGTCCAGTGATTCTTAAATTATCTTTTTTTTGACCTCTCTTCCAGGTCAGTTGTACTTGATATCTGATATTTTATTTTTTCAATCTTTTGCTTTTATTCTAATATTTCTTGCTTTATCATGGAGTCACTGATTGCAGTTTAGCCTATCCTAGTTTTCAGATAGTCCATTATATGGGTAATGTTTACTACTTTCTTTTTTTTAATTTTATTTTTTCCAATTAGCAAAAGCATATCTTCTCCCTTCCTTGCTCTGTTGGGGGAGACCCTTGTAACAAATTTGCAGAGTCAAGCAAAACAAATTCTCATACTTGCTAAGTTAAAAAATATGTCTCATTCTCCATATTGAATCTATTGCCTATCTGTCAAGAGGTGAAAAACATTGTTCATAATTAGTCCTCTGGACCAACGAGTCATGGTTGATCATTTCACTAATCATAATTTTTTAAATCTTTCAAGGTTGCTTGTCTTTTCGGTGTTGTCACTGGATAGATTGTTTATTTGGTTCTAGTCACTTCACTCTGCATTAGTTCATACAAGTCTCAGGTTTCTCTGAAATTTTGCATTTCATCATTTCTTACAGCAAAATATTATTGCATTAATTCACATGCAGAGATATCTAGGTGGTTCAGTGGACAGAGCACTAAGCCTTGAATCAGGAAGATCTGAGTTCAGATTTGACCCCAGATACTTACTAGTTGTGTGAGTATGGACAAGTCACTTAATCTCTATTTGCCTCAGTTTCTTCATTTGTAAAATGGGGATAATAATAGTACCTACCTCCCAGGTTTGTTATGGGAATCAAATGACACAATAATTGTAAAGTACTTAGCACAGTTTCTAGCACATAGTCAATATGATATAAATGTTAAATATTATTATTACTGTTATTATTATTTACCAAATATTGGTTTCTCACTTAGTTTCAAGTTCTTTCTAACACAAAAATATCTGCTATAAATATTTCTTGTACATATCAGTCCTTTTCCCCTTTCTCTAATCTCTTTGGAGAATAGATTTAATAGTGGTATCATTGGACCAAAGCAGACACACAGGTCAGTGACTTTGGGGGTATAGTTCCAAGTTGTTTTCCAGAATAGCTATACTAATTAACAGCTCCACCTACATTGCATTAATGTGCCTGCTTTCCTGCAGCCCCTCCAACATTTATCCCCTTTTTTTGTTCTGCTAGCTTTGCCAGTCTGATAGATATGAGGTGAAACCTAAAGGTTGCTTTACTCTTCACTTCTTTAATTATTAGTGATTCGGAGCACTTTTTTCATATAACTATTGGTACCTTAGATTTCTTTCTTTGAGAACTGCCTTTTCAGAGTCTTTGACTATTTTTCTTCTAAGCTGTTTATTTTCCTTATGATTTCTTCCTCCAGAACTTTTGTTACATTTTTAACCTCTTGCTTAGTTTCTCCTAAGTATTCATGTAGTCCTCACAGAAAATCCATTTTTTTTCCTTTTGTTCTCTGCTTGAAGTTGTTATGGAATTACTTTCTTCTTTTTTTTGAGGGATCTTTAGATCTACTATATTTATCTACATAGTATATATCTATATAGTATATAGAAAAATATATCTGTATGCATATATGCATAAAATATAAAAATTACATATATAAATATACATATGCATACATATGCATGCATAGACCCATATATGTTTGTATTTTCTTTGCTTTGTTTGCCTTTTTTTAAAACATTTTTTTAAAATTTATTTATTTTTAGTTTTCAACATTCATTTCCACAAGATTTTGAGTTACATTTTTTTTCTCTCCATCTTTCCCCTACCCCCCACCCCAATCTGTTCTCTCTTATATCCTTCCCCTTCATCCCCCTAACTTTCTAGTAGGGCAAGATGGGTTTCTCTACCCCAGTACCTGTGTATCATATTTCCCAGTTGCATGTAAAAAACCAATTTTTAAACATATGTTTTTAAAACTTTGAGTTTTAGATTTTTTCCCCTTCTTCTCTCCTCACTCACCCCCACTGGGAAGATAAGTAATTCAATATAGATTGTACACATGTAGCTACCCAAATCATTTCCACAGTAGTTATAGTGTGAAAGACTAACTATATTTCCCTCCATCCTATCCTGACCTCCACTTATTCTATTTTCTCCTTTGATCCTATCCCTTTTCAAAAATGTTTGCTTCTAACTACCTTCTCCCCCAATCTGCCCTCCCTTCTATCCTCCCCGCTTTTATTGCCTAACTCCTATTTTCCTGTAGGGTAAGATACCCAATTGAGTCTGTATATTGTTCCCTCCTCAGGCCAAACTTAGTGAACATCAAGTTGTCCCATTCCCTTTCACCTTCCTGCTCTTCCCCTCCATTGTAACAGTTTTCTCTTATCTCTTTTATATGAGATAATTTACCCTAACCTATCGCTCCTTTTCTTCTTCTCCCAATAAATTCCTCTCTCACCTCTTAATTTTATTTTTTTAGATATCATTCCTTCATATTCAACTCATCCTGTGCCCTATGTCTATTGTATATATGGACATACAAATGCCCATACTCACATGTATATATATATATATATATATATATTTTTTTTTTTAAAGCAATCGGGGTTAAGTAACTTGCTCAAGGTTACACGGCCAGTTATTTCTGGGTGTGGTGCTGAGTATCTGAGCCCGGATTTGATCCAGGTCATCCCGACACTGGAGCCGATGCTCTTACTCACTGAGGCACCTGGCCGCCCCTAAGCAATTGGGGTTAAGTAACTTGCTCAAGGTTACATGGCCAGGTGTTTCTGGGTGGGTGCTAAGTGTCTGAGCCCAGGATTCGATCTCCAGGTCTTCTCAACACTGGAGCCGGTACTCCCACTTGCTGTGCTATCTGGCCGCCCCCACATGTATATATATTTATATACACATACATCCTCCTATATATACATACATATGTATATATACATATATATATATATTCTTTTCAGCTATCTTCATACTGAGAAAAGTCTTATGAGTTAAAATGATCATTTTTCCATGTAGGAATGTAAATAGTTCAACTTTAATAAGTTCCTTATGATTTCTTTTTCCTGTTTAGTGTCTCATGCTTTTCTTGCTTCTTGTATTTGAAAGTCAAATTTTCTGTTTTTCAGGTTTTTTCATCAAGAATGCTTGAAAGTCCTCTATTTCATTGAATGACCATATTTTTCCCTGTAGCATTATACTCAGTTTTGCTGAGTAGGTGATTCTTGGTTTTAGTCTTAGCTCCTTTGATCTCTGGAATATCATATTCCAACTCCTTTGATCCCTTAATGTAGAAGCTGCTAGGTCTTGTGTTGTCCTGATTGTGTTTCCACAATACTCAAATTGTTTCTTCCTGACTGCTTGCAGTATTTTCTCCTTGACCTGGTGTAATGGGAATGTAAATTTTTAAGATCTTCCCTGCCCCTAGGCTAAAGTGCACCTGGAGCCTGGGGTGGGAGGCTTGTTTTTCAGTAGATACTTTTTGATTGGCCAGTGGGTCCAAAAGGTTGTTACATTCTCTGAGCCAGGAGAAGGCTATATAAGCCCTGATGTGTAGCTTTGTTTTGGGGCTCACTTTGAGAAGTGTTCTGTGATTTGATCTGTATTCTGGGAAGCCGTTGTTGAGAGTCCCCCGGCTTTGAAAACCCAGATGTTGAAATCCAGATGTTGATTTGGTATGGATGTTATGGTTGGACAGTTTGGAAACTGTCTACTTGATCTATTTCTCTGTCTTGATAATTCTGTCTGTATATTCTGAAGTTCAGCATGCTGACCTTTTTCCCCTAAACTAGGTAACCGATATATATGTTTGACTGATTAAAGTAAGCTTGTTAACCCATTTTGAATTGCTTTCCTTTATCAAAGCAGATCCAAGAACCTGTGTTGGCAGCAACCCTGGGGTGCTTGCTGCTACACCCGGGAGCTCTGGAATTTGGCTATAATATTCCTAGGAGTTTTCTTTTTGGGATCTTTTTCAAGATGCAATCAGGGAATTCTTCCAATTTCTATTTTGCCCTCTGGTTCTAGAATATCAAGGCAATTTTTCTTAATTTCTTGAAAGATGGTGTCTAGACACTTTTTTTGATCATGGCTCTCAGATAGACCAATAATTTTAAAATTATCTCTCTTGGATCAATTTTCCAGGTCAGTGGTTTTTCCAATGAGATATTTCACATTGCCTTCTATTTTTTCATTTGTTTGGATCTGTTTTATAGTATCTTGATTTATCATAAAGTCATTAGCTTCCAATTGCTCCAATCTAATTTTGAAGGAGTTATTCTCTTCAGTGAGTTTTTGAAGTTCCTTTTCCATCTGGCAAATTAGGCTTTTTAAAGCATTCTTCTCCTCATTGGCTTTTGGACCTCTTTTGCCATTTGAGTTAGTCTATTTTTTAAGGTGGTATTTTCGGGTCTCCTTTAGCAGGCTGTTGACTCACTTTTCCTGATTTTCTTGCATTATTCTCATTTCTCTTCCCAATTTTTCCTCTACTTCTCTTACTTGATTTTTTTTTTTTGCTTTTTGGAGGGCAATAGGGGTTAAGTGACTTGCCCAAGATCACATGGCTAGGTTTTTGTGTGTGTGTGTTAAGTGTCTGAGGCCGGATCTGAACCCAGGTCCTCCTAACTCCAGGGCCGGTGCTCTATTCACTGTACCACCTACCCGCCCCTCTTACTTGATTTTCAAACTCCTTCTTGAGGTCCTCCATGGCTTGTAAGCAGTTCATATTTTTCTTGGAGGCTTTTGATGTAGGGGTTCTGACTTTGCTGTCTTCCTTCTGCTCCATGCTTTGATCCTTTTTGTCCCTTCACAAAAATTCTATTGTCTCTTTGTGCTTCCATTGCTTGCTCCTATTGGCAGCCAATTACTTGACTTGTAAGCTCTTTGCCACAATAGAACTCTGCTTCCAGAATGGAGAGAGTTATGTCCCAAATTGCTGGGGTTTTTGCAGTTCCCAGAGCTATTAAGAGGGCACCCTCTCTACAGCTCCCACACACTCTGGCTCACTGATCACACACCCCAGGACCATCACCCAAGATCATGATCTGGATCCAAGCAGGTCAAAGCAAGAGCAATTACCCTCCGAATGGCCACTTGGTCCCCTTACAATCTGCAGGCCAGGAGCTCTGGAAGCAGTCACATGGCAGCTGTAGCCACCACACTTCCTCTGCTTTTCACCCCGGGGGTAGCAGCCAAACTGCCCTACCCCTGTTCCAACCAAGTTCCACACTGACCTTACTTTGTCTTTGGCATTTGTGGATTGAGAAATCTGGAAACCACTACAGCTGCTGGTGATTTACTCTCCTGAAGTCTGCTCCAGCAGCCACTTGTTGGGGCTGTCCTTGGGCTAAAAGCCTGGCTCAGTTTGAACTGCCCTCAGCTCCCAGCATGCTACAATGGATACTTCCTGCTGGCCTGCCAGGCTTCCTTCAGTGGGAGATTTGTTTCTTTCTATCACTTTGTGGGTTCTGTAGGTCTAAAGTTTGTTTAGAGTCCTTTTTTGCATGTTTTGGAGGACGTGGAAGCCAGAGCCACACAGAAGTCCTGTTTCTACTCTGCCATCTTTATTTGTTTGCCTTTTCAGCTTTATTTCCCAAACTGGGGCTTTGTGCCAGAGGCCTGGTCCACTCTACTTTGCTTTTGGGTGGAATGGTGACCTTTGCTTCACCTCCCTTGGTTTGCCTGGATTTCTGTGCTGAGTTCCTGCTCTGAGGTTAAATTACTCTGGAACTGTGAGATTCAGACCTCTGGATCTTTAGGGTTCTGTATGTCATCTCAGGACAAAGTGCTAGGGCCTTTGGACTCTTGAACTATGATCAATGCTATCTGCTGCTTCCAGAACTTCTAAGGTCCTAACCCTAGAACTTTTTGACCAGCTAGAGGATTTCTCTGTGGGGCCTTTGACTTTTGCTGCCTATAGGCACAGAACCCTGGTCAGTTTATGGTTGAACTGGCCAGTTTTTGTTTGCCTGTGCTGGCTCTGTTTTTTTTAGTGCCCTCCTTTTTTGTTTACTTCTAGCTGACTTTTTACATGAGTCTGGGGTGGAAGAAGTAACTTATTGTCATTGATCAATGGATTTGTTGATCATCATCTTACACAGTGAATTTTAGATTTTTGCTGGAGTAGGTATGAGGGGGATGGAGGGGTCTGCCATCTTGACTGGAAGTCATAACTCTGGGATACTTGGACATCTGCTGTGGTTTGTTGCAGGCAGTTCTATCTACCCTAGGGAGTAGGGTAGATAGAACATTGGGCCTTGAGTCAGGACATATGAAATGATGCCATTGTTGAAAGCTCTACCTACATTGTTAGAAGATTGAAGGGACTCTGGGACTGGTAGTTGGAGAATGAATGCAGGTATCACTGCAGACTACACAGAGAGTTCCTGCCACTGATCTCACTTTTGAAAAATCAGAAGGAAATGAAAACTGATTATGTAGATACTCCTGCTGGACTATTGAGGGGTTTCAAAGTATGAAAAGCTGCCAGTTGGCTATAGACTGGTGACAGTCAGCGAATGCTGTCTATAATAATCAATAGTCAGAAAGAATTTATTAAGTACTTACTAATGTGATAGGCATTGTAGTAAGTGCTAGGCATGTAAAGAAGGCAGAAACACAATCCCTGACCTAGAAAATCTTATATTCTAATAGTGAAGACAACATACAAATAACTAGGCATATACATGACATATAAAGAGTTTATAGAAGGCACTTGAGACTGGAAGGCACTGGAGGAGCGGTGACTAGATTGAGGAAGGTGTCCTGGGATAGGTGGGATTTCAGCTGAGCAATGAACTCTAGGAAAGAAAGAGACAGAGGTGAAGGGGTAATATATTCCAGGCATGGGGGACAGCTAGTGCAAAGACATGGAGGCAGAGGTGACAGGTAGTGATTGAGGAATTACAAGTTGGCCAGAGTTGTTGGAATGTAGAGTATGTGGAGGATGGTTGAATAAAAGAAAACTGGGAAGGTAGAAAGGGGCTAGGTTATGAAAGTTTCAAATGACAAAGGCTTTATACTTGATACTGTGTATAGGATGCTAATAGAGCTCATGGAGAAGGGCTTGTAGGTTGGTGCCTGCATCAAGATGGGCACAGGCCTAACTGAGAAGTGTGGAATGATGGATGTAAGCCAGGAGAGATCTGTCATGGCAGTTCTGATTTGTTGATCAGAGGGCAGGGTTTATATAATGAATGTAAAGCAATTATCTCTTAGGAATACATGCAAAAATATTAACTGTCCTTATACATTTAGCATATCTGTATGCTTTTATGTCCTTGTTGACTTACGTAATTCCATATGTTTTATTATCCTTGTTCCCTTGCATGCATCTATGTCTGGGTCACAGCTTGGATATCACATCCTAAGCTCCTGCAAATCAGGAAGAGATGGTGAGCCAACCTTAAGACATAATATAGCCTTCACGGGGAACTGGCTTGGGAGAAATCCTAAACCAGAGTCTTCACATGTATGTAACGGGTCAGAGACTGGCCCTCGACAGTAGGTGACATGGTCAAATCTTCATTTTAAGAAGATCATTTTGATAGCAGGGTATAGAATGAATTGGAATTTAAGGAAACTTGAGGCAGGGAGACCAATGAAAAGGCTATTGTAATAGTACAAGTAAGAAGTGATGAAGTACTGAACTAGGGGTCTGGTTGTGTGAGTATGGAGAAGATGACATATAGGAGGTATTTTGTGAAGGTAAAAATGACAAGATTTGGCAATACATTAGATATGTAGAGTGAGTAGTGAGGAAGGAGTGGAGAATGATACAGAAGTTGCTCAAATTTGGATGAGTGGGGGGATGGTAGAACTCTCAACAATAATAGAGAAATTGAGGAAAGGGGAAGATTTTGGGAATAAAGGTAATGAGTCCTCTTTTGAACTTGTTGAGTTTGAGATCCCTATGGGACATTCAGTTAGAAATATCTAAAAGGCAGTTGCTGATATGGGACTAAAGTTTAGGAAAGAGTGATAAGGACTGAATATATAGAGCTGGGAATCATCTGCCTAGAGATAATTGAGTCCTTGGGAATGAATGAGATTAGGAGAGGATAAAGGACAGAGCTTTGGGGGATATTTATGGGTTAGTGGACATGATGTAGATGAAGAACTATCGAAAGTACTGAGAAGTGTTTAGGCAGATAGGAGGACAGAGAGAGAGAGCAATGTCATGAAAATCTCATAAGGAGAGAGTATTGAGAAGAAGAAGATGATTCATGGTGTCAAATGTTGCAGAGAATTCAAGAAGGATCAAGATGGAGAAAAAACCTTTAAGAGATCATTGGTAACTTTGGAATGGGCAATTTCATTTGAATGATAGGATTAGAAGCCAGATTGTAGAGTGTTTAGAAGAGTGAGAGTAGAGAAAGTGGATGCACTTAAGTGTAAGTGCTTTCTCAAAGAATTTAGCTGCAAAGAGGAAGAAAGATACATGGCAATATAGCCAGCTGAGATAGTAGGCACAAGGCAGGTTTTAAAAAAAATTTTTAGAATAGGGAAGACAAAGGCATATTTGTAGGCAGTAGGGGAGGAACGAGTAGATTAGGAGAGACTGAAGAAAAAGTAGAAAATGGAAATGATAGTGGGGGACAACCTGCTGGAGAGGTCAGGAGAGAATGGGATGAAGGGTACATGTGGAGGAGTTGTCTTTGACAAGGAGAAGAGCCTTTCATCTGAGATCAGAATAAAGGAAAGAGGGGGGAAATGTCTGAATAATGTGAGATGAGAAGGAAAGGAGAAAGGGGAGTTACTGGCAAATGTCAATAGAATGTGTATAGGAGGGAACCTGCTGGGAGGCACAGGAGGGCAATACTCTTGCTGTTTGACCTGGAATCTCTTGATCATGTGTAGTCATTATGTATAGGGCAGTTCATGGGTTGGTCCAAATTTCTGGCACCAGTACCTACACACATCAAAATTGTGGAGGGGGGGGGAGGGAAGTAATGGTAAGAGCTCTGGTCAGAACCACTTTAATTCTGACTCTCTCAATTGTATAAGCTGAGCTTGTTTCCCATTTCCCATCTCTAAAGTAAGATAGATTGGGGGCACAGAGCACTTAGAACATACTGCATTATCAAAACAGGTACTTCGGAAATCCACAAAGATGTAGACTCCTCAGGAGGTATCTCTTGGAATTGTAGAGATTTCTGTTTTAATGACTTGTTAAAGCTCTTTTCCAAAACTTCCCTGCTATTTCATTTGATTCTTTTATGTGAATTAGTTTACTTGTTCTCCATAATTTCTCTGCATTCCAGAGCCATGAACTTGCATTAAACATTCCCTCCATTTCAAAATGGCAGTCTTTGGGAGGGCTGGAGTGTGTCACTTGGGGGTGGCACAGATGGCTCAACAAGACAACATGAATGAGATGTTGCTCCGAGGACAGCTACATTTCAGCTGTTCTGGTTGCTCTCACAATATGCTACTTGGTTAATTGCTACAGTATAATTTGTTGAATGGTATAGTTTGTTCAGGATTATTCAACTGTGCCAGTTGTTTGCCTTCACTTGTCATTATTTGACCCTTGAGGACTTCTAAAGGTGATGGACAAGCTTCCTGGATAAACTGCAATTTATTTTAAAGGGGCTATTCATCTGAGGTTTTTTTGGTATGTTAAAAAATTCACAGCAATGGAGGTAGCCAATGATAATTTGAGATTACTGTCATGCCATTTTTGGCTAATTGAACATTTCTAGATGTATATAGCCATTTTTTTTCTTAGCACTGTTTATCTTTGTTTTATTTCAAGTTTTATAAAAGGAATTTGCTCTTTATAATCATTATTACCTGACATACCTCCCCATCCCCTATCCCCTGAAACAAAGCTAAACAGTTAAGTGACACCAATCAGCAAAGTGACTGTATATGACAAGATATGCAATGTTCCATACTTGCAGTCTATTACATCACTACCAAGGAGAGGGAAATGTGTTTCATTAACTGTTCTCCAGGACCAAGGTTGCTCATTACAATTATTCAGTCCAGTTGTCTATTGATGTTTTTTTTTGCCTTATTGTACTAATTGTGTACATTGTTCTTTTGGCTCTACTATTTTCACTCTTCATCAGTTCATATAAGTCTTCCTGTGTTACTTGGAATTCTTCACATTCATTTCTTAAAGAACAATAATAAGCTATTACATTCACATACTATAGATCAGCCATTCCCTAACTGATAAGTACCCACTTTATTACCACACACACACACACACATACACACAAATTATGCTCTTCATTTTAAGACAGATGATTACTCAGAACTATGAGATTATACTAATATACTGGTTTTAGAGGGTTTCTTGCTTTTCTTACCTGGACATTATTAGCTTGTAAGCTTCCTGAAAGCAGGGCCCATACCTTATTTATCATTCTCCCCCCCCCCATACCCCTAGTATATAATAAGGGCATTTTAGAAACAACATATTTCTTTTTTTTTTTTTTTTTTTTGCCTTTTTGGAGGCCAGTTCAATTGGGGTTAAGTAACTTGCCCAAGGTTACATGGCTAGTTTTTTTGTGTGCGTTAAGTGTCTGAGGCTGGAACCAAACTCGGGTCCTCCTGACTCCAGGGCCTGCACTTTACTCACTGCGCCACCTAGCTACCCTCAAACAACATATTTCTTAATAGATATGTATCAAATGAGTGAATGAATGATTGACTCCTATTTCCATTATACAACTTCTTTTCTTTCTTTCTCCTTTTTCTATGAGTGTGGGTCACTGAAGTTACTCAATTAGCAAATCTAACTTCCCTTCTGCTTTCCCCACTCTTTCTATCAAGAACTGGAATGACTCTAGAGATAGAAGGGAGAACATGGAAAGAAAAAGGCAATGACCAACAACCTTTGTAGTTAAGTTTTTATTCCATCAAAGAGTAAAAGAGAAAGAAAGGAAGAAAAAAGAAGAAAGGAAAGTTCCTGAAAATTGTCAGCTCCATCAGAGATGGCTAGGGAACAGACCCACCATTTTGTTATTTCATTAATTTTGCCAGACATTTTTCTTAGTGATCTAAGAAACAGCATCCCAAGCAGAAGGAAGTGAAATTCAGCAGGAAAAAAAAACCTCAACAGTCATCAGAGTGCCTGCTCTCTGACTTTGACCATATGTTGCAAGGAGAAAAATATCTCGTTATTGTTTTTTATTAATAAGAATTTAAATTGCACTTATATCAACTTTGGGAAATACCAACCTTAAGTTCAGTAGGAAAACAGAGACACAAGAATAAAGATAGAATATGGAAAAAGAATGTGTATATGGCTTCATGAAATAGTCATGTTGGCTTTGGAGACAGAAGATCTTGACTTCAAATTCTTGCTTTGACACTTAAAAGGTATATTATCATGGGTCAGTGACTTAACTTTATGAGCATGAGTTTCCTCATTTGTAGATTACAGATAATAATACTACCTTTATTACAGCCTTGTTATGAAGAAAGTACTTTGTAAAATTTAAAGTGCTATTAAAATGACATATTATTATTTAAAATACCTCCACATAACCCTCTCATTTTAGAATTAAGAAGTAAGTGCTGATAAAGAATTCTGGAATTTATGTCATTGTTATGAAAGTGTCTCCCTCTGTATAAGCGCTGGTCACATGGAAAGAGAACTAGCTAGGTTTTCAGGACACCTAGATTCTATTGTCAGTTATTAGTTGTTTAACTTTCTGCAAGTCTCCTCTGGGACCCATATGTAAATTGAGGGGAAGGAAATTGGCATAGATGATCTCTAGGGACCCTCTCAGAAGAGAATTTTGGGAAATTGAAATTCTATGTATCATTTATACTCTATACATTATACTCTATTAAACTGTGTTAATTCTTATCTTCCAAATTAGCTACTAAGATGTAGGTAAGGGATACAGTGTGACCCTGACTCTGGGCATTTTCTCTGACTGTCCTCCATGCCTGGAATGGTTTTGCTCCTCATCTGTAATTCCTGGCTTCCCTGGCTTCCTTCAAGTCCAAGCTAAAATCTCAATTTCTACAAGAAGGCTTTCTTGATCTACCTTAATAATGATGACTTTCCTCTATTGATTATTTTTATTTATCCTTTTGATTAGCAGCTAGATGGCTTAGTGGTTAGGGAGGCTAGAGTCAGGAAGATCTGAATTCAAATATGGCCTCAGATACTTACTTACTAGCTGTTTGACCCTGGGCAAGTCCTTTAACCCTGTTTGTCTCAGTTCCTCATCTGTAAAATGAGCTGGAGAAAGAAATGGCAAACTACCCCAGCATCTTTGCCAAGAAGACTCCAAATGGGGTCAGGAAGAGTCAGACATGACTGAAATGGCTGAACAACAACAACTTATCCTGTATGTAACTTGTGTGTACAGAATTGTTGGCATGTTGTCTCCCCACTAGGTTGTGAGTTTCTCAAAGGACTATTTTTTGCTTTTCTTTGTGCCCCCAGTACACAGTTCCTCACACATAATTAAACACTTTATAAAAGCTTATTGACTGACAGACCAGGGTGTTGGCAGCAGGAATATGGGGGAAAGTCCTCAGTTCCACCCCCAACCCTTCAGGGCATTTTAAAAAAGAGTTTATTATTTTTATTTTTAAAGTAAAAGTATTTTCCTTAGTAATCTGTTCCTCCAACCTCTCACGCCATCTCCAAACAAATAAATAAAAAATAAACCCAACCCAAAAAAAAATCCCTCAATACATATCTACATAGTTTGGCAAAACAAATTCCCATATTAGTCATATCTAAAAATGAATGTCATTTTCTTGCATTTTAAGTTCATTATCTTTCTGTCAGAAGTTGAGTAGTATGATTCATTTGGAATTCTAAAGTCTTTCTGAGTTGTTTTTCTTGATACTGTTATCATTATGTAGTTGGTCTCCTGGTTCTTCTCACTTCACTTTGCTTCAATTCAAAAAGCTCTCACTTTCCTCTGATATACTGTTTCATTATTTCTAATGAGACAATAAAATTCCATTACATTACTATACCATAATTGGTATAGCTATTTTCCATAGGAAGACACCCCCTTAGTTTCCAAGTTTTGGCTACCATGAAAAAGGTGTTATGAATGGTTTTGTACATATGGATCCTTTCCCTCTTTTTTAAAATTTTGATTGACTTATTGATTTATATTATTAATATGATTTATTATATATAGTATATATAAAACTTCCTTAAGTTGAATCAACCTTAGTACAAAGCCAACCTGGTCATAGTATATAATCTTTCTAATATGTTGTTGTAGCCTACTTATTAAAATTTTTGCAACTATGCTAAGTAGGGATTTTGATCTGAAGTTTACTTTCTCTTCTTTCCCTGATGTATCAAGAACATATTTGTATCATAGAAAGATTGGAAGAGTGCCTTTTTATTTTTGCACAGTTTATGTATTAGAATTAATTTTCTTGAATGTTTGATAGAATTCATTTGCAAATCAATCTGGTCCTGGAGTTATTTTCTTTGGGAATTTATTTATGGTTTGTTAAATTTCTTTTTCTGATATTACATTATTTAATCGGTTTATTTATATATTTTTTCAGTATGTGTATTTTGTATTTTTGTAAGTCTCTATTTCCTCTATCATTGTAGAATAGGGGAAAATAACTTCTAATTATTTCCTTTATTTCCTTTTCAGTTGTTCTAAATTCTCTTTCTTTTTGACACAAGCAATTTGGTTTTCCTCTCTTTTTATAAACAAAGTTCATTGTTTATCTACATTATTATGTTTTTTTGAAAGCTCTTAGTTTTGTTTTTCAATTTAATCATTTTTCTGTTTTCAATTTTTTTTTGTTTTTATGATTTCTACTTGTTATTTAGTTGGAGATTTTTGATTTGTTGATGTTCAAGTGAAACTCCATAACAGTTTGCATGGCTACGTTACTAGCTGCTAGGAACATCATAGAAATATATACATATATACACACACATATACATATACACACATATATGTGTGTGTGTATGTATGTTTTACTCACTCCAACCTATGTATCAAGGAAGTCTGAATTTTTTTCCTATTGGTGAACTTGTCAAAAAAAAGATGCTTTGACCTAAGGTTTTTTTTTTCCTCCTTCCCATGTTCTGACTGAGTTCAGCTATTGACATGATTAGCCAAAGAGCTAAAATAGTCCTAGTCATGGACAGTCTATCAAAAGAGCAAATGACATAGCCTTTGATGTATGTAACATCCCAGCAGCTAAAATAAAAGTCATTTAGAAGAGGATCATAGTAGTTTAGTGAAGAGGGAGTCAAGGAGAGAAGCTGTCTAGCAGCTGATGACCACGGTGGCTCTTCCCAGAAGGAACAAGCAGGTGGCAGCTCTGAGGGCAGAAGCAGGAGAGGCTGAGTCAACCGGTTATTCAGCTGTTTTATGGGAGCATGTTTTATATGGAGAGAGTTCCATCTCCCACAAGCAGTATGGTAACCTATGAGATATTGCACTCTTGCACATGGCGGACTTCTTCATTATTATTTATCTTACTACTCTGTTTAACTAAATTCTGTTTCCTTTTAATTCTTCCATCATTTGTCTTGGTCTAGTATAAAGTAACACATTAGTGAGGGCTTAAAACTATGAATCTGAATAGATCCCGATAGCACCACATAAATGGGTATGGTGAGATGAGTGGCTATAAAGCAGGGGACCTTGATGTTTACTTATGATGCATAGTATGGTGACTTTTTTTTTAAAGGCAAAGTTTTCTTGAGTGTGTTACTTAAGATTCAAGGTTGTTAGACCTGGAGACATCTACCAGTCTTCCTTTTGGGTATCTAGTACTGATCTCACTTAACTCTGCTTGTGTCAGTTTCCTCATCTATAAAATGAACTGGAGAAGGAGATGGCAAACCACTTTTCCAAGAAAACCCCAAATGGGGTCATGAAGAGATAGATGACAACTGAAATGACTGGACAACAACACTGATCAAATCATTTGACCTATTATATTTTTTGAATCACAGGATTTATGGCTGGAAGTGAACTTAGAGATCATTTATTCCAAGTCCTTCATTTTACTCTTGAGGAAATGGAGGTTGTGAGTTGTCCAAGGGGATACAACTAGTAATTAGCATAGTCAACACTTGAACCCATATACCCTGATGCCCAATCCAGTGTTTTCCCCCCACTACACCATACTGCATAGTTTATTTATAAATATTTATAAACATTCATCCCACTTTTTTTCTTTTTATGATGGCAAGAGTAAATCAAATGGTTGATTGTCACTTGTTCTCCACACTAATGGATTTTAGGGCAATTACAGCTAATTACTTAAAATTATGAAGTGAGTGTTTTTATTTTATTTTGCTGGGAAGCAAAGTCATAATGGCTACGATAAAGTCTGGATGTGTCTCTGTTTTTGTCTGGTTTGAGGTTATTTCCTCTAAAATTAATAATACTAATTCTTAATATATTATTTATATTTATCATATCTCTGCATTTGAGCTGCCTATCTTCCATGCCTGAAATATACTCTTTCCTGGTCTGTACTTATTGAAATCTGTCTCTCACTTCAAGGTTTATGTTGTATCACTTCCTTTAAGAAAACTTCCTGGATCCCCCAACTGAAAGTGATCTTTTCCTCCTCAAATGTTCTTATAGGACTTTATCTGGACTTTTCCCTATAGCCTACCTATTAGACTTAATTGTTATGAGCTGGCATTCAAGGCCTTCCACAGTTTGGTGCCACTCTATATATTTACTCAAGCTCCAGCAAAATTGGACTGCCCTTTGCACCCTAGACATGTCATAAACTCTACTGTCTTTGGGCCTTTACTTCTTGTTGTTGAGTTGTTTTTTAGTTGTGTCTAACTGTTTCATGACTCCGTTTAGAGTTTTCTTGGCAAAGATACTGGAGTGGTTTGCTATATCCTTCTCTAATTCATTTTAGAGATGAGGAAACTGAGGTTAACAGGGTTAAGTGACTTGCCCAGGGTCACACAGCTAGTATGTGTCTGAGATCAGATTTGAACTCTCAAAGATAAATCTTCTAGGCTCCAAGTCTGACATTCTATCCACTGTGCCACCTAGCTGTCCAGGACATTTACTTACAGTGCTTTATAACCCATAGTATCCTCTGTCCTTCTTTGCCTTTGAATTCCTAGTTCAACTCAAATGTGACATCTTTTATGGAACTTTTACTCATTTTTCCTCTTTTCCCTTCCTTCCTCTTTTGGTAGTGACCTTTACGATTAGACCTTAGTTTTTCAGCTATCTGATATGTATATCATTGCTAAATCTATGGGATCTGAGGCTGTTACTGAGATTAAATGTAGAGGGAAGGAAGAAGGAGGCCTAGGACAGAACCTTCAATAACATCCACACTTAGGGGGCATGATATGGATGACAAGTCTGTAAAGGACACAAAGTAGGAGGATCCAGAGAGGTAGAAGCAGAAACAGGAGACATCAGTGTCACAAAAACCCATAACGGAGAGATTATCCAGAGGGAGAGGGTGTTCAGTAATGTTAAAGCCAGCAAACGGGTCAAAAAAAATGAGCACTAAAAAAGACACCATCAGATCTGTCAATTAAGAGATCATTTGTAACTCTGCAGAGAGCAGTTTCAGTTGAGTGAGACAGTGAAATATTTAAAAAAGAGACAAAGATACATATAGAGATATAAATATACTAATTGACAGTCAGAGAGGGGGAGAGAGAGAGAACAAAATTCAGCATTCTTTCCCCTCTACCATGCTGATTTGCATGTATACAAATATGAAGTGTATACGAAAGAAAACAATATAGAAAGAAAAGGAGAATGAGAAATGTACATACATGTAGATAAGGAGGCACATTTTCATGAAGTAACAACCAGTTTATTGTGGCTAATGACTTTTAGAGCTATGTTGCTTTTTCACAACTACAGACATCAATGGAGTCATCTATTAATACCACTTGTCTCAAAAGCAACATGCAATTATATTAATGGCTGGAGCCAGTTCTACCATCCTACATTGCAAACAGGGGTGGTTTCCACCTTTGCCTTATAACCAATTACTTTTCAAATTCTGTCAATATAGTGCATTGCAGGAGAAGAGTTTTCACTGTGAGTATTCATGCATCAGGGATATTGTTCACTTAAACAACATTTTTATAAAATGCACTTTATGTATTTCACAGCTCATTAAGCATTCACACAGGCCATGTATTAAATACTTGCTCTTTGCCCTCAAGAAATTCACATATCACAGTCCAAATCAAAAGATGAATTCAAATCCCTCAACAGAACATTAAATACTTAATTTTACAATTGCAAACACTAATCCAGCTTACGAATTTATTAAAATTTGGTTGTTCAGAACTGACTTGAGCCATGAGGCTTTGTGATTTGATAAAGGTTTTCCAATAATTAAAAATAAAATATTGAAAAATATTCAACAATGTGGGAGTCTACCAGTCTGTGACAAGTTTTAATTTAGGCACATTACATTCTTTTGTATTGAGTCTTTCAATAATATTAATTTTAAAGAACATTAAATTCTTTCTACTGTTCTGAATCTGATAATTATAATGCATAAAAATAGCTGAATAACTAGGGTAGTGCCAATTATTCTGTCACTCACAAGTAATCAATTATTTTTGTGCAGTGCAATATATATGATGGCTTCACAGAAAGCAATAAGGCACAGCACCTAAATGAAAAATGATTTTTCAAATGCAAAATGAGTCATGCCTAAAAGCATCATAAAATTATTTGTGAGTTTGGAAGTGTCTCTATGAGAGGGGGCTGAGTTGTCTACAGTTAGGACTGAATCACTTGGTCTTATACAATTCCATGCTCCCATCCCCGCCTTTGCATATACTGTAATTCAGAGTTTAGGAGTATTGGTTATATGATTTGCATCTAGTTAAGAAAACCCTGTAACAATTGAACAGAGAAAATGTTTTCTCTTTAGTCCAGTCTGGTGGTATATGTAGACCCAGCTTAAGGAGGAAAGTAACAGTAGAACAAGCCCTTTCTTTCTAGATACCACAACTCTTCTGAGGCTTATTATACAAACAATTCCCCTTAAAATCTGCAACACTGCTGAAATGTACTCATTCAAAAGCTGAGCCTTGCCAACCATGCTATTACATTAAGAAACCTACAATGAGACTCAGTTGAGTCATTCATTGTGATATATTTATTGACAGCCCATTGTATATAAAGGAGCTTAGTATCCCCATGTTCTTCCTGGAAAGAGATTCTTTTTCTATTAAGAGATATTATTAGAGAGATAAAAGAAAGAGACAAAAGACAAAGCAAAACCAATAAACAAGTACCTAAGCTGGCAGCTCTATACCAAAGAAATATGATGCAAGGTTATAAACAACAACAACAAGGAATTAAAAATCAAATAGCAAAAACTCTCATTTCGCATTTACAACAATTACCTCCTCTCATCCTTAAGTTCTGGGAAGATAGGAGTCCATTAGTTCCAGATTTCTCTGCTGTCTTATAAGCAGAGCACTTTACACTAGGGTATAGACAGGGTATAATGATTTGTTTGTCAGATAAATATAGGAATTTCATTTACAGATACTAAGGTCTCACTATGGAAAATGTCATGTATCTCAGCATCAGAGTTGTGAGACCGTAATGAAGTTAAGCATGGCAAGAAGCCAAGAAGTGGAAGAGAAACTAGTAACCATCACTTCCAGTCAGCAAAAACCATTTATTAAGTGCCTACTGTGTACCAGGCACTGTGCTAAGTGCTAAGGCTACGGAGAAAGGCAAAAAACAGTAGCTACTTGAAAGTAGCTCACAGTTTAATGGGGGAGACAATATACAAACAAGAATAAATTAGAGAAGAAAGGCACTGGGACTAAGGAGGATCAGGAAAAATTTCTTGTAGAAGGTGAGATTTTAGCTGGGACTTGATGGAAACCTGGGAAGCCAAGAGATAGAGATGCGAAGGGAGAGAACCCTAGGCATAGGAAATAGTGAAAATGCAGAGACTGGAGATAAGAGTATCCTGTGTTGAGGAACCCAAGGAGGCCAGTGTCAATGGACTATAGAATATTTGGGGTATAAAGTGTAAGAAAATTGGAAAGGTAGGAAGGGGCCAAGTTATAGAGGGTTTTAAAATCAAAGCAGAGTATTTGAAAAACAGAGAATTTGATCCTTGAGGTAATAGGCAGCCACTAGAGTTTCTTGAATAGGTAGGTGACATGGTCCAACCTGTACTTTCAATTTCCATAATTCCCACAGAAAGAGCAGTTTGATTGTTGAGTAGAAGATGGACTGGAATGGGGAGAGATTGAATCAGGGAGACCAGATCAACAATCTATTTGAATAGTCCAGGTATGAAGGGATGAAGGTCTGCACCAGGCTGGTCAGAGGAGAAAAGGCAACATATATCATAGATAGTGACAAAGGAAGGATTCAAAGGACTTGGCAGATGATTGGATATGAGGGGTGTTTGTGTGTGTGTGTGTGTGTGTGTGTGTGTGTGTGTGTGTGTGTGACAGACAGAGAGACAGAAACAGAGAGAAGACAGAGGCAAAGAGAGAAACAGAAAGACAGAGACAGGAAGAAGTTGAAGATTACATCTAGGTTTTGACCTAGGTGACTGGGAGGATCCCCTCAACAGTGACAGACACAAAAGGTGCTAATGAGCATAACTGGTAGAAGCAGCAGAAGTTAGATGCAACCAAAGACAGACCCTTTCTTTTCCATTTCAGTCTTTTTTTTTTTTTTTACTATTTGTAAATTAACCTTCCTGCCTCTTATCTCTTTGATGAGATTTCATGCCTAGCCTCTTACCAAGCTCTTTGAAAATGCCCTCATGTAACCAGATTCCCTGTATGGATAGCATTATCCCATACTGGGCTCTGCACAGGTTTTGTGAAAGTTGTAGTTACCAAAAAGATTATATTCTCCTTATGTATAAGACTATGGGATAGTTGATGTGTTTCAACAGCTCCATTTTGGGTATAGTTAGGAAGTGCTTCATAGAGGAAGAGTTTGAGTTGATATGATGGCAAAATGAGGATTGGAGAACAGGAAAGAGGTGAATAGAAGAAGTGAACCAGGTAGGGGTTGGTGGTGGGAGGCAGATTGTCTTGGGAAGGAGAATGTGAATTTTCAAGTTGTGGGATATAAAGACAGGAAGATGCAATAGTCAATTGATGGAAAGCTATGAAACACATCACTTGTAATTAGAATTGGACAAGAAAGACCATTAGTAGTCCTTAATAAACTTCTGACCAAGGGAGTTGTATTGTACTATTTAGTAATGTAATGGTGTCAAAGTTAAATAGAAATGGGGTCATAAAACTGTATGTAAGGTTACCTATGGGCTGCATATTGACTTAGGAAACCACACATTAATGTCATCTATGTTTTATTGTGTTTTTGTTTAGCTTGTTAAATATTTCCCAGTTACATTTTAATTTGGTTCAGGCTGCACTTGGGAATGTTGGTGGCTGAAATGGGACCCTTGGGGCACATGTTTGATACCTCTGGTCCAAATAACACTGAAAGAGAAGGATTTTAGCAGCTAGTATTAGGGATATTTGGGATAAAGGATAGAATAAAACCAGGGAGTGCAGTTAGGAGGCTATCAAAGTTGATTGGGTGATTTGAGGTGATTAGGGCCTGAATCAAGTATGTGACTGTAGGAATTAATAGGATTGGCAGGACTGTGTTGGAAATGGAGGATGAATAAATGATAAGGATCAGATATGACTCCAAAGTAGGGCCTGGGAGGATAATAGTCCTCCCAGTTGATAAGAACAGATGAATTAGGAAAATGTGATACTTTAGGAATGAAGGTAATAATTTAGTTTTCCACATGCTCAAGTTTTGGGTGTTGATAAAACATACAATTGTGGTAGTCCTGAATATAACAGGAGATGGAAGAACAGATTAAAATGGAAAGGAGGAATAGAAGTCAGCACCTGTAATACAGATTCGGAAGTTGTCGTCGTTATTGTTATGATGATCTCTCGTTTTTATCTTGTTTGATGGAATTCAGATAGAATGGTCTTGGGACAGGTTGTTATACTGTTATTATTCTTTTATGCTTAATGTTCCATGGACTACTGCACAAGTGGATAAAATGATTGCTTTTTGCAATTCAATAAAAGTATTGGGATGTAAACTCATCCGGAGGTTCAGTGAATGCATTTTTGGAACAACTGCTTATAACAGACAAGATGACAAAGAGACTATGTATTTTATCTTGTCCTTACATGAATGTGATTTCTTCTGTTCAATTTCCATATTGTGTAAGCTTGAGGACCTTGGGGGTATTGAATATTTGGTATGATTACATCTATTAAGATATCATTCTTAAGTTTTTATAGACCAATTTTATGTCTGGGTGATTATGGGCAACAGTTTTGTCCATGATAATGGTCCAGCCCCAGGACAGTTAGTTTGTTGAATTTTCAAGGATATTTTGGTGTCTGTATTTGTAGTATAGGAATTTGTCATCTATTAGTTTATGAAAGTTATCAAGCTTCTGTTGTATGATTCTGGCCTTGTGTTTTTAATCAATACTGCACGAGCTTTTGTTAGGATACTCTCCACATCTGTCACAGTTAATTTGAATGTTCCAGATGTACATATAAAAACAGTATTGCATAGGTATTAAATGCTTTAAATGTGTTCTTCCCATTGGATTTTGATTACAGGATGCCAATAAGTGACTTGATATACACAGCCATAGCTTTATGCTTGCTGTGTCTTGTCTGGAGGAGACCAAGGTAATATTGCCTTCTTCTATTTCAATTTGACCTTCAGTTTCAAGCCTTCACAATCTCTCTTTTTCCTTGGCATGTGTTAAGAATTTTACACAGGAGTCTGGAAAACATCTTGATAGTGTTGGAGAAAGATTCCACAAGAAAGAGAAACTGTTTAATGTGTTTTTAGTAGAGTCATATAGCTTGATGATATGCATGTATGTTAAATGATTAAAAAGATATCTTGGTTTGAGTTCTTAAATTTGGAAGTCGTTAGTACTATTTAAGAGAGATGACACTGAATTTATGGTTGGGTTGAACCACGACAAGCTTAAACTGTCTCCCTGAAAAAAAAAAACACACTATGGTTTATAAGAATTTTTCTTGATATTACTGTGCTGGTGGCATGGTTTAAATAGAGACTGTTCTTCCATGTGGACATCAAATATTCTAGTGTTTTCACTATAATTGGGTTTATTTTACATATATGTATATACATATGCATATATATCTACAGTATAAAAGTAAACCTTAATAATGAGTGGCATTTATATAACACTTTATGGTTTCCTAAGTGTTTTACAAATATTATTCTCACAATGACTCTGGGGGGGTAAGGTGGCTATCCTTATCCTCATTTGATGATGGATGAGGATATGAGACAGACAGGTTAAATGATTTGCCCAGGGCAATATAGCTGAATAGATGAGGTCATATTTGAACTGAGGTCTTCCTGATTTCAGGTCCAGAACTCTATTCATGGTACTGGCTATCTGCCTCATAAGAACTTAACTGAGTCAAAAGTTTGAGGATAATGACCCCAAACAGTGATAGTTTTGGGTAGCTTCTTCAATAATTACTGAATTTATAAGAAGTTGTTCTTTAAACCCCTGGGACTTTTGGACACCCCTTTTTTTGCTTTTTAGCCTATATATTGTTTTCTTCAAAGTTTTTATAGCTTGTTTAAGGTGATACAAGCTGTGAATACTTTGTTTATAGTACTTAAACACATATTTGGAGGGGTCCCTACTGTTCTTACTTTTGATAGTAGATTTGTGATGTTCTTTTTTAGGAAAGATAGGATCAGGCTTCTCTCTGGGAAGCACCTGATAAAATGCTCTGTTGGTAACTGATGTGTCACTGTGAAGCATTTGAACAACAGTTATGCCTCTTATCTAGTCCTGCTGCTTTCCAATTTTGCAGACCATTCTGTCATTCGTTATTTGTAATATTAACAGTATACAAGCTATCTATTTGTCACTCAGTAAGCATTTATTAATCACTTAGTAGTGTCAGGCACTGTGCTAAACACTGAAGATACAAAGAAGAGTTAAAAAAAAGCGGTCTTTGCCCTCAAGGAGCTCAAATTCTGACGGGGGAAGACAAACATGTAAACCACTATGTTACAGGAGATATAGACTGTGTAAATGGGAGATATAATTTCAGAGGGAAAGTCTCTGGCAGAAATTGAAATTTGAGATGTCTTGACAGAAGCTAGGGAAACCAGAAGGTGAAAGTAAGGGGAGAGAGTCCTCCAGGCATGGAATGTACGGTCAGCATACAACTCCAGGTCATCCTGTTTATTCCTCTGAATCAGAGGAGACTCAATTCACCACCATTTCAGGGTTCCTTCCAGGTCTTTAGAGCTCAGGGCCCCAAAGATCCCATTACAGATCACTAGCTGACATTCCCCTACTTTGCTATATTTCCCTCCTCTCCTGCTCTCTTCCCCTCAACCTCCCAAATAGATGATGAGTTGGACTTTGAGGAGGTGAAGATGATAATTATCTCAAGCTATGATTTCACCAAGAGCTCCCACTGTATAAACTCCCTCCACTGAGTTTAGTAACTTATTTCCTTGTTAAGTGACTTGCTCAGGATCATACAGCTAGTATGTGTCAGAGTACCAATCTGTATTTGAACCTAGGCCTTCCTACTCCCAGGCTGGCCCCTCTGTCTGCTCTGCCATTTTGGCTATCTTCCTTATTTCACAGATAATTAAATCATGTGGGTGAATTAACTCTAAAAATGAGAGAGCATAAAGTGAGAGCACCAAGGATTCTGGATAGAGCTTAAGCCAGTTAATGGGCAGGGGGAAGAGGATGAGAAGAAACTCAAGAGTGAGATTCAAGAAGAAAATGAAGGCTGGAACAGCATAGAAGCCACAGTTACAAACATGTCAAACTTCCTGGTGTCATGCTGTGCACAGGATGCATTGGGTTAGTGGCACAAAATGCTGTTTGGTTTTTGATCCAAGAGAAAGGTTTCAACATTATTTGAAGCCTCCTTTTGTGCAACAGGATATGCTGAAACAATGAGCCTCCAGGGCTAGCTTGGGATCTAGTGAGAGTGAGAGATGTTGCATAGTTTCAGAAGTTTGGATCTAGAGATGGTGATGAAGGAGGAGATTGCATTGGCTGTCGTGGTGGCTGTGAAAAGGCTGGAGCTGGCGTGACTATTAGAACTCAGGACATTCCTAGCCAACAGATGTCAGTGTTGTCATACAGCATGTACACTTCGCATCTTTTGTTTTAGATCCCTTTCCTCTGCTGGCTTGAAGTGTTTAGCTTTAGGTTCATGAGAACTGCTGGCCATGCCTTCCCTTGAAATACAAACAACCTCCTGCCCCCTACCCCTGCCAACCCAACACAAGGAAATCAAAAGCTTCTGTTTTCTTGAAGCCTATTTCTTATACTTTGGGAGTTTCTCTTGATTTCTGAAGTGGAATGGAGCTATAGCATTCAGATATGTATCTCTGCTACCCATTGCAAAACAATAGACTTGGAGGAAATGGTATGTGATGATGAAGCATTTGAAATGAAAAGGGAGAGAATGTTGGATAAACTGCCTGAGTGGGAGTTCAGAACCTTGGGACCTGCCAGTGTCCCTGGAGACATCTTTGGAAAAAAAGGTGTGCGTTTGGGAGCTCTTTTCAGAAGCATAGCCATGTTGCGCTGTCCATCATGTCTGCCTTCTTCCTTGCCTATATAGTGACATTCATTGCTATAGGTTTTTAGGCCTTATCTTATGGAGCTCTGGTGGCCCTGAGAGGAGCAGGTATAGACAGGTTGGAGAAAGGAAGGGAACATTTATATAGTGCATACTACATGACTTTTCTGAATTCCCCAGTTGTTAATGCTTTATCTACTCCCCCACGACATATACATATACATACACACACACACACACACACACACACACACACACATATATATACTTTAAAAAATTTAGTATCTAATTATCTGTGTGTGCTTCTTGAGGATACTTCCGTTTCCTTTTTATTTTTCCATCCTCAGTGCCCAGTGCAGGGCTTCATATATAGGAAGTGTTTAATGTATGTTAAGCACTTTACAAATATTATTTCACTTGATCCTCACAATTACCCTGGAAGGTGGGCTCTTTTATTATCCCCATTTTACAGATAAGAAACTGAGACAAACAGATGTTAAGTGACTTGTCCGGGGTCACACAACTAGCAAGTGTCAGAGGCTAGATTTGAATTCAAATCTTCCTGACTGTTAACCCGGTGTTTTATACATTCCATTGCCCAGCTGCTTCAGCTCTTCTGAACTATATAATGTGAACTTAGGCTGTATTTAGAGAAGCACAGCATTTGAGAATAAGGAAAGAAATTGTCTGATTGTTCCCCCTTTTCACCTCCCTGCACCATTCTGTCTTCAGTTCTGGGCACCACACCTTAGGAAAAATGACCCTAAAAAACTGGAGAAGAGTAACTGGAATGGTGAAAGGCTCCAAGTTCATGCTGTGTGAGGTTGAAGGAATTAGGGATATTTAGCCTAGAGAAGTGAATGTTTGGGGCAGGTGCATGGGGTAGCTGCCCTCCAATATTTCAAGGGCTGTTGTTATGTGTAAAGCACTTGTTCTGTTTGGTCCCAGGAGGCAGAACCATGAGTGAAAGGTGAAGGGAGGTAAGATTAGGCCTCTTAGAGAAAATGAAACAAAACTGGTTAACAAGGAGGCTAGGCCCTACCTTGGGATGCAATGAGTTGGCTCTTAGTGAAGGCTGGGGGACCATTTATACAAAGCTATGTTTAGAAGGGATTCTTGGTCAGATGCAGATTAGATTAGATTAGATGGGCTTTAAGGTCACTTCCAGCTCTGAAATTCTGGCAGACCATCAGTCTGCAACATTTTCACCCACCAAAATGCATTTCTCTGTTCCTGACATTCTATCTTCTGAATTCCTTTAAGTCCCAACTAAAATCCAGTCTTTTATAGGAAGCCTTTCCAACCCCTATTAATTCTAGTGTCTTCCTTCTGTTAATTGTTTATATACATACATATAGATGTACACACATATATGCACATATATGTATGTGTATTTTGCATGTTGTTTCCTCCTCCTCCATTAGATTGTAAGCTCCTTAAGGGCAGAGGATATTTTTTGCCTCTTTTTGTATTTCTAGATACAAAAATCTCTAGGCATTTAATACGTTTGTTGATTGAATAAATGAATGCTTTTTATCCTCACCTCTGTGGTTAAAGGACCTGAATTCAAATCCTGCCTCTAACACTATTCATATGACATTGGGCAATTCACTTAACTTTCCCAGCTTCTGTTTCTTAATTTGCAAAATTAGAGAGTTAAACCAAATAACCTGTGAGGTTATTTATAGCTCCAGATCCCTGATCCTTGTTTAGAGTATGGTGGGGCCAGAGAACAGGGGTGGGAGAGAATCTCTACCTCTTGGAATTTCTTCTAGGTTCAGCTCAAATGTTACCTTGATTTGTCATTTGTGGCCTTTTCTGCATTCCCCAGTTGTTAAGCCTTTACCTACTCCCCCAGGACATGTATTTATATCTACTTTTTGTTTATCTAGTGTCTCATTATCTGCGTATGCTTCTTAAAGACACTTCTGTTTCATTTTTATTTTCTGTCCCTAGTGCCCGGTACAGGCCTTCATATGTAGGAAGACAACACTTAATTGATGCGTCTTCAATTGAACTCAAGTCTTTCTCATGTTACTGAGGGCAAAGCAGTAATGCTTTGCAAAACAGTAAGCATCACTTGGTAATTGATACTCATGTCATGGCTGGTATTTTTTTTATTGCATTTGAATAACTTGCTTGTGGCATGATTTCTTTTATCCTCAGTCCAGTTTCTTTCAAGCCTTTGACCTGTGGGCCCAGCTGTGTTTCATGGCTGCTGGGTCAAAGTCATAGCCAAGGAAAGAATGTGGATGGCCCTGGCATGAGTGGCTAGATAGTAGATTTAGGATGGTCAGTGACCTAAAGTTATTTAGTCCAGCTCCTTCATGTAAAGTTAGTCAGGTAACCTTTATTAAGTACCTTCTCAGTGCCGGCCTCAGACACTAGCTGTGCAAACCTGGGCAAATCACTTAACCCTGTTTGCCTCAGTTTCCTCATCTGTAAAATGAGCTGGAGGAGGAATCAGCAAAACTCTACTATCTTTGACAAGAAAACCCCAAATGGGTCAGAAAGACTTGGACAGGACTGAAACGATTGAATAACAACAACAACAAAAAACTTTCCAGGTACCATGCTAAGTGCTGGGAATACAAAGAAATGCAAAAAGCAGTTTCTGATTTTAAGGAGCTCACAGTCTCAGGAGGAAAACAGCATATAAACAACTATATAGAAGTAAATCTACACCTATATGTATGTGTATAGTAATACATTTATATATGTATATAAAATATATGTGTGTGTATAGATATAGGACAACTTGGGCATGGTCTCAGAAGGAAGGCATTACGATTAAGGAGGATTACAGGAGGTGGGACATTAGCTGATGCTAGAAGGAGGCTGGGGAAGGTAGGAGGCAGAGGTGGGAGGGAAAGAATTTCAGGAATGGGGACCAGCCCTAGAAAATGCTCAGAGCCATGAGCTGGAGGGTCTGGTGTGAGGAGCATCAGAGAGGCTAGTGTCCTTGCATGGCAGAGTATATATAGGGAGTTAAATAGATTAGGGTACTCAAAACTCAAAGAAGATGAATGACTTGTCTAAGGTCACATAGGTAGTCATAAAGTCACAATTAGAAGTCTGGTCCTCTGACATCAAACCTAGAATTTTAGGCAGACAGCCAAGAATTTGTCAACTAGCCAGACACTCTGGGTTTAATGAACAAATCACATTTTTAAAAAGATAAGGCAGTGTTATTTTTTTAACTTCTTGCATCACCTCCTTGTTATGAATCCATTCAGTTGAACCTTGGACTATCAGGAAGATACAATTCCTAACTCTGTCCCTGACTTACTAATATTGAAAAAAGTTGCTTTAGCCTCCCAAAGGTAGATATGAGTATTGTTATCTCCTCCTAGCTTTTGGGCGGATGAAACAAGGCAAGTGTGCCACTGAACTATTGAGCATGATTACAGAGTAAATTGCTTTATGTTGTAGGAGGATTATATGCTTGGAATGCAAGAAAATATGCTGTCCTTACTATACAGGGAACAATGGTAGTGGCCCACACCGGGCAGACTTGCATGCCGAGTTGTTTTCCCAGTTGTGTGGATGAGTGGCACTGATTCAGCCTCACTGTCATAGGTTGTGTGGGTGGAAGATGGAGCATAGGACAGAAACCAGTAGTCTGCCATTAGTCAAAGGCAGTGGCCACGTGATGGTGTAATGATGGCATATACTGAGCTCTGGGTAATATGTAGGATCAGAACTAGGAAGCTTAGAATTAACTCTCTGGAAACAGTAGAGTAAGCACCAGAGTCTGGATGATGTGATAGGCAGCCAGAGTCAGGAGACACACAATTAACAGAATTAGGAACCAAACCAGGGGATCAAAGACAAGCAGTTAATGACAAAGGGAGAACAACAGAGAGGACTGTGGTCAGAACAGTTTTCCCCTGTTCCCTGCTCCTTTTGAGCACTGACCAGTGACTTGGCCCCAGGGAGGGGATCAGCCTGGGTAGTCAATATAGTTCCATCAAAGTTTGTGTCTGCCTTATGAAGTCAAGGGGCGTGATAGGGAAGAGGCTGGAAAGTCAAGAAAGTTGACACTTTGTGAGGACAGGAAACAGGAAAGGAAAGATGATAATGGATGATGAAAAGACAATTCTACTCTTATTTTGTTTGTTTCATAATGCATAAATTTAGAGTTGGAAGGGACCTTCCACACAATCAAATCCAACCACCTTTTTGGTGGATGAATGAAGCCCAAAGAGGATAAATGATTTGCCCTTAGTTACCCAGCTAATAGTGTCTAAAACAAGATTTGAACTCATATCTTCCTGATACTCATTAAGTTTCACACTCTATACAATATACTTTCTGGTGATCCTCTGCCAAACAAAAATGGATACCATGGTTGACAACTAAGATAAATAGATAGTGAAATAAGACCTCAGTGCCTATTATGGGAATGGGAATCTAAGATCTTTCCTGCCCCTTGGCCCTTTGATAGGCTTAGGTGACTCTGAGAGCCTTCCCTGATTTGAGAATATACTCTGCCCCCTAATGGGCTGAATGTGGTCACATGGAGCCTGTGGTGGGAGTCTTGTTCTTCAGGAACACCCACATCACCTTGATGTGAGGTTTTGTTTTGGGGCTCACTTTGGGAAGAGTTGTGTGATGTGACCAGATGAGATTCTGGGCAGCCATTGAGCCCCCGGCTTTGAAAACCCAGATGTTGGTGTTTCACTATCTGATAACTAACTAGGTATGCATGTAATGGTCAGACAGCTGGAAGCCCTGTCTGCTCCTCTGTTTCTCTGTCTGCTTGTAAATTCTGTTTGTATTCTCTGAAGTTCAGGGTGCTGACTTTTCCCCCTAAACTAGGTAAAATGATATATGTTTGATTGATTTAAGTAAGATTGTTAACCCATTTTGAGTTGCTTTCCTTTGGAGAAGCAGATGTAAGAACTTGTGTTGGCAGCCACCCTGGGTATGCTAGGGTGCTTGCTGCTACAATGCCCTTGATGAGTTCAAGTCACTAGGTCCAGGTGAACCATATCCTAGGGTCCTGAAAGAACACCCCAATGAAATTCCTGAGTCCTTGTCAGTGATATTTGAGAGCTTCTGGATAATGGGAGAAATAGTAAAGCATTGGAAAAGGGCAAATGATGACCTGATTTTTAAAAAAGTGGGGCAGGGGATTGGGGGAAGCAAAGAGAATGGAATCTGAAAACTATAGAGGAGTGAGTTTGACTTTGATTCCTGGGAAAATTATAGAATATATCATTAAAGGGATAGTTAGGGAGCAGCCAGACAAGAAAGCAGTAATCACTAAGAGCTCATGTGGTTTCTTCCAGGAAAGATCATTCCAGACTGACCTATTTCCTTTTTCTGATGAGGTTACTGCAGTGGTAGATCAGGGAAACACTTTAGATATAGTTGATCTGTATTGCAGTAAAGCATTTGATAAAGAAGCTCAGATTATTCTTTTGGGAATGGTGGAGATGTAGGCTAAATCATACAGTTAGGTGAATTCAGGACAAGTTGAAAAGCCAGAATTATTGAAAATGAATGAATGAAGAAGCACTTATTAAGCATTATTACTATGTTTTAGTACTGTGCTAAGCACTGAGGTTAGAAATAAAAATCTAGATAGGCCTTGAGATTTCACACTCTAATTGGGGGAGAGCTGCAGGGTGGATAAAAAAGCCCAGACGTCCATATGTTTAGCAGTGGGGGCAGATGGCAAGGCCCAGCACCTCCATCTCACTGGAAGAAATAGAGTAAGAGAGCCCTGTATCATCCTAACCATGTGACTAGTCATGGTCAGGCAATCTGGCCTTAGGGAGAGGGGATGATAGAGGAAGACAAGGGATAAAGTACCCCATGATAGTGGGCTTTCCCACTTATCCCAGATGAATTCTGAGATGGCTGAAGTTGGGGAAGAAGGGAGAAACTAAGGGGGAAATGGTTCCATATCAGCCTGGGAGGAGTTCTTCAATGGACTGTCCCAGAATATGGTTTTTAGCCCTGTGTTTTATCAGTGACTTAGATAAAAGCAGATATGGCTTTCTCATCAAATTCACAGGTGGCTCAAAGCCAGAAGGAATGTCTGAATATTCTGGATGTCAGAATCACTCCGTACCATGATGAGGCATCAGCATGAGATTTTAGTGGAGATATTAAAATGTTATGTTAAGACTTTGAGTATAGTTTCTATCATCCAAGCAAGAGCCTAGTGAAGTGTGGAGCTGGTTATCACAAAGTCTGGCCACCAAGTGATGATTGGGTTTTCTTTTAGCCACAAAAACTTGTGGGCTCTGATTTCATTGGTCTTATACTGTATTATGGAAAAGTTACAGTCTGCATTGGTCTAGAAAGTGAACCAATGAAGTCATAGCTATCTATCTACCTATTTGTATATGTATACACACATATGTATTCACAAATATTATTCAGAATTTAGGTCACTCCAGCTCACCCTGGCTGAAATACAAGGGCTACTCATGGGCCAAATTCCCCCTACTGATTGGTACAGAAGTATTGACTTGCTCCATTTCCAGTGCAGGCTAGTGTGCCTCTCTTTAGCATAACCATATTGGTGCTATACTTAGCATGGATACACAATCAGCTTTAGCCCTACTTTAGCTCAGAGTTCAAATAATCCACTAAACTCAGCCTCTCAGTAGCAGGGACTGAGGTCTATACCACCACATCTGATTGAAGTTTATTAGGGATCATTGAAACTTCTTGAATAGGGCAATAACCTGGTCATTCAAAAGTGGTAAGATTCAGCAGAAGGCAAAATAAATTTCTGAAGTGAGCTGAACTTTTATTTTAGCACCACATTCCTTTTAACAAATGAATTAGGGTTATGTTGGCAGTCAATAGGAAATAATTGAAAAGGAGAATTGATCAGGTTTTCCTGTCCATATTATTCCCCACATTTAACAACAGTCATCCTGTAAATAAGTGATTTAGTGATAAATTAACCTCCATAGCCAGGAAGAAAATGAACACAGGTTAGTCAGTGCTTACTTATCCTATAGAAGCATATTCTTTGTAGCTGACAGCAAGCAGTCTTGGGAATGCTGGAAATGGGATCAAATGTCCCCCAGGTCTGAGTCTCTAGTGGCGTCTCCATCAGCTATATGTGCAAATCAGAGTCCTGCAGCCTCAGATCATGTGGGAGTTGTGGTAGCAGCTCCCCAAGTGGCAAGAGGGGTGGGGTGGGATATTATACCACCACCCACAGATTGGGCAGCAGTACCAAAGGAGTTTCTGGGCAGCACAAAGGCCTACAGCCTCAGAGCAGGTAGCGGAAGGGGTGGGGGAGCAGCAAATACCATATGGCTGTCAGAGCTAAAGAGGGCTCACCACGGTTCCTTTTTCTACTAAGAAAATATTCCATCTCTGATACATGCCAATAACTTTTCTGTTTTCTAATACCCAGGGATTCTAAATCTGTTGTTGTCTAGACAGGACTGGAAAGCTTAATTTTTCTTATATTTGCTTAGAATATGGGAATTGGTTTTCTATGGGAACCAAGTTGATACAAAAATCTGCCTCATTTGTGCTGAGATGAACACTATGGTAATTTGGGAATCAGGGAATACCTACTGAAATAGCATAGGGAAGCTGGAGAATAAGCCATCTGAGTGTCCTAAGCAGTTTTCTTTGTCTTCTAAATAGCTGGTTCATTACCAAGGGAAACAGCCTCAGGGCATGCAGCTTTGAGGGGGACTTTACTCAAAGACTTATAACTTTCCCTTGAGATTCTATGTATGAACAGCAGCCTAATTAGGGGTGAATAGTGGGGAGGGGAGGAACTTTAGAGAGATCCTAAAGCTTGGAAAAATGGGGTGTTGATTCACCAATACAGTGATGCATAGACATGTATAGTATGCTTATATTCTCTAGTATTCACATGGCTTTTATGAGGGGTGATGAGGAAGGTCCTGATCTAGAGTGGCATGAGTGGAGAGAAGGTACTGGATGCAATAGGTGTTGTGTAGGTAGAATTGACAAGATTTGACAAGTGACTGGATGTGTGTTGAGCAGTGGGGACAGACTTGAGAGTGAAGGGTGACTATACCAGTAATTACCTCGGTAATTAGATGGTGGCATTGATAATTTTAAAATGAGAAAAATTAGGGGAAGGAGTGGGTTTAGAAGGAAAGATAATGATTTTTGTTTTTGGACATGATGAGTTTGAGATATCTCTGGGGTATACAGGTGAAGGTTTCTAGCAGGCAGTTCGAAATGTAGGACTGGAATTCAGGAGAGAGGTGGGGCCTGGACATATAGGTTTGGAAGTCACTTGAATAAAAATAATAGTTCAGACCATGAGAACTAAAGAAAGTGAGAGAGAGAGACAGAGAGACAGAGAGAGAGACAGAGAGAGACAGACAGAGAGAGACAGACAGACAGACAGAGAGAGACAGAGAGAGAGAGACAGAGAGAGACAGAGACAGACAGAGAGAGAGAGAGACAGAGAGAGAGAGAGAGACAGAGAGAGAGAGACAGAGAGAGAGAGAGAGAGAGACAGAGAGACAGAGAGACAGAGAGAGAGAGAGACAGAGACAGAGACAGAGACAGAGACAGAGAGACAGAGAGAGAGAGAGACAGAGAGAGACAGACCGAGAGAGACAGAGACAGAGAGAGACAGAGACAGAGACAGAGAGAGGGAGGGGAGGAGAGAGGATGGAAGAGGCAGACAAAGGTCAGGACAGATCCCCAGGGCACAGGCACACTCAAGCATAGTGGGTGGGACTTAGATGATGATTCTTGCAAAGGAGACAGGAGTAGTCAGGTAGGGTAGGAGGAGAACCACTACAGGGCAAAGTAATGAAAACTAAGGGGAAATATCCTTAATATTTGATCCTAGGATAAGTTCTAGAGCAGCCCCTTGAAGAGGCATTCATTCATTCATTCATTCATTCATTCAGTTGGTCCATGAACAGTTAAGTACCTGCTATGGCCAAGGCATTGTACTAAGTATTGGGGATAAAAACAAAACAAAAAATGAGGTCAGCCCTGCTGCTCAGGAGCTTACGTCCTGCCCGGGAGGATGTGACACATACATGGAGACAGTCTGAAAATGCAGCATATGGAGCAAAGAGAGCAAAGGAAAATCCAGTGCTTCAAGAATATTTGAAGAACAAAAAATCACTAACAGGTGAGAAGACTAAGGCCGATTTTCTGCGTTTATTAGGCGTTGCCTGAGTTGAGCATCAGAAGAAAAGCATCTGGAAGAAGATGAATTTGGGAAGTGTTCCAGGTGCACAGGGCGCATACAAGGGGAACACGTGTGAGGAGTGCCTTCTGAGTAGAGGGCTCTGTCTCTATGTAGGGGTATTCCCGGGTGTTGGTCATTCCACTGAGCACCCTACTCATATTTCATTGTCATAGAATGATTTGCGGATCTGCAGATCATAATTTTGCTCCAGAATTTGCCAAGAGCTTTCACACAATATGTGCTGTTGGTGGTGGGGAACATTTATTCTTTAATTTTGTTGTTGTTTAGTCGATTAGTTGTATCTGACTCTTTGTGACCACATTGGGGGTTTTCCTGCCAAAGATACTGGAGTGGTTTGCCGTTTCTTTGACCAGCTCATTTTACAGATGAGGCAATGGAGGCAAATAGGGTTAAGTGACTTTCCCGGGGTCACACAGCTAGGAAGTGTCAGAGATAAGGCTGGATTTGAACTCACAGAGATGAGTTTTCCTGACTCCAGACCAAGAACTCTATCCACTGGGCTATCTAGCTGGTAGCTAATTTAATAAGAATTTATTAAAGATCCTGCAATGCATTGTTCTTGGTGTTGTAATTAAAAAGAGAAAACAAAAATAATCTGCCCTAAAGGAATTTAAGGATGTGTGCTACTTATGTAGATATAAAGAATCACCATACAGGAAGATGTGCTTGCCCCCACCTCCCAAAGGAAACAAAACAAAACAAAATAAAACACAAATATACAGAAGAAAGGAAATCTTGCTCTATGTTTTAGGAATGCTTTACACAGCGACTTCCTTCATTGTTAAATAGAATGCCAGAGAAGTATTGTTTGACATAAATACAAGCATCTGGTCTCATACACTTACTCATGCAAAGTCAGCCATTGGGACAGAATCCATTTGAGTTACCACCTGTTTGAACCTAGCTCAACATTCTGTTACTGTGCTCAGCCACAGACTGTTCCTGGTTACCCAAGGCCACCTATTCCCATCACTTGAGGACTAATCTTATCTCTTAATGTAGCTGTGATGGGGAGGAGCTGAGATGACACTCATCCTCCTTCCTCATTAAAGCACCTGCCATTCAGGATTGTCTTACCCTTATATGTAAGTGGTCCTACTACTCTATCTATAAAAGCAGTCTGGAGCTTAGATTTGATTCCACCCCAATTGCCTTGGTTGCCTTGGGGTGCCAATAAATTCCTTTTTGTCTTATTTCCTGAGTTTGCCTTTGATTGACCAGGGTGAGCCCCACTCCAGGATTTTTCTTTTAACACTAGGGGTGACCCTGGGCAACACATTTAACTTCTGCCTACCTCAGTTTCCTCAACTGTAAAATTGGGATAATAAAAGCACACACTTCATAGTGTTGTTGTGAGGACCAAGTGAAAGTGTTTGTAAGACACACTTAGCACAATGCCTAGCACATAGTAGGCACCTAATACACACTTACTCCCTGCCCTTCCCCTCCTTCCCCCATTTATTTAATGTTTTAAGGTTTGCAAAGTGTGGTCTACATGTTGTGTCTTTTGGTTCTCACAGCAACCCCATGAGGCAGGTGCTTTTGTTAGACCTGTTTTATAGATGAGGACACTGACACAGAGAAGTGAAGTGACGTGCTCTAAGGTGTCACAGCTGGAACCTGAACTTAGGTTTTCCTGACTCCAGATCCAGCACTTATTCCCCTAGTTGCCTCGTGCTATTTAGATATTTTAGAGAGAGGTCATCTAGTCCAACTTTCTCACCTTCCCTTTTAGGAAACTGATGCCTGGAAAGGTGATGCCTTGACCTTGGTCACACAGCTTAAAATCAGTAGCAGAGCTGGGACTAGAGCCCCAGTCCCCTAACTCTCAGTCTGAGTTCTCCTTCTATCTACTACACTAGATAACATTGTATTCTGTGGTCAGGATGGCAAAAGAAAATTGAGAAGAATGGTGTTAATGCATCATATGGATAAGAGTAAATGCTTCTAGTAGAGAAAATGAGGTTGTACTAGCACATGATGATGGTTTACCAACTGACACTGAATGTAGAGAGAATCCCCTTCACCATCAGGAACAGGGACCGAGAAAATGGGGACTTCCTTCTTGGAGGGCATTACTTATTGTTTGATTTAGTGAAGAATATTGGGTCAATGACCAAATATGCGGTAATTCTATAAATAAACCATATCTGGCAGCAAGTTTTAATGAGATAACCCCAAAGTTTAAATATTTTCTTGGGTATGCTTCTGGACTTCATTTCCAGTGGGCATCCAAGTGGGGCAAGAGAACTAAAAAAAGAGAAAAGAAAAAGAAAAAAGTTCTTCCAAAGACCTGTCCAATATGTTCTCTTCCAAGGTGGAGAATACAAATAGTCTGCTTATTAGAAAAGAGTTCTGATTATCCCCTTGTTTGGGGTTGTTTTACTTACTTTTCTCCCTATTTTTTGAATTGCTCATTATCCAGTACAGTTGAACATGTTTGGAACAAGGTTCCAAACTTTATTACTGTATTCTGTTTTTTTTTTTTTGCTAAAGGATGTTAATGAGGCAGAGCATTTTTAGAAAGGGACTGGAAAGCTACCTGAATAAGCTTTTCTATTTCATCCCTATTTGCCTTAATAACAGCACCTGCCTCCCACTCCCAGGGTTTATGTGAGGATCAAATGAGACAATATTTACAAAGCTCTTAGCGCAGTTCCTGGCACATAGTAGCACTTTGATGGGGAGGCAGATGTTATAAGGGTTATTACTACTTGAACTTCAAGGTGGTAGCTGATCACCAACTTCAGTGGGACAAGTGAAAATCTCATTCCCCATATCCCAAGTTTTACATGAAAAGAACAAAATAAGAGGTTTATTTCTTCTCCTGAAATACTCAGCATCCTTCATTGCCAGAGACAGGATGCCAGCCAAGATGAGTCACTGTTCCGTCCTTATATTGCAAATCTTAAGATGAATAATAATTTCATGCTAAGTGCATGGAAGAAGAAAATCAAATTGAATGTAATGGATGCACTTTGAGGTTCAAAGAATGGAGTAAGGAATGTGAAAAGGCTCTTGTAATAAGCACAACCAATTTAAAAAGTAATTCAGATTTGATTTTGTCCTTGGTGTTTGTGCACAAGTTCTATCAAATCAGTGGAATTGAGTCCATGGATCAAAGGTGTATTCCCTGGGGCGGCCAGGTAGCACAGCAAGTAAGAGCACCGGCTCCAGTGTTGAGAAGACCTGGAGATGGAATCCCGGGCTTGGACACTTAGCACCCACCCAGAAACACCTGGCCGTGTAACCTTGAGCAAGTTACTTAACCCCAATTGCTTAAGGGTGGCCAGGTGGCTCAGCGAGTAAGAGCACTGGCTCCAGTGTTGGGACGACCTGGAGATCGAATCCCGGGCTCAGACACTCAGCACCACACCCAGAAATAACTGGCCGTGTAACCTTGAGCAAGTTACTTAACCCCGATTGCTTAAAAATAAAAAAAAGTGTAATCCAGATGTTGATTAACCAGACAGATGAGGTCACCTGCCAAACCAGTAGCTACAAGTACTGGAGTCCTGTGGATAAACAGCCTTTCTACTCTTACAAAGCATCTTCATTGTAAGGAACACATTATGTGTGCCCATTGTTTTTGTAATAAAAAATATGTAGTTCTGCCCCATGACCATGAGAGTGACAGCTTACACTCATTGTGTACATTTCCTAGAAGTAACAGGTAGAATTTTAAAATAGACTCCAATGAGGTTTCCAGTTCCCAGAATGACATCACATAATGCAAAAAGGATTATTAGGACAGGCTTCCTCTTACAGGATGAAGTGGCTGACTGAGTCAGTCATAGGAAGAAGCTGAGATTTACATATTGTTTTAAAGTTTGCAATATGCTTTTTAGTCATTATCTCATTTGAACTTTACAGCAGTACTGGAAGGTATCTCTCTGTACCTAAGAGTCAGAGTCTCTGTCCTTGCCTTCTCCTTCCTACCCCCCATCTCTTTGTCTTTCTGTTCACTGTCTCTCTTCTTCTTCTTCTTCTTCTTCTTCTTCTTCTTCTTCTTCTTCTTCTTCTTCTTCTTCTTCTTCTTCTTCTTCTTCTTCTTCTTCTTCTTCTTCTTCT
>NW_027185784.1:10341400-10379351 GCF_028583685.1 Petaurus breviceps papuanus | reverse complement strand
TCCTCCTCCTCCTCCTCCTCCTCCTCCTCCTTCTTTCTTCATCTAGACCTGTTAATTCATTAGTACAGGGACCTCTTCGTGGGGAAGTTCCTCCACTGATACAGACTGACCACATAGCTAGTTTGTCAGAGGTGGAACCTGAACCCAAGTCTTCCTGACTCTAAGGTTAGCTTTCTGTCCACTACACTATTCAACCTTACAGATATTATTAACCCAATTTTACAGATGAGGTAACCAAGGCTCATAGAGTTTAAGTGATTTGCCTGGGGTAACATGGCTACTAAAGGCAGATTTTGAACTGAGGTCTTCCTAACTCCAATGCCAGCACTCTTTCCGCATCACCATAACTCAGGTATTCCCCCCTTTCTATCCCTCCACCCCCATGGAGGTGGCATAATAGATAGAACACTGGGCTGGGAATCAGGAAGGCCTGAGTTCAAATTAACCTCAGATATTTGCTACCTGTATGACCCTGTGCAAGTTACCCTGTTTACCTTAGTTTCCTGAACTATAAAACGAGGTAAAATAAGACCCACCTCCCAGGACTTAGAAAATATGTCTTTCCTTCCTCCCTCCTCCCTCTTTCTTTCCTTCCTCCTTCTCTTCCTTCCTCCTTCCTTCCTTTCTTCCTTCGTTCCTCCTTCCTCCTTCATTCATTCGTTCGTTCATTCGTTCGTTCCTTCCTTCTTTCCTTCCTTCCTTCCTTGCTTTCTGTCCTGTCTTCTTGAGTCATTTGGATAATTGCATTGATTTATTTTAGCCTAACTTGTATTCCAGGTTTTTACTCACCCTCTCACCATCAGTGAGAACATAAAGACAGTGGAACATTCGATGAACTGGCACCTCATGACATTGCTTTTGTTTTTTGTGGTCTCTGACATTAGCACATTATGATCTGCCCTGATGGTGAAACAGGGAGGTAGCTCATGGGCTCACACACCCAAAGAATGTTAGAGCTGGAAAAGGCTTTAGAGGTCACCCATTCCAAGCCCCTCAGTCTATGCATGAGGAAATGGTCACACAGATAGAAAGTGACAAAGCTTTAATGACATCATCTTTGGGTCAGAGTAGCTCTTAAGTGTTTTTCCCAATATATTGAGACCAAATTTCCTGCCATCAAGATTCCATCTATTTTAAAATTGCACAATGACCAGTGCTCCCTATTTCATTCATCAAGATTGAAAATCAATTTGTGTTCTACTTCTACTTCTTGCTGAGTCCTAACAAGGGCCTTTTTGCACTCAAGGCAAACATAAGAAACCATGCATACCTGGGGTCAAATGGGGTGAAATGTAGCCTTCATTGACTAATGACAGGGAAAACAGAAGGGGAGGGGAAGGAAAGGGAGGGGGAGAATCAGGATACAGCAGAGGAGGAGCTCACCCTAATTCACCATCTGCTAGCTTCTTATTTTAACTAATCATTTTTTTTTCTAGTCAGAAAATGAATTCTGTTCTTTTTTTATTGAAAAGACTGCAAGGGATGTCATTGCTTCCTAAATTTGATGCTCTAGAGCAAGGCCTTGCTTACCCAGCCCTTGTTACAGTCATGGTTTTCTTTCAATCTGGTATGACTTTCATGACAGTACTCTGACTGTGCTTTTGCTATGTGTCTGATGGCTCCTCGGTTTCAGAAGTGTGTACATACTGTAGGACTCTGTCCTAGGTGCTTTTTCTTTTCTCCCTACTGGTGATCTCATCAGCTACCCTAGATTCTGTTGTTCTCTCTATGCCCACAACTTTCAAATGTACCTATACAGCTCTCTTTTCTCTCTTGAGTCTAGTCCTATATCCTCAACTGCCTTTGGTTATCTTTACTTGGATGTCCCTTAGGCATCTCAAACTCAAAATTTCCCAAATAGAACTTCTAAACCTCTCTCTTCCTCCTAGCCTCATTATTTCTGCTGAGGGTAGTTCACAAACTAGGAGTCATTCTAAACTCTTCATTCTCATTCACTCATTCCCCACACTCCATCCAATCAGTTACCAAGTCTTGCTAAACTGTTTTTACAGCTTTTATCTATCACTTTCTTGCCTTTCATCCCCTAACTACCCTAATTCAGGCCTTTGTCACCAGTCCACTGGATGATTGCAGTCACCTCTTAACTAGTCTCCCTGAATCCATCTCTCTCTGATGTATCCTCCACACCCTACCAATTACTTTGTAATTACTTTGTGTGGTTTTCATTACATTGTCTCTCCTTGGTAAAGTCTAAGGTCCTTCAGATCGAGAACTTGTTTCACTCTTGTCTTTAACACCTAGACCAGTGTCTGACACATAGGCATTTAGAAATGTATAAAAATACATACTCTCAATTTGTCCTGAAATGCAACATTTAGTTACTTTGCTGGAAACGCTGCTGCTTTTAAGGTGTTTGGGAGGGTGGATCATTTGATTATCAGTCTTTTGGGTACTGGTGGTAAGGGAAGCTAACATAGTTGGACAGATTTCTTTTTTTTTTTAATATAAAAAAGTCTGCAAATTCCATGGAGGGAAGGTGCCTTATATTCAAAGAACTGTGTTGTTGCTATTATTTCTTGGTTTTGATTCCTGTAGAGGCGAGTCTGAAAAACAGCCAAGAAGATATGTTTTCCAAGAAAAGACTTTTGAAGATGATGAGAAAACAGATTCTTCTAATTTTTCTTATCAACACCTAGCAGTGGGGCATCAATTTTCTTCCAAGGACAGAAAAAAAGAGACTCCTGAATACATTTCAGTTTTTTCTTTCAACACTTAAAATGGAATGTGCACATAATTTAAATGAGCCAAGAGCTGTTAATTATTCTGGCATGTTTTCAGTTACTTTTGTATTACTTCCCTCTCTAACATAAACATTAGAAACCTTCCTAATTGTCAGAAATAGTATTTAATAGATGGCTTTTCTTTCAACATCATCTGCCTGTTTAAACATTGGGTATAAAGTGATTGTTTAGAATATTTTTTTTCTGAAAATAATGTACCATTTCATGTTGGGGTTTTTCCCCCTGTCCTTGTTTAAAGATCAAATTAAGATGCTAATTAAACTATTCATTTACAAGCATGAGGGAAAGAATTACCCACTGTGTATCTAGAAGAAATGAATTGCCTCATGTGAATCCAGATGAAGTAAAACTGGTCTCAAGACATATTCATGAAACATGGTAGCGGGATGTATAGTGTAAAAATCAATGTCCAACATTACTTGTTAATCCTTTCCCAGTAACTACCTTTATTTATGCCAGCTCTGACAATGTTCTTGCCAGCGGGGTTCTCTTTAGAGTCTGACTAATAAATAGAAGAAAGTTTGCGGCCTCCTTTATATTTCTTCATGTACATTCTCCCCCTTCCCCATCCCCCCCATGTTACTCAGTCTTAGTAAATATTCCTTTCTTTCATAGACTTCAAAAGCTCTGCTCCTTCCTACAGTACAGGCTTTTCTAGTTCTTTTATCCTGAGCAATGGATTTCCCATGTAATTTTTTTAGGATGTTTGTGGGCACTAAGGTGATCATGTAGCTGTGATCATGTAGCTTAATGCCAAATAGGGACCAGAATCCAACCTTCTTCCTTGCCTCAGAATTGGTTTAAAGAAGGCAAAACCTGGTTCCAAGACACGGAGTTAGGATAAACATTGTTAAAAAGAAGAAAATTGTTGAATGAAGTTTAAGCTATAGTCTCTCTAGCAATCTTTGGTTAGCTTGGCTGATGGGAGAGATGGAAATAATATCCCTTATCTCTGAATTGTTGTTATTGTAATTTTGCTTTTCATTCTTGATTATATTAGTCATACTCTACTTTGTACCCTAATGTGTCTTATCTCCCTTACTAGATGACAGGCTCTGTGAGGGCAGGGACTGTGGACTGTGTCTGACCCTCCATAGTCCCTTTCTCACAGAAGACATTGAATATGTTGTTGTTGTTGTTGAATTCAATTGAAATACACAATCTACAAAGAATTCTCCAAACCTATTTTAGTAATTAGAATCTGCCTATCTCCTCACCCAAATTTCACAGGTACAAGGGCTTTTCTGGAATAGACATAGGTGACTGGCATTTAAGTTCTGCAACAAGAAGAGGTTTTAAAAAGAAAGCAAGAGAGGATTCTGGGAAGATGGTGGAACAAGTCGGGAAATTACCTGATTCTCCCAAATCTCTTCCCCTGCCCCCCCAATTTAAAATAAGTGGCAGAAATAATCAAAGTTGGGGTAAAGCAGGAGTCTAGCCTAAGGCAGCTTGGGACAATGCTAGGAAATACTTGACCTCCTTCTGTAGTGATTTGGCCTGACTGAAGTGTGTATACCTCTGGGCAGGTATCCCTGAATCAACACATAACAAGCCCCAGAGGCAGCTGTGTCTGCTGGCAGCTTCAGAAACTTTTGCCCCACAGACAGTAAGGGAGTCAGACATCTGAATAGGGGAAGATTGAAGGAACCTCTGTTGTTAGAGGATGCCAGGCCCGTTCATGCTGACTAGATGTGCTCCTGGTCTGTGGCTGCAGCAGAGGAGACTAGTGAGTATGGGTCACAGAGGGTAGGGCCCTGCTGGCTGTGGGTACTTGCAGGAGAGCAGACTTCCTAGTTTTGGTGCCAGGGCAGAGGGAGGAGCTGGAGCTTGTTGCCACAGGAGCGAGTAAGAGACTTTGTGGTGACAGTGTTGCTGGGGTCCCTGATTGAGGCTTGGGGACATAGAGATCTGAGATCAGAAAACAATTTCACAAAAACTTGAAGCTTGAGACATTTTCCTCTATATCTTGGGACAAAAGCCCAACTCTAACACAAAGTTAACAGCCAAAAAATAAGCCACTTTAAAAAAAGAGTAAGCAAAAGAGAAAGAACCCAACAATAGATAGCCATTGTGGTGATAGAGAAGATCTGGGTTCAAACTCAGAAGAGTTTGATAGTGAAGTTAAAACAACTACTTCTGTTTCAAAGAAAAATGTCATATGGTCACAAACCCAAAAATGGTTCTTGGAAGAGCTTAAAAAGGACTTTTAAAATCAAATAAAAGATGTTTAGAAAAAAATTAGAAAAAATAGAGCAATGCAAGAAAATCAAGAAAATTATGAAAAGAGAGTAAATTACTTAGAAAAAGAGATCCAAAAATGTATAAAAGAAAATAAGTCTTTAAAATATAGAATTGGGGAAAAGGAAGCTAAAGATTTCATAAGACACCAAGAAAACAAAACCAAAAGAATAAAAAAAAGAGAGAGAATCTTTAAAATCTCATTAGAAAAACTGACTAGAAGAATAGATTGAGAAACAGTATAAGAATTGTTGAACTACCTGAAAGTTATGATAAAAAATTGTTATAATGATATCAATAGATGTAGAAAAAGCTTTTGACAAAATACAACACGTATTCTCATTAAAAACACTTGAAAACATAGGTATAAGTGGATTTTTCCTTAAAACAATAAGAAGCATCTACCTAAAACCATCAGCAAGCATTATTTTTAATGGAGATAAGTTAGAAGCCTTCCCAATAAGATCAGAAATAAAACAAGGATATCCATTAACACCAATATTATCTAATATTGTATTAGAAGTACTAGTAAAAGAGCTGTGAGCTCTTCCACCCAGCGTGTACTTGCCTCCCCCCTGCCTCCAGGTGTGGCACCACCTCCTCTCTTCTCTTGAGAGTTTAAACTTGCCACTTCAAAGTTCGCCATGGATGATGATATTGCTGCTCTCGTTGTTGACAATGGCTCTGGAATGTGCAAAGCTGGCTTTGCAGGAGATGATGCCCCTTGGGCTGTCTTCCCTTCCATTGTTGGGCACCCCAGACATCAGGGTGTGATGGTGGGTATGGGCCAGAAAGACAGCTATGTGGGGGATGAGGCCTAGAGCAAGAGAGGTATTCTGACCCTGATGTACCCCACTGACCATGGTATTGTCACCAACTGGGATGACATGGAGAAGATCTGGCATCATACTTTCTACAACGAGCTCCATGTGGCCCCTGAGGAGTACTCTGTGCTGCCCCTGAACCCCAAAGCCAACAGAGAAAAGATGACTCAGATTATGTTTGAGACCTTCAATACCCCAGCCATGTACATTGCCATCCAGGCTGTGCTGTCCCTATATGCCTCTGGTAGTACCACTGGTATTGTGATGGACTCAGGTGATGGTGTGACCCACACCATGCCCATCTATGAAGGTTATGCCCTCCCCCATGCCATCCTCTGTCTGGATCTGGCTGGCCATGATCTGATGGACTACCTCATGAAGGTAGTCCATCACCACTATAGCTGAGAGGGAAATCGTGAGTGACATCAAGGAGAAGCTGTGTTATGTCGCCGTAGACTTTGAGCAGGAGATGGCCACCGCTGCATCCAGCTCCTCTCTGGAAAAGAGCTATGAGCTCCCTGATGGTCAGGTTATCACCATTGGCAATGAGAGGTTTCGGTGCCCAGAAGCTCTCTTCCAACCATCTTTCTTAGGTATGGAATCCTGTGGAATCCATGAAACTACCTTCAACTCAATCATGAAGTGTGATGTTGACATCCGTAAGGATTTGTATGCCAACACCGCGTTGTCAGGTGGTACCACCACGTACCCAGGCATTGCTGACAGGATGCAGAAGATTACAGCCCTAGCTCCCAGCACAATGAAAATCAAGATCATTGCCCCGCCTGAGCACAAATACTCTGTCTGGATTGGAGGCTCCATCCTGGTGTCTCTCTCCACCTTCCAGCAGATGTGGATCAGCAAGCAGGAGTATGATGAATCTGGGCCCTCCATTGTCCACCGCAAATGCTTCTAAATGGACTGTTTGTGTTGTTTTTTAATTTTTTATTTTTTGTCAAAGGGTGTGACATGATGACATGATAATTGCCCCAAAAAAGAGATGAGATTGGCATGGCTTTATTTGTTTGTGTTTGTGTGTGTGTGTGTGTGTGTGTTTTTGGCGCTTGACTCAGGATTTAAAAACTGGAACTGTGAAGGTGATGAGCAGTCTAGGTATGTTGGAGGCAAACATCCCCAAAGTTCTCCAGGGCATCTTCAGGACTCTGATTGTACATTTGTTTTTTTTAATAGTCATTCCAAATACCATCTAATGCATTGTGACAGTTACAGGCCTCTGTGAAGGCTGTCGAGGAGCGATGTAACAGATCCTGAGGGAGAGGGGGTGGGGGGAGGTATTAGTATGGCTTTAAGTGTAAATTATGTAATCCTTAAAAAAAAACTTTTTGTATCTTTCACCTTAATACTTGTTCCTTTTTTTTTTTAATTGTCAGCCATATGGAATGGCTCCCTAAATTCCCTCCCTGCCCCCAACATAGATGTGAATAAGGACTTTTCTAGTCTCCCTTCAAGTTTTGAGATTGATGCCAGTACTTGGGGGAGGAGAGGAGCTTTACCTGTACACTGACTTAAGACCAGTTCAAATAAAAGTGCACACGTTAAAGAAAAAAAAAAGTGCTAGTAAAAGGGGCGGCTAGGTGGTGCAGTGAATAGAGCACCGGCCCTGGAGTCAGGAGGACCTGAGTTCAAATTTTACCTCAGACACAACACACACACACACACACACACACAAAACCTAGCCATGTGACCTTGGGCAAGTCACTTAACCCCAATTGCCCTCCAAAAAGTAAAAATAAATAAATAAATAAAACAACTGCATTAAAAAAAAAGAATTATTTTAAAAAAAGAAGTGCTAGTAAAATCATTAAGAAAAGAAAAAGAAAGGCTACTCTCCTGGTCAGCTAGCCTGAGGTTGGGGGAGTGCTTAGCTGAGCGTCGTGCCCTGCCCTGCCCAGACTGAACAATACAGAGTTCACCATGACTAAAGGTGACCCCAAGAAACCACCTTCTTTGTGCAAACTTCCTGGGAAGAACATAAGAAGAAGAATCCAGAGGTTCCTGTTAACTTTGCAGAGTTTTCTAAAAAGTGTTTGGAGAGGTGGAAGACTATGTCAGGGAAAGAGAAGTCCAAGTTTGATGAGATGGCCAAATTGATAAGGTACAATATGATAGAGAAATGGAAGACTATGGACCAGAAGAGGGTGGCAAAAAGAAGAAGGATCCTAATGCACCTAAATGGCCACTGTCCGGCTTCTTCCTGTTCTGTTCAGAATTTCATTCAAGTCTACAAACCTTGGCATATCCATTGGAGATGTGGCAAAGAAACTTGGCGAAATATGGAACAATCTGAGTAACAATGAGAAGCAATCTTATAATAATAAGGCAGCCAAACTGAAGGAGAAATACGAGAAGGATGTTGCAGATTTAAGTCGAAAGGGAAGTTCGATGGGGCAAAGGGGGCGGCTAAAACTGCCCGGAAAATGGTAGAGAAGGAAGATGAGGAAGACAAGGAGGAGGATGATGATGAAGAAGATGATGAATGAAACTGTACCATATTCTGTCTCCATGTGAATACCATAGAGTAGGGGAAACACCTTTAAATGAAACACCTCTCTTTTGTGGTGTCGATTACCCTCATTAGGTTTAATTGGCTTCTGATCACATAGCTTCTCAAAAGTGCTTCTAGATAGACATTGTAACTGGTTTACATGAAGTGGCTACGGGTATCTCTTAGCACCCAGAAACTGTATCAAAGTTGTACATAATTCCAAACATTTTTAAAAATTAAAAAAAAGAAAAGAAAAAGAAGTAGAAGGATTCAGAATGGGCAACAAGATAGTAAAAGTATCTTTTTTTGCAGATGATATACTTGGAAAATCCTAGAGATTCAGCTAAAAAGTTGGTTGAAACAATAATTTTAGTTAAGTAGTAGAATATAAACTAAACCCACATAAATCATCAGCATTTCTATATATCACCAACAAAACCCTGCAAGAAGAGGTGGTAAGAGATATCTCATTTAAAATAACTGTAGGCAATATACAATTCATTGGGAGTATACCTACCAAGAGAAACCCAGAAACTACATGAATATAATTATAAAGTACTTTTTATACAAATAAAGTCAGATTTAAATAACTGGAGAAATATTAATTATTCATGGATGGGAGAAGCCAAATATAATAAAAATTACATTCTACCCAAACTAAACTACTTTTTCAAAGCCATCCCAATTAAATTACCAAAAAAATTTTATTGAGCTAGGAAAAATAATAACAAAATTCATTTCGATGAACAAAAGGTCAAGAATATCAAAAGAATTAATGAAAAAAATGTAAAGGAAGGAGGTTTAACAGTACCAGATTTTAAACTATATTTTAAGGCAGTAATCATCCAAACTAGTACTTTAAGAAATAGAAAGGTGGATCAGTATAACAGAGTAGACATACAATACACAGTAGCAAATAATTATAGTAACCTTCTGTTTGATTAATGTAAAGATTTAAGCTTTGGGGATGAGAATATACTAACTGATAAAAATTGTTGGGAAACTAGAAAGCAGTCTGGCAGAAATTGGGTATAGACCAATATGTCACACTATTTACCAAGATAAGTTAAAAATAACTAGAAATAAAGGGAGATATCATAAGAAAATCAGAAGAACATGGAACATATTACCTATCAGACTTATGGATAGGAGAAGAATTTATAAATAACCAAGAGATAGCATTGTGAGATGTAAAATGGATAATTTTGATTACATTAAATTAAAGAGTTTTTATATAAATAAAACTAATGTAGCCAAGATTAGAAGGAAGGCAGAAAATTGGGTAAACATTTTTATAGATAGTTTCTTGGATAAAGGTTTCAATTTTCAAATATTTATAGAGAACTTTGTCATATTTATAAGAATATGAGTCATTCACCAATTGATAAACATCAAAGGATATGTCAGGTAGTTTTTTATGAAGAAATCAAAACTATATATAGTCATATGAAAAACATAATTATTGATTAGAGAAATGCACATTGAAACAACTTTGAGATACCATCTCACACCAATTAGATTGACTAAAATGATAGAAGGTGGAATGACAAATGTTGGAGGGGATGTGGAAAATTTGGGACAGCAATACACTATTGGTGGAACTGTGAACTGATACAACCATTTGGAAGAGCAATCTGGAACTATGCCCAAAGGTGTGTTTCCCAAGGTGATCAGGGGAAAAAGGAAAAGAGCCTATATGTTCTAAATATTTATAGCAGCTCTCTTTCTGGTGGGAAAGCACTGGAAATTGAGGGGATGCCCACCAGTTGGGTGAATGGATAAACAAGTCGTGCTATATGATTGTGATGGAATACTATCATACTGTAAGAAATGATGAACTAGTTGATTTTAGAAAAAGGTCATGACTTGCATGAAATAATAAAGAGTGAAGTGAGCAGAATATATATATACGCACATATATATACACATATACATATATACATACACACATATATCTTTGTGGCAAATGGTAGCTTTCTTTGGTGTGAGGTGGGGAGGGAGTTCAGAATTTAAAATATAACAAAAAATAAATTGAATTTTATTAAAAAAGGAAAGCAAGGCAGCAGATGAAAAAAAAAACCCTAGCTAGATCAAGAGACTGAGAGATATGGAAAGAAATGGTGGAGAGATGATTCCTGGAGACTGGAAGAAACTTGTTATTAGTCTCTTGAGCCTCTGGTTTCAAAGGAGCAGTACTTTCCAGAGATGGGGCTATAAATTAGAGTCAGTGGAAAAAAGAAACAACAATCTCTACAATACAGACATTTCTTGCTTTATGTAAGTAGACCATTCTGCAGACCTCTACCTAAAGAGATTTTTATGTAATGCAAATTTGCCCACCAAATTGGGGAAGGAAGAGAGTGAAGGTGGCAGGAAGGGGGCCTAGAGAGGAGGCTGGCACATGGTTCAAGGACACATGGGGGCTGACAACAGAGAAACAAGAAGAGGAGGAGGAACACGCAGGAGTAGGGGAGCAGACACATTGCGGCCTGACAGAGGAGGGGACAGGCATAGGTAGTATCCAAGGGCTAACAGACCCTCAGGCAGGATATGTAGTTGAGTAGCAGAGCAGAGGTCTCCTCTCTCACTGCTGCAGGTCTCAAGCCATGCCATCACTCTGGTGGTGGTGGTGGTGGTAGTGGTGGTAGTCTCTCTGGACCTCCATTGTGGTGCTTTCAATTGGAGGGATTTATTTTATTTTATTTGGAAGGGTGTGAGAGTGGGAGGTGAGTCAAGTGGCAGGAGTGGTGGGGGGGAGAGACAGAGAGAGAGACAGAAAGAGGGAGGGAGGGAGGGAGGGAGGGAGGGAGAGAGACAGAGAGACAGAGACAGAGAGAGAGAGACAGAGACAGAGAGAGACAGAGAGAGACAGAGAGAGAGACAGAGAGAGAGAGAGACAGAAAGAGGGAGGGAGGGAGGCAGGGAGGGAGAGAGAGACAGAGAGACAGAGAGAGACAGAGAGAGCAAGAGAGCACATAATACTTTACAGTAAAGTTGACATAGTGTCTCGTTGGAATGGTGATTTCTTTCAGAATTTTTTACATTAATTTGAATTGGCCTAATGCAAATCACATATAGAGAGAATGGTTGTATTTCAAAGTCCCTATCAAGACAAGAGCCATCTCCTTGGGACATTGTGACTGCCACATTTTTGTAGTGAGATACAATGATCTTCAGGCATCTTGTTCATCTGAAGACCAAAACTCTGATTACCCCTTTTACCATTTCCTAGATCAATGCAGATGTGTGAGATGTGTGATCTGCCAGAGGGCAGGAATACAGGTGGTTCAGCACCTGCTCAGTGCAATAGCTATTTGTGTTTCTTGTCTCTATTTGGGGATTTCTTTTACGAGGTGATAAGCTGATTCTTCCTGTTTTCATGTTGCCCTCTGGTTCTCATAGATCTTGGCAGTTTCCACTTATGATTTTTAAAAATATGATACCCAGACTTTTCTTTCCTTTTTTTTTATCATGATTTTAATGTAGTTCAGATCAGTTATTTTGAATGGTAAAAAATCTTATATTTTCACCTTTTTTTCAATCCTGATTTTGTTCTAATATTTTTTAGTATCTTAAGACAATAAGGTCATAGTTTACATTCACAGTCTCTAATAATCATCCTATCTTTTCCTTAAATGCCCTACAATGGCCAAATGCTATCTCTGCTTGTGGAAAATCATGGTCCAATCCTTTCCTTCCTGGTTCTCTGCAGCTCTACTACTTTGCCTTCATTACTGAGCTCATACTCAACTTGAGATGGACAAATTGTTTGTGATCAGGGTCCATCCCATGAGTTAGTGAACATTTATTAAGTGCCTACTGTGCACCAGGCATTGTACTACGTTTCTTGCTTCTTCTTACTCTGTCATGCCTAGCACACTGGTTGGTAAGTACTTATGGACTGCTTTCCAATACTAGGTGTGCTTAAAGTTTGGATGGGGTGGGTTGAAACCTATACACATATGCTAATGTACTGCTTGTTCTTACAGATAATTTTTCTGCCTTGACTGTTCTTGGATCACATAATCCTCTGCTGGTGACTCCATAACTGCACCCATAGCAACAGATTATAAATATGAGAAAAAAAGATAATGCTGCCTCCTTATTTTTAAAAAAGATAAATTACGAGAAGCCTTATAATTTACAAAATTAGAGAAAAATGAATTAACTGAGCAAAAGAAAAACTCCATTGTTGGGGGAGAAAAGGATGAATAATTTATAATAGTATTAATAATATTATTATACTTCAGAATGATTAAATTAGTCAGGCAGGTCTAGGGACTCAACAATTAGCAATGGGATAAATTTCAGAAAATGTACCCCAAATCCATGTAGGTCCACCTTGGAGATCTTTATTGCCTTCATTATCATGGCTTTGCATTGAACTTACAATGAACCTTTATTTGAGAGTAACCTAATATGACTTTCTTTGAGAAAGTTAAAAGTAGAGAAGAATTCCTCATGTTGAGTTGTGATCAAATAAGCCTCATACTCACCATGATGCAAACTTCCCTTGGGAAGCAGGTACAGAATTTAAGGGAAAACCTCCACAAAACTGAAAGCTATTAGATGTAGTGAGTACTCTGACCTCATTTTCCCAGAGCAAATATAGTTGAATCACCCTGTCAGGGTTCTAGAAGTACCTTTATGGGGTTAGAACGTCTCTTCCCTAATGCTATTGGATTAAACCTCTAATTTAGTGTTCCCGTTCCATTAGTAGCTACCAACTAGTGTCCCAGGTGAATCCAACCAATCAACATGAACTAATTCTTACAAAGGGATATTTACTTTAAAGATATAGTAAAAACAATAGTACAAATATGCCTTATCTTCCCCAACACCTTGGGACACACTTTCTCCATACCACCTTAGTCTCTGGGGAGTGTGGGCTCAGATACAATTCCATTTCTACATATCAATGATCCCACCAAGTTCATGTCCAAATAAAACCTCCTACTTCTGGATGAGTCCTCATCCCTGCTACCACTTTGCTGTCCTCCTGTTACTCCTTGAGATGTTAAAGCTAGACTTGCTGGCTGCAAACCATGACACAGGGTCCTCTTATGGACTTCCTTTTGGCTTACTCTCCTATCTTTTAAAACTCATGTGGTTGTAGTATCTAATGTCCTTCACTTTAAACCGGAGAACAAACTTTGAAGCAAAGGACCCAGGTCCATGTTCACAGGCTTCACATCAGTATCTGACTGGAGGTTCTTTTTTCATTGGATTATGAGTCAGGGAGAAAACATCACATGAAGAGGAGAGGCCAAGGCTCCAGGTATCCAGTACGTTTTGAATATACCTTCAGTTCCCAGCTACACAGCCAGTCAAAGATATTCCTGTTCACCACATGTTCAGCAGAGCAGAGCCAGGTACAGATCATCTGCATATAGTCCAAATAACTCCAAGGAACTTCTGTTATACATTATCAAGATTGTCTTTGAAGCAGGCTGCCCAGTCACTTCTACATGGGGAACTGCATTAGCAGCACTCTGCAAATGCTCATAAGAATTGAATTTAATGGCCAGTCATTTGGAATAGAGACGTTTCCTCCCTATTGTGTTTATGGAAAGCAATGCACAAGGGTAAGAAAGCTGAAAACATACTATCTACTAGTGACTGTAAGCCATCTGTGTTTCCTCTACAAGTTCATCACTAGTTGAAGTTAGGGATTTCAGATAGGGACAGCTAAGACTGGAGTATGAAAGGGAAAAAGGGACAATATCTTTAAAATTGTCTTGCTCCTGATTTGATGGTGTAGAAACATAGGTCTTCTACCCATGTGTGATATATTGGAAGGAAGGCACAATAAATTGGGATTCAAGAGACTTGACTTAGAGTCCTGGTTTTGTCATTAGCTAGCAGTGTGGACAGATAAGTAATTTTGTCTCTATCATATCCAAGTGCCTCATCTATAAAATAAGAGATTTGGGCTAGATTATATTTGGAGTTTCTTCTATGTCTAAAATTCTATGATTCTTTTTAGAATAGTATATTTTTTTCTAATTTCATGTAAAGACAAGTTTTAACATTGATTTAAAAATTTGGAGTTCCAAATTTTCTCCCTCCCCCTTCACCTCCCTAATGTCATGAAAGAAGAAATAGGCAAAAAGAAAAAAACAGACACAAAAATAAAAAGTGAAAATAGTCTGTTTTAGTCTGTATTCAGTCTCCATCAGTTCTTTCTCTGGATGTGAATAGCGACTTTCCTCATGAGACCTTTGTAATTGTCTTGGATCATCATATTGTTGGAAATAGCTAAGTCATTCATAGCTGATCATTATACAATGTTGCTGATATTGTGCACAACATTCTCCTGGTTCTGCTCACATCACTTTGCATCAGTTCATGTAAGTCTTTCCAGGTTTTTCTGAAGTCCACCTGCTCATCATTTCTTATGGAACAATAGTATTCCATTACATCCATATACCACAACTTGTTCAGCCATTCTCCAATTGATGGGCATCTCAATTTCTAATTGTTTGTGACCACAGAAAGAGATATTATAGACATTTTTGTACAAGTAGGTCCTTTCCCTCTCTTTTTGTATATCTTGGGATACAGACCTAGTAGTAGTATTGCTGGATCAAAGAGTATGCAGAGTTTGGTTGCCTTTTGGGCATAATTCCAACTTCCTCTCCAGAATTGTTGGATCAGTTCACAACTCCACCAACAATCCATTAGTGTCCCAATTTTCCCACATCCCCTTCAACATTTATCATTTTGATTCTCCATCATATTCACTAGTCTGATAGGTATAGGGTAGTACCTCAAAGTTGTTTTAATATTCATTTTTTTCTAATCATAGTGAAAATTCTGATTCTTTTAAAAATATTTATATATCTATTAAAATTTTATTTATTTTTAGTTTTCAACATTCACTTTTATAAGATTTTGAGTTCTAAATTTTCCTCCCTCTCTCTCCTCCTCCCTCCCCAAGACAGCATGCAATCTGATATAGGCTATACATGTACAATTATATTAAACATATTTCCACATCAGTCATGTTGTGAAAGAAGAATCAGAACAAAAGGGAAAAACCATGGGAAAGAAAAAATAAACAAATGAAAAAAAGAGAATAGCATGCATTCAGACTCCATAGTTCTTTTTCTGGATGTGGATAGCATTTTCCTTCATGAGTATTTTGGAATTGTCTTAGATCATTGTTTTGCTGAGAAGAGCTAAATCTGTCAAAGTTGGTCATCACATAATGTTGCTGTTACTGTGTACAGTGTTCTTCTGGTACTTCTCACTTCACTCAGCATCAGTTCATGTAAGTATTTCCAGGTTTTTCTGAAATCCACCTGCTCATCATTTTTTATGGAACAATAGTATTCCATTACATTCATATACTACAACTTGTTCAGTCATTTCCTAGTTGATGGACATCCTCTCAATTTCCAATTATTTGCCAAAACAAAAAGAGCTGCTAAAAATATTTTTGTACAAATAGGTTCTTTTCTCTTAAAAAAATCTTGTTGGGATACAGATCTAATTGTGGTATCGCTGGATCAAAGAACATGCAGAATTTGGTTGCCCTTTGGGCATAGTTTCAAATTGATCTCTGGAAATGGCTAGATCAGTTCACAACTCCACCAACAATGCATTAATGTCCCAATTTTCCCATATCCCCTTCAACATTTATCATTTTCCCTTTCTGTCATATTAACCAAGTGTGATAGTAATGGCAATTCAAGATTCCCCTGTATTGGCTTGGTTTTCAAATTGATTGTGTTAAAACCCAGAGTTTGTTAATCCCACCTGTGGGATGGGCTTGTTGATGTGAAAAGAAAGTCCTGAACTGGGAGGAGCTGGTGACGTAGATTTGGAGAGACAAGAGAGAGGCGGAAGATTTTTTTTGGAAGCAGCACCTCGTGGAGAGAGAGAGAGAGACTAAGAGAATTGCTGGTGGCCGCTTTGAATTGCCCTGGACTTTTGAGACCTGCCCCCTGAGCTGCCAAGGACTGAGGAGACATGGCTGTTTTGCTGGTACTTTGTCTGTCTGTTTTGATGTTGTTTTGCCAGATTTGTCCACTGGTGAAAGACAGTCCTTTTGTTGAAGAAGTCCTGGAACCTGGCTGTTCGCTAAGAAGCCCTGAGACTGTCCTGCAGACAGAGAGTGAATACTGTCCACTGGTGAGGGACAGTGCTGTTGTTGCAGGGGTCTGGAGACTGTCCTGCAGACAGAATGAATACTGTCCACTGGTGAAGGACAGTGCTGTTGTTGCAGGGGTCTGGGAGCCTTTCTGTTGGTTCAGAAGCCCTGAAGAAGGATTTTCTTGTTGTATGTTTACAGAAATCCTGGGAGAGGGCTTTGCTAATGTGTTCAGGGGTTCTAGGACTGTTCTACAGACAGAGGATAAATTCATGAAGGGACTGGCAATGTATCTTATGGCCTTGCTAAGCCTTGTCTCTCCAGGAACTAAGATTGCTGAGAACTTGCCTCATGTCAAGATGAAGAAAAGACCTCCATTTGGGTATTAAGTGCTGTGTTTAAACTTGATGTAACTCTGGGGTAGATTCAATTGTGATCTAGGGGTGGGGAACTTTTGACCTTATGTTTGGAAACTAATCTCCATTTGAGAAGAGGGGCTTTGTGGTGGACTAAATGAAGGTATAGCCTAGGGGTGGAGTAGTATTTAGAACAGGGACTTTGTAATTGATTGAATGATTGGAAGGTCCTAGGGTGGGGTAGTACTTGGAGATTATTTAATCACACTTAGTAAATGCTGTATTTTGAATGATGTCATGTTTTGATCTTCTCTGTTCTTGGTTTGTCACTGAATAAAATAGAGAGCACCTATGCTGGTATTCTGAACCTTGGGAAGTTGCCTTTCCTTGGCATTATATTACACCAAGCTAATAGGTGTAAGGTGGTACCTCAAAGCTGTTTTAATGTGCATTTTTTCTAATCAATAGTGAAAATTCTGTGATTATTAATAATTTTTTCAATTTTCAAATATTTCAAGTTCAGTGGGTAAAATGGGTGACTAGTTTTCAATGGGTAAGTGGGTTAAATGTAAAAAAAATGGTTGGGGAAATTTGTCATTATGACATAGATCTCCCACTTAAAGCCTCAAAGCCTCACCTGATGCTGTATCTCTAAGCCTTTTGATGCCTCCATCCCCCTTTCTTTGTCATACTTCCCTCTCTCTAGCTTCCTAGGATCTGGAGTTGAGAATATGGCTAGCAGTGTCATGCTCCTGCTCTTGTATTCAGTTATATTGTTGTCCTAACTTTCCCTCACTTCCCTGCTCAGGAAAGGTACTATTAAAATCCTTTCCTTCCTTGAGTTCTACCTACCCCAAATCCAATGCAATCCCAAGCCCTAGGGAAATGGAAAGTGGTTAATTTCTACAAAAAGCCCAGAGACCCTTAGATAAAAAGTAGAGAGGCTACTCTGTCAGAGAAGTAGATAAGGTACATAATGTAAAGAAGTAAGCAAATACAATGACCTAGTGTTTGATAAACTGGTTTTCCCCCAGTTATTTAGGGAAGAACTCACTATTTGACAAACATTGCTAGAAAAATTGAAAACAATTTGTCAGAAGTTGGTTATAGACCAACATCTCAAACCAAATAACAAGAAATTCTAAATGGATAACATGATTTACAAATAAAAGATTACACTCTGTGCAAATTACAGAAAGAAAAAAGATTACTTTTAATATCTATGGATAGAGGAAGAGGTCATGACTAAACAGCAATATCAAAAACAATAGAGCATAGAATGGATAATTTTGATTTTATAAAATTGAAAAGTTTTTGAACAAACAAATCTAGTGAAGCTAAAATTGGAAGGAAAGAAGGTAACTGGGGGAAAATCTTTGCAGTAAGTTGGGTTTTTTTTTTTAATTAAAGTCTCATATCTAAGGTATATAAGGTATTGATTTAAATTTATAGACTTAGGACTCTCCCCAGTAGATGACTGGTCAAAGGATATGAGCAAGCAATTTTCAAAGGAAGAAATCCAAGCTATCAATAACCATATAAAAAGATGTCCAAGTCACTAATAACTAGAGAAATGCAAATTAAAATAACTGAGGTTCTATCACCCACAAGATGGTAAAGATGATAAAACAAGAAAATGGCAAATTTTGAAGGTATGAAGGAAAAAAAGCACACTGTGCATTGTTTGTTGAACTGTGGATTGATCCAGCCATTCTGTAAAGCTTTTGTAGCTATGCCTCAAAAGTCACCAAACTGTGCATACTCTTTGAACTGGAAACTAAAGGAATCCCTGCCAAATGGAGAATGGCTAAACAAATCATGCCCTATGAATTTAATGGAATATCACTGTGGAGTAAGAAATGGATAGTTTCAGAGAAAGCTGGGAAGAGCTCTATTATTTGATGCAGATTAAATGAACAGAGCTATAAGAATAATTCACACATTAATAGTGCATTAATCTACCTCAAGAGAGAACTGATGAACTCCAAGGGTCAATTTAAGCATATTGTTTTTATTTTCTTTTTCTTCCAACATGGCTAATATAGAAATATGTTTTGTGTAACTCCACATGTATAATGGGCATCATCATATTGCTTGCTTTCTCAGTAGATGGTGGAGGGACTAAAAGGGGGGGGGGGCATCTGTATAGTCAAAACGATGGTTTTACCAAGTAGCAATGTATGGCTGTAAGAGTTGGACTACAAGGAAAAGTGATTTTCACAGAATCAATACTTCTGATTTGTTTTGCTGGAGAAGACTTTTGAGAGTTCCTTGGACAGCAGGAAGGTCAAATCAGTCAATATTTAAAGAAATTAACTCAGATTGTTCACTGGAAGATCAAATACTGAAGCTGAAGCTTAAATACTTTGGCCACATAGAGTGAGAAGACAGGACTTTTTGGAAAAGACCCTGGTGTTGGGAAAGATTGAAGGCTAAAAAAAAGGAATGGCAGAGGATGACATGGATAGATAGTGTCATGGAAAAAATGAAATATGAATTTGGACAGACTTTGAGAGATGGTGGAAGATAGAAGTGCCTGGTGGGCTATGGTCCATGGGGTCAATGGAAAGTTGGACACAAGTGAATGACTGAACAACAGCAATGTTAAAAATAAATAAAATTTTCAAATAACAACAGTGTTACAAAGAAAAATAACTTTTTTTAATTCAATTTTTAATAGAAAAATAACTTTTAAAGATGTTAGAACTTTGCATAATTCAGCAATGGACCACAAGTCCAGAGGCCTGAAGATGAATGATGCCACACATATCCTACCAGAGAGGGGATAAAAATTGGTAATGAGACATGCATTTTGGATATGGCCAATGTTGGAATTTGTTTTGTTAGATGATACATATTTATTGTGAAGGTTTTCTTTTTTATTGTTCTATTGCAGGGAGGACACTACAGGAAGAAATGATAATAATATTACTACTAGCAGTAGTAGTAACAGTTACAACAACAACAAAACAACTATATCACTTGAAAACAATGGCACTTCTGCAACTTCAGAAGTGTAAGTTTCCCTGGACATACAAGTTTCTCTGGTTGGTACTACTCTTATGTGTCCCCTGCCCACATGTGTTCTCTGTATGTGTGCTGTAATGATGGAATGGTAAACTGTGAGAGTATGTACTCCAAATGTACAAAGGGATGAGTGGGGTCTTTTCTTGACACTTTATTTGATACTCTTTATAATTAAATGCCTTTTGTGTTGAACTACTCTGTCTTCTGATTGGCTCAGAACAGTAAACATGGGATTGGAGTTTGATAAGTTGTGGTTTCAGGTGGGTGCTCCCCACAGAGCCCTCAAACCTGGGGTGGCTTTTTTTTGTGAGGGGATCTCCAGGTGCTACATATTATTACATCCATTTTTGGATAAAGAAATTGAATATCGGAAAGGTCAAGTGACTAATTCAGATTCTCATAACTAGTCACTTGGAGCTGGGATTCAAGCCCAGGTCTTTTGACTCCCCTAGACCAGTGCTTTTTCTCCACCCAGCTATTAGCTGTATTGCTACACACACATGCTACTCTTAGAATACAGATGTGACTTTTCAAAGGACTCAAAACATTGACCATATCCAAGTATGCATGTCTTACTCCTGATTTTAAATATATTCTCTCTCTGGCAGGAGGTGTACGGCATGATTCACCTTCAGACCTCTGCACTTGTGGTTTGTCACATAATTATGCAAAGTTCTAAAGTCTTTCAAAGTTATTTTTCTTTATAAGGCTGTTGTCATCTTAAAAATTTATTTATTTTTAACATTATACTTTTTAGTTTGAATTCTAAGTACTCTTCCTCTCTTAAACCCCTCCCCCACCCATTGAGAATATAAGCAATATCACACACACACATGCACGCATGCGCGTGTGTGCACACACACATTATGTTACTTCTTGAATAGTCCTTTTCAAAGGACTCAGAATGTAATGAGTAAGCAATGAAGTAGTTAAGCAAGTCTATCAAAATTAAGCATTATCTGAGAAAAAGTGAAACAGGAACACATGCAAGAGGATACAAGAAACTTTGTAAGAGGTAGTAGGAATTTTTGAGCTGAACTTTCTCTTTTCTTTTTTTTTTTTTTATCTGAACTTAAACACAAGAGAGCCAGACAGAGAAACAGAGAGACAGATATTTTCCATAAACACAGAACATAAAAAAGAGGATTTTATATGAAAATGTGCATTTGTATTTTGCACTGCTTGCTGAGTTTTTAAAATATATATATTATAAATTCTACATGTTATTTTCAAAACTGTCCTGCTTGTCTCTGATGTCTTCTGAACTTCCTTCTGTTCTCTGTGCATTAAAAAAAATATTACAACAAACTTTCCCTCCCTCCCTCCCTCCCTCCCTCCCTCTCTCTCTCTGTCTCTGTCTGTCTGTCTGTCTGTCTGTCTGTCTGTCTGTCTGTCTGTCTGTCTCTCTCTCTCTCTCTCTCTCTCTCTCTCTCTCTCTCTCTCTCTCTCATTCTCATCACTATTCTTATTACCATCTTTCCTATGCTAATCCCAGGTTACAAACTGAAAAGAAAAGACAAAAACCAAAACTCTTGTAACAAACAAGTATAGCCAAGCAAACAAATTGACACAGTGGCCATGTCCAAAAATGCATCTCTATGTGTTTCACCTCTTTATTAGGAGGTGAATAACATGTTTCATCATTGGTGAATAACATGTTTCAACTTTGAAGATATGGCTAGTCATTGCATTAATCAGAGTTTTTTAAGTCTTCAAAAGTTTGTTTTTCTTTAAAATATTGCTGTCCTTGTATAAATTAGTTTTCTGGTTCTGCTCATTTCCCTGAGTCAATTTATATTAGCCCAGGATATTCTGAAATTGTCTTATTGCTTTTAGGGAGCAATAATATTCATTTACACTCAGCATTATAATTTTCTCAGCCATTCATGAATTGTCTAAGAGGCAATCTAAGACACGCCCTTACTTAGATTTTAGTTCTTTGTTTTTCTTTCACAGTTTCTCTTTCATTCTCCTCTTCAGGTTCAGGAAGTTTATTTTGCTTGTGACTCTTCTTCCTTTGGTATTATCCTCAGTCTTATCTACTTTCTCACTATCCTGGCTTTTATCCCTCTGAATTTAATGTAAGTCTATGCTGAACTATTTCACTGAGTCTCTTCCTTTGTTTATTCACCCTCCATTGTCCTTTTGAAGTAAGAGTGAGGTTCATTTGATTCTCATTTCCTCTGCCCCTTCCTCTTATCATGCACCCCAATTATTAGAAATAGCAAGTTACATCCCATTCTTCTTCCTCTCTACACTAATGTATTCCCTACTCTTTCCCGTCTTCAGAAACAGAATCAATCAACTTCCAGTACCTCTGTTTTTCTTATTTAATTCCGCCCAAACCCTTTGAAGATATTAAAGTTTTGTAAGGATATTTTGTCTTCTCCCTCATTAGAATATTAACACCACCATATAGCTCCTTCTAGTTATATAAGTTTGTCTTTCTGGGTTTCTTTGGATTCTTTGTATTTCAAAATTCTTGCTCAGTTCTGGTCTTTTCATTATCTTCCATTAAAGTTTTATTATTGCATTTCTAGGATTATATGAAACTTTTTTTTTCTTTTTTTGCTTTTTGGAGAGCAATTGGGATTAAGCTACTTGCCCAAGGTCACATGGCTAGTAAGTGTTAAGTGTCTGAGGCCAAGATTTGAACTCAGATCCTCCTGACTTCAAGGCCAGTGCTCTATTCACTGTGCTACCTGGCCACCCTATATTACACTTTTTAGGGTAAGTTATTCTCTATTTTAAGCCTGTCTCTTTTTCCTTTTGGAATATTCTATTAGATTAGAAAGATCCCCTTTCATTTGTGGTGGAAGTTGCTAGGTCTTGTGTGATCCTGACTCTCTTTTCTTGGTACTTGAACAACTTCTTTCTGTATCCTTGCAGCTTTTCCTCTTTAATATAAGAGCTCTGAATTATGGCTATGCCATGGGATTTTTCCTTTTGGATTTCCTTTCAGGAGGTGATTGGTTATTCTCAGTCAATGAGCATTTATTACTTACTATGTGCTAGGCACTGTTCCAAATGCTGAGAATATACAGATAGGCAAAAAAGACAGTTTATTTTTACTTTACCCTCTAATAGATTTATTCTATTAGATCTAACAGATCTGGGCAATTTTCATTTATAATTTCTTAAAATATTGCATTTAATTTTAAAAAAATATTTTCATTTCTTTGTGAAATCCATTTTTTTTCCTTTGAGTCTTTGCTATACAATTGTTGTGATGTTGCTTACTCCTTTTTAAGGACCTTTGGATTTACAATATTTTTTATTCTAGTCAGTGTTTTCTTTGATTTACTCATCTTTCCACCTTTTGTTCCCAAATTGGAGCTCTCTGTCAGGGTCTGGCTCCACCCCTTGTTGAGCTTTTAGGTGGCTTGTTTGGCTCTGCTTGGTCTTTTCTGTCCTTAAGGAGGAGGCTACTGCTACCATGGGGTGGGACTTGACAGGGGAGAGAGAACCATAACCCATAATGCTCATTAGCACCCTTTAAATTTTCTACCATTATTGCCCTGCTCCATTTTATGGCCTGTATCTTCCACCTTTGTTTCTATTTGAATTTTTTGTGCGTAGGGAAGAACACATGACTCACATGCTGGTCAGTTTAGTATTATGTAAATGCACTTGAAATTATGAATGTAATACATCCCAAAATTTTTACTTCTTGTAAGCATGATTTAGAAATCTTGTATGGCACAGGGGACTCATCATTATGAATTGGTTGAATTAGCAAAATGATGTTCTTAGTAGCATGAGCTACTAAGTAAAATATAGCTGCCTTATGGTCATGAATGAGAAGTAGAATAATTTTTTCCAGGGCAAAATTAAGCAGGTATTAAGTACAAAATATAATTCTAAATTATCTATGGGTAATTCTACCTTAGCATGATGATTTGTAAAAATTATTTCCTTTACTTGTAAGGACCACAAACCAAACAATTTTGAGGGGACAAATAACATTTCTCCTTCTCTTCCTTCTTCCTCTTCTTCTTTCCTTCTCCCTCCTCCTCTCTCCTCCCTCCTCCTTCTTCCTTCTCATTCTTTCTTCTCCCTCTCCCCTTCTCCTTTTTTCTTCTCCCCTGTAGCGGCAACCATATTGGCATACCCAGGATGGCTGCTAGCATAGGTTCTTAGATCTGCTTTACTAAGAAAGGGAACTGTTTAAGGGGTCAACAATCTTTTTTTTAAGCAATTGGGGTTAAGTAACTTGCTCAAGGTTACACAGCCAGTTATTTCTGGGTGTGGTGCTAAGTATCTGAGCCCGGATTCAATCTCCAGGTTATCCCGACACTGGGGCCAGTGCTCTTACTCGCTGAGCCACCTGGCAGCCCCTCAACAATTTTTTTTAATTACATTCAGTAGCTCAGGGAAAAAGTCAGCATCCTAGATTTCAGAGAAAAAACAAGCAGAGAAATAAAGACCATCAGACAGGGCTCTGACTGCCTGAATCAAAGTAATATTGCTATACACTTTACATACATTCCTGGATCAAGAGAGCCTTTACATCTGAGCAGTGAACTCTGAACATTTGGCCACTCAGAACCTCGACCAGGGAATCACAAGATCCTTCTCATAAGCAAGCACCCAAAGCAAAATAGCAACTCAGAGTATATATACCCTTCTCAGAACCAGAAGGCATCACAACCCTTGGGACTTGGTGCCTAATTAGAAATTAACAAAAGGTGTGAAAGCCTTCCTACAAGCAAGCCTCCTCCCCTAAGCAAGCTTCTCTTAATGGGTCTCCCATGAGTCCTGTTAATGGATGGAGAAGATTATACATCCTATTAACATTACATCCCCCTTTCTCCTTATCCTTCTTTTATAATCCATGTTGATCCCTTGAAGTGCTATAATAATATATAATAATAACTTATATTTATAAAATACTCTTAAATTTTTTTATTGTATTAAAATTTTTGTTGATGTCCTTTATTTACATATCACGATTATTTCTAGAAAGACAAAGACTTTCCTCTCTACTGCTCCTAAATTTAACTACACCCTATACCCTATGAGTTCATTACATAGGAAAGCAAACTAAAACAATGGATGCAACAATCATGTCTGACATTATATGCAACAATTGACTCTTGTAGTCCTCTGCCCTTCTTGGTGCATTGCGTTTTGACTAATTGGACATTTCCCAACAAACACTCACTTCTCTCATAGTAAATCTCCTGAAAATATTTGCACAGATCTGTGTAAATAGAATGACTTCAACTGAATTTACATGACCTTCCATTTTTGTAGGTTTTTTAGGCAGAGCACTTTTATGTTGATTAGACTCATAAGTCTGTGAGACAAGTAGGTCAGGTGTCCTTTTACAATGAAGAAGCAGATGTACTAGTGGGAGGTCATATGATTTGTTCATGGCAAAACCAAATCCCAGATCTGATATATTCCAGTATCTCTACCAGACCATATTGAGTAGTATGTCTGAATATATGCTACTTTACATGTCTATTTGAGACTGACTCCTTTCTGTGAAGAGTGAGAGTCTAGAATTGAAAAATAATTGATCTATTCAATAAAAAATGCTTATTGAATTGTATTCAACTGTTCAGGGGAAAGTTGCTCATGAGTTCATATAACTGACCTGTTTTGTTCACTCCTGGTATTTTGCCTCCCATGGAATAAGTAAGTTTTCCAGTGGCTTCAAGGTATGGAATTAATAACTATTGATAATGGAATTAATAATAATTTTGGCACTTAGTTCACTTAATTTATGTGAGGATTCCACTTTCAAAGTGCTTTATATCTTTGTTAATACTTAAAAGATCCAAGATGTTGTTGGTGTGGGTACTTCCTCCACCAGAGCTGATGACCTCTCTTAAAATACTGATATGGCTCTTTTGTAGACAGCCAGGGATGACACTCCTTTAGCCTTTCTGCCTCAAATATGGCTTCAGATCTCCCAAACTTGCTTTCAATGGGTCACCAGGGTTATGGTTATTACTGATCAACTGCCATTCAGTAGCAAGATGCTTCTTTAATTCCATCAGGTATTGCTCCTTCACACTTCATAAAGTTGTCCTCATTTAGCATACTAACACCTATTTTCTCTCATACCAGCTCCTTCTGTTCATTAAGGGGAATAGAGAGCAAGCATTTATATAGAACCTACTATGTGCTAGGTACTGTGTTAAGTGCTTTACTAATAGTATCTCATTTTATCCTCACAACAACTCAGTGAGGTGGATGTTGTTATTATCCCTATTTTACAATTGAGGAAACTGAGGCAGATGGAGGTCGAGTCATTTGCTCAGGATCATATTGCTAATAAGTGTTAGTCTGGATTTGAACTGAGGTCTTCCTCATTCCAGGACCAGCATTCTATCCACTTTTCTATGTAACTGTCTCTACTACTATCAATTATGCTTGGGGGGTGGGGGTGAGGGTGGGAGAATGGTGGAAATCAATTGTTCCGGGAGCATTCTGACTAACTTCCCCTAACATGTCATTACCATGTCATGTAATTTCATTCTGAGGATCTTCTTTGCAGAATTTATGTTCTTAATTTAATTTCTGTTGTTTCTATTCTATGTTCTTAAGTAATTTAATTTCTACTCAGGTCCAGGGGAATGTATTTTTCTTTCTAATTTTAAATACCACAGTTTAGGAAGACACTGAAGGTAGAAGGGAAGCAAATTTTGGCTTAATAAAAGGAATAACCTCTAACAAATTTGAGTTTTCAAAGAATACACTAGGAGATAGTAGTCTTCCTGTACCTGTAGGTCTTTAAGCAGAAAATAGATGATGATTTATTGGATATGTTATAGGTGGAAGATGGTACTTTAAGTATAGGCTACACTAGATAGTTTCTGATGCCACTTCTAATTCTGAGATTCTATGTGCTTTGGAGGTAATAGCTGTTTTTCATTTTTGTATCTAAATATTTCTGTTCAGTCATACCCCTCTAAATATGTCTAAAAACCATTCAAATCTTTTTTCATACTTTTATCTGCTAGATACCAGTGCCTCATATGTGTTTTCTTTAGAATGTTTTTTTTTTTAATGGTTTGTAACTTATGGTGACATCTAGTATAAATTAGTGGATAGAGAGTTGGTTTTAGAGTCAGGAAGACCACTCAAATTGTACCTCTCTCACACACTGTCTGTATAACTCTGGGGGAAAAGATCACTTAATCTCTCAGTGCCCTAGACAAATTCCTTAAATTATAAGGTGCAGAAACAAAGATCCAATATATTACAAAATATTCAGAACATCATTCTTTATGGCAACACAAAAATTAGAACAAAGTGAGTGCCCATTGATTGAAGATTGGCTGAAAAAAAAGGAATTTGTATGTTATTCAAGTGAATATTGAATTAATATTATACTAATATGCAATAAAATTATGTAAATGAGGAAATGTGAAAAGATGTGTATAACCTGATAAAGAACAAAATAAGCAGAAAGAACACAATACAACAAACATGCAAACTATAAGAATGCAAATGAAGAGAAGCCAAAAATCTGGGCAACTGAAAAATCAGCGAAGATCCCAGAGAACAGATAACAAAACTCCTGCTCACAGAAGAGAGGTGGGAGACTGCTAGGACAGAATATTGCATATTTTGTCAGATTCAAACACTACATCAGACATTTTTGCTTGGTTTCTTTGTCGCCAGAGAAGGTTAAGTTTGGTGGAGGAGGGGAACAGGGCATTGAAATGATTGTGACATAAAGACAAAATTGGTAAAACATGCCATATATTTAGATCTGGAAAAAATAAACCCACTACATATCACAGAACTACAAGGAAAGCAGGTAGTATCTATAATTCTGCAAGGATATTTAGGAGAGGCAGGAAGTAGTCTTGATTGATTTGGAGGGAGAGACAGGACTTAAAGGCAGTTATCTAGGTAATGAATGAATGAATGAAAAAGCATTTATTAAAATCTGCTAGTCAAGCACTCTGCTAGAGAGTATGCTGGGCGAGTGGTTCTGTTTGTGGGTTATAGTGAAATTGAGAGAATAGTGGATTTGGTTACTGAGTTCGGTGTGAGGGTGATTTCAATGAGGGAGTAAATCAGTCAGATGTATACTGATTTAATTAGGAAGGTCCTACTGAGTTCTTCATAGATTTTTTTTTTTTTACTTCCTAACCCTCTGCAACAAATGTTGGTGTATAAACTGCAATAACATTCATGGTTGTCTTTTTGTAAATGTTTGTCATGGGCACTACAATTAGAGATGAACCAAGTCCCATGAAATGATGTTTTTGGTTGCCTTTGGATACAGGGGGAAAAAAACCACAACAAATCTTCAATTTCTTAATTTGCCTCTCCAAGTGAACATGTGAGCAATCCTTCCATCCAGATGCAACAGATTTTGATAAAATATGATTTTTTATTTCACACTTATTGAAAAAAATAAAGATTGATATAATTCAGTTATAGCTACTTGTTGGTAATTGGATGAGGAGCTCAGATTTATATAATCCACGACTAAATTAATATTTATAAATATTCTAAAATTGTGAGATTTGCAGCACCCTATGTCTTCTTTGCTGTCATGATCATGGCAGAAATAGAAGGGAGTCACTTGGTGGAAGGGGTTTCATGTGTTGCCAAAAGCAAAGAATTTGTCACCAAGCGGCCAGGCAACTGATGATGAGCCTCTCTGTACTTAGCTAGACTTGTCCTAGTAAAGGAGACATACATGGTAGCCAGGATTGTACTCAGCCTTCCACTAGAATAGAACCTGTCATAGCTTGTGTTCCCTTGGCACAGCCTTTGAGAACCCAGGATCATCTCTACACTGTGATAAGTCATCAGAGTTGGAGTCATTGCTTTACCACTAAAGAATTTGAGGTCTAGAGAGGAAAAGTGATTTATTGAAGGTCACACAGGTAGTATGTAGTAAACCCAGAATTTGAACCCAGATCCTTTGACTCCAAATTCAGTGCTCTTTCCTCCATACCATGATGCCTCTCTTCTGCTCAATCTCTATCTGTTTTTATTGCTGTATAATTATACTCTCTACATTTATTTTCATTCAAAAATTAAGTTTTTATTGATATATTTTGGTTTTTTTCCATCCCCATAGTTTCCTCCAACTAGAGAGCCATCCCATATAATAAATAGTTTTTTTAAAGGCAAAAGAAGAAAAAAAGAATAAGAAAAATCAGCATAACTGATCATTATATCAAAAAAGTTTGGAAATGTGTGTAATGTACAGTGTGTATGGGCCTTCCACTTCTGCAAAGGGGTAGGTGGCGGTGTCTTCTCATATCTCTTCTTTCAAGATATCTACATTTATTTTATATCTCTTTTCCTCATGTTTTATAGAAACTTGCACCTTGTAGTCAATTTAATAAAGGTTTAATGAATGAACAAATGACTCCTGACCCAATATTTTAATTTTTTTGCTCAGCTCATGGCTCATTCTTTCCCTTTCTTATAATTACCAATTTAGTGTTTCTTTTTCTATGAGATTTTGGACACAGTCATTATTATAAGGCTTCAAAGTTTATGCTATTTACTGTTCTCCACGAATCCTCATGAGTTCAAATTTGGACTCAAGCATTACTAGCTGTGTGACCCTGGGCAAGTCACTTAACCCTCTTTGCCTCAGGTTCCTCACCTGTAAAAGGAGCTGGAGAAGGAAATAGCAAACCACTCCAGTATCTCTGCCAAGAAAACCCCAAATGGGGTCAGGAAGAGTTGAACATGACTGAAACAACCGAACGGCAACAATATTTATATAATGCTATAAGTGTTTTATGTAAATTAACTTATTTGATCTTCATAACAGTCCTAAGAAGTAGATACTACTGGTGTTTGTAATGGAAATGCAAATTTAAAGATCTTCCCTGGCCTTAGGCCCTTTGATAGGCTTAAGAGACTCTGAGAATCTTCCTTGATTTGAAAATATACTCTGCTTCCTAATAGGCTGAATGTGGTAACATGGAGCCTGTGTCAGGAGGCTTGGTTTTCAGGAACACCCACACCTTGATGTTGTGTGATTGGGCAGTGGGTCAAGAGGGTGGTTGCATTCTCTGACCCAGGAGAAGGCTATATAATCCCTGATGTGAGGCTTTGCTTTGGGGCTCACTTTGAGAAGTGTTCTGTGATTTGATCAGATGAGACTCTGGGAAGCCATTCCATTGATAGCCCTCCGGCTTTGAAAAACCCAGATGTTGATTTGGTATGGATTAATGGTTGGACAGTTTGGAAATCTGTCTACTTGGTCTGTTTCTCTGTCTTGATAATTCTGTCTGTATACTCGGAAGTTCAGGGTGCTGACCTTTTCCCCCTGAACTGGGTAAACGATACATATTTGACTGACTAAAGTAAGCTTGTTAACCCATTTTGAGTTGCTTTCCTTTATCAAAGCAGATCCAAGAACCTGTGTTGGCAGCCACCCTGGGGATGCTGGGGTACTTGCTGATACAGCGTTGTTATGCCCATTTTACAGATAAGGAAATGGAGGCAAAGAAAGTTAAAGGTATTTGTTCATAGTTACACAGCTAGTAACTGCTAGAGAAAAAAAGTTAACTGAAGTCTTTCTGGTGCAATTCTAAAACATTTATCTGCCATACTGGACTAACCCTTCATAATTCTCTACTTCATGCCATCCTCCAACCCCCTTCCATTTTTTTCTCCTCTTAATATTGTCAGCAGTTTGGAGTGAGAAAGAGATGATCAGAAACGTTAAAAACATAGGGCTTGGAGAGAGCTAGAAATAAGGTGGTATGGGGTATTGGATTTATACAGTGTCTTCAAAGCTGCCTTGTGATCAAATCCCTATAATCTTTCCACAATGTTTAATTGCCTTCTTCATGGCAACCAGTGTTGTTAAGAGTAAAATATATTGAAACTAACCAATTCATATTAATTAGGGATGGTTCCACCGATTGTAAGCTATTTACAAAGAAATGCCACTGTACTGCATTGATAAGTATACATAGTTTAGTTAGGGAATACTTTACAAATATTATTACTTCAAGGATGATACTGAAAATGACCTGTACATTTCACAGGCTGTCCTGTATGCCTGAAATTCTCTCCTTCCTAATCTCCAGCTCCTGGATTCCTTTAGGTCTCAGCTAAAATCCCATCTTCCCAAAGGAACTTTTCTCAGTCCTCCTTAATTATTAATGCCTTCCCTGCATTGATTATCTCCAGTTTATCCTGGATACAACTTGTTTGTACATAGCTGTTTGCATGTTCTCTCGTCTATTAGACTGAAGAGGAAAGAGTATTTTTTTCCTTTCTTTGTCTCTCTATTGCTTAGCACAGTTTCTGGCACATGGACTAAACAGGCCATTTTGCTGTTTTCCCCTGCAATGGCAGCAGACTTTTCCCTAATTTTTGATTGCTGGTTCTATATTCACTGCCACGAAATAGCTAAGAAAAAAATGAATCAAAGTTTGAAGAGGTACTTAATAAAGGCTTATTGACTGACTGATTCTGTTCATTGACATACATCACAATTCCTCCATAATTTACTAGGAGATTTTCAAGAGTTGGTCTGACTAAAGGACTCACCATTCTATGGCCAGTCTGGTGATGGGCATCTCCAAACTTAATGGGCTGGTCCTCAGGCAATAGACATGAAGGCTTATATTTGAAGCCCTTCCGGGTTGGTGAGACCTGCCAGAGTTTGTTTTCCCTAAATAGATTTCAGAAATCTAAGAATGCTTCCTTTCAATTCAGGTCAAATCAATATTTTTATTTTTAAAAATTTTTTTATTTTTAATTTTCAACATTCACTTATATGAGATTTTGGGTTTCAAATGTTTCCCTCTTCCTCTCCTCCCCCCTCCCCAAGATGGCATGCAATCTGGTATAGGCTAAACATGTATTAAACATATTTCCACATTAGTCATGTTGTAAAGAAGCAATTGAATATTTTTAAGGCACCTACTATTTGTAAGGCACCATACCAAGATCTGGGCATACAAAGCAAAACTGACCATTCCTATCCTTAAGGAACTTATATTCAACTACTCCTTGCTACCAGAAGAAATTAGAGTAACTCAGATCTTAAAATCATAAAAATAAAATTTATGATTATATGAGGGGACTAGTACAGATCCTTAGTGGGCCTACATTGGGTAATAGATGAATGGCTTGTGATTAACATTAAATTTTTGACTCTAGTGTCTTTAAGCCAGTAGCTTTATGTTGTTCAAACATTCACTGTAAAAGCTTGTTTGTCCTATTAATTTGTTTCTATAACTTTTGGGGGGTATGATATTACAAAGATAACCTAAAAACCTAACCAATATGAACAATCATGAAATCAATTCACTTCAATTAAATACAAGCAGAGAATGAACTAGGTAACTAACCTCTGAGACCCCTTTCAACTCTGAGATTTTATGAGTCAATAAATTCAATTGAACAAATATTTAATGAGTGAATATCATGTATAAGCTATTATTCTTGCTGCTAAGAAAGAGGTAAAAAGAAATAAAACACTACCCTTGACATGCAAAGAGCAGGGCAGAGAAGACAGTTACACAAGCACATGAAATGTGGATGAGAAGTACAAAGAAAGTGTTATGAGAGCCCAGGAGTCGTGAGAAGTGTATGGGGTGTTCAGGGAGGACCAGCACCTCCTGTGTGGGCTCTCGCCAAGCCCTTCTCAGAGCTGCTCGGCCACCTTTGGTGCCTCCAAGAAGCTGTAGCATGCACAACAGCCTCACCCTGGTAAAACCATTTAGACAGATGGATTAAACCAGGTTGAAGGTAACTGACAGGCCTCAAACCTGTTGGAGAGATAGGAGAATATCTGCCCCCAAAACGTGAAGACTTTCCCTAGTGGAATGGGCATGAGAACAGCTTGTTCCAATGTCCATGAAGGTGACTGAAGTAGGTGCTGTGGAGTGCTTAGAGCCTGGTCTAAAGCCAAGAGCTTGGTCAGACATCAGAGATGCCCAGGACATCCAGTGTATCCAGGGCCATTGCCCTGGCTTTTATCTTGCCAGTGGACTTCAATGACTCTGGAAGATAGAGTAAGGCTGATGACTTTGTGTAACTCTGCCTCACTTCAATTCAATTCATGTGCAAGTCAAGACATCACCCATTATCCACTATTTTACTCCAACATATGATGCCATTGGTCCTCTTTGAAAACAAAATGCCAACAACAACAACGTGAGAGTTCAGGGAAGTGAGGGATCAACTCAGATTGGAAGCCTGGGGACCCAAAGTAGGAGTGTAATGAAGGAGGATCAGAAATAAATTCATGATCTAGGCCTTGAAAGACCATTAAGATTTCAATGGGGAAAGATTGGAACAGAGAGACTATTCCTGGCATAGCATAATTGCATGGAATAGGGAGAGTGCAAAATGTGTTCACTTTGGCTAGATTGTTGGGAATTCCAAGGAAAGTAGTTTAAGACAAGGCTTAAGACAAGAAAGGTGGCTTAGATCCAACTGCTGAGGACCTTGAATGCCAGGCCATGAAGTCTGGATTTTATTTAGTTAGCAGTGGGGAGCCATTAAAAGATTTGGGGGCCATGAATTTGGAACTTTGCATGAATAAGCTGAATCTATCAGAAATGTGTAGAACTAATTTTTTGTTATAAGGGATGTCTATCTTGGAGAGGGGAGGGGAAGGCTATGGGAAAATTTAGGTGATATAAAAACAAAATCTATCAATAATACATATATACACACACATACACATATACACATATATTCACATACATATACATATATACACATACATTTTTTAAAGAAGTCTGTAAGACTAATTAGAGGGTTACAGATTGGAGTCAGAGAGACCAGTAAGGAACCTGATGTAGTAATCTGAGTGAGAGACACTGAGGTCATAATAATGGCATTTTATCATTGCATTGTGCCAATGCAGAGCAGGGCAAAGGGGAGTCATGGATTTAATTTTGATTATGATTTTGACTTGAGCAGAGTCTATTATGATTTAACTTCTATGTCTCTGGACCCATGTTCCTTTTCTTGGTTGATTCTGGGTACATATTCATATGTGATGCAGGTCTAGAGAATGATGTACTCATTCAAACAAAGGGAAAACAAAGATGAAACACGGGAAAGCACAAAGAGCCCTGAATTTGAACTCAGGGTTTGGGTCCTGGCTATGGGCAAATTGCTTTCCATCATCTATCTGCACCTTGGTTTCCTTATTTGAAAGGGGCAAGGCTAGGGATATTTGTAAGCCACAAAATGGTACTATAAATGCCACTTTGCTTTGCTGTGCCCAAATGCTGCCCTATAAACAAACCCTTCTGGCTTGTTCCTAGTGTAGGAGGAACTCAGCACTCTGATCTACTTCTGAGTCCTCTCCATTTTTTGAGAGGGAGAAGAAGGTTCTGAACCTGTGCTTTCATTGATATTGGGGACTTCTAGGGAGGGGACTCCCTCAACGAATGCAAATGTAGTTAATGCCAGATGTAGAAAGTTGCCAGAGATTCTAAGAGGTTAAGTGACTTGCCCAGGGTCACATAGCCAACATGTCAGAGTTGGGATTTCAGTTCCATTCACTAAACATTTATTAATGGGCCAGGCCCTATGTTAAGTACTAGGGATAGAAAAAAAGAAAAAAGGGAAGAGAGGCCTTGCCCTCAAGAGCCTACACTCTAATGGGGGAAGATGACAGACAAAAGGAAACTGAAAGGAGGGATAGGGCCAGGAGACTACCAAGGATAGGTACCTAGTGAGGTAGGTGTGAGACTGCTATCTACAGTCTCAGCTTAGTGGCTTTCTTAGACTTGGGGGCAGGAACTGGGAGTTGGAAAGACAGAGGGAGGAGGAGGCAGGGAGAAGTTTTAAGGTGGTAGAAAAACAGATCCCTATGAATAGCTTGTAGATCCTTTTATGATGCTTGTATGATGTCTGACTTAAAGGTTAACATCAGACTTTTATTGTGAGTGGTTATGTTCCATAGATTATTGAAGCTTGAAGAGAATTTAGAGTGAATGGATAACATGCTGAGGAAAGCTTTAATTTTACAGATGTGGAAACTGAGGTTGCCCGTGGTCACACAGTTAGTTATTGGCAGGAGCAGGATTTGAACCCTGGGATTTATGACCCTAAATTCAGTGCTCTTCCACTACACTCTTATTGCCACAGGAGCATGATTTTCCCTGAAGCATATAGAAACCTTCCCTCTCCCTCCATGGAGGCATCCTGGAAACTTCCCCAGGTGTGAGGCATGTCACATTGTGGGTCAGAATCCATTCAAAATCATAGCTCCCAAACCCCTACTGGTAGGTATATTTTACCAGTCCAGCAAAGGATATATTACTCCAAGCCAAGACATTTAATTAAACAGCAACAGCAAAATAAATAACAAGGCAGAGTCTTCCCCCAAATTATGACATCTACCTGTGGGAGAAGAGAACTATGCTGGGAACACATGTAACTGAGAAGGATTCATGGAAGGACACATGCAGGGAGTGCTTACGGCCCGGAGATATATGGTTAGGGAGTACGTGCGTAACCGGTGATTCATACTGTGTAAGGCGGGGTGCTATCTGAACCCTGCCAGGCCTCTCAAGTTGCTCTTCGCTCCCTTGCAGAGCTACTACTATCAAACCCAACCACCTCACCGGTCTCTTCAAATCACCTTTGAGCAAGTTTGAAATGGACTGGGTGGAGCTGGCGGAGCTAGCAATCATTACTTCTCAGCAACCAGATCAGCATATTCTACAGACTCAGTACATTCAGAGTGTAAGGATAGGAAGTATCATCCTGGAGTCCTATTGTATTTCTAAAATCAAATACCAAGTCACAAAATCTCATTTTTTATTTTATTGACTACATTAAAGGATATCTATTTTATGAGTCACATACTTGGGAGTATATTACTTAATTTTTAGAGGAAAAAACAGCTGTAAAATTTCATAGAGGTTTTGGGAGAGAGTATAGGAGAAACAAACTATTTCAATATCCTTTTGAAAGTTGCCTTATATAACTAATAACATGCTGTTTAATTTTAATTCAGCATAAACTAAACTCTCCAGAGAATGTACCTTAATTTTCTTTGCTTGGAATGAATGAATCATGTATTAAAATGACTAGCAAAGAAATGGATATCTGGGGAGACATGATTCCAGTTGAAGTGCTTTGTTCTTTTATTATTTTAACATTAACTCATTGTTTAAAAAGAACACACAATTTCTTCTGAATTTGAGCCAACAAGCAGAAAATAACCCATTTACTGTCCTTTTTGTCCTGTCAGGGTATTCCCTTTTTTGAAGCGGGAGACCTTGATACTTCAGAGAAGTCAACTTTCATCATATCTTATGTCAAAAGTGGTACATAAGGATAGAATCTTGTGTGTTATTGAAAAGTAATGAGGGCTAAACAGGCCATTTTGCTCTTGTCCCCAGAACAGCCGGTGAATCACATGGAACTTTTCTCTGATTCTTGATTGCTGATTCTACATTCATTGCCACGAGGCAGCTAAGAAGAAATGAATCAAAATTTGAAGAGAGTAAACTCAAAGGACAAGTACCTTGCAACAAAGGGAAGCTGAATGAAAATCTCCCAAGGAAGATGAAGGTATCACAAGAAATCCTTCAAGATTCCCTGAAATGACAATAGAGTAGCCCCCCCAAACTTTCAGACTGGTTGAGGAAAGTAATCAAAGAATTAAGTGGATTATACAAAGTTGAAAATCTTAGCCTACACTGGAGACAGAGGTTGTTGCTTGTTCTTTATTCTTGAAGAAGACAATGACATCAGGGAGGTGATGTCATGACATACAAGTGAATTGGATTTAAGTGAGGGACAGCTGAGCAAAGTCACCAGCCTCACTTTCTCTTTCAGAGCCATCCTGGTCCAGTGGCAAGATATAGATGAGGTCGACTGGAGATGGCCCTTGATGCAGTGGGAGACCTTGGCCTTTTTAAGCTAAGGTCTTTAACAAGTGTCTGGATTTGACTGAGCTGATGCCTATTCAGTGATTAAGACTAGGCAAGAAAAGCGGCAGAGAATGGCCTATTTTACCTAGTTAAAAAAAGTCATTCTAGAAGGGGAAGACCCTCAGGGTTTCTGGTCAAAATAGAAACAATTGCTAATTACACTCATTGTTTGGGCCCTGATGGGACCCAAACAAAGACCAAGTGGGATTTGGTCTGGGTCCTACTGTTGGTCAATCTAAGGGAGTTGGAGTGATTTGGGTTTAAGGCTTGGTCCTTAAGAAAACAATCTAGGCCTTAAACCCCAAGATATCTTGCAACATTTACATTCCTTTGGGCAGAGTGCCTCTAGGTAAGGGTTTGATACCCTATGTGGACAGAGGGAAAGGAAGAGCAGGGAAGGAAGAAGAGGGGAGGGAAAAGAAAAAAATAAAGAAAGAAGGAAAGAAAGGAGGAAGGAAGGAAGGAAGGAAGGAAGGAAATGGAATAAAAGTGAAAACTTCTCAGGTAACAATTCCAGAAATCTGAACAGAATTGTAATAAAGTACCAAAGACTTAGCAGCCTGAGCTGGCAGCCCAGGCCTTGCCTTGCTTCCCTGGTCATAAGTTGAAGTTTTTGCTAAGCTTAGCTAAGTGTAGGAGGGGAAAACACAGACCCTGCAAATTTAACCACAGGCCTGAATGTCCCAGACTTGTTTCCACTGACTACCATCTGACCTGTATAAATATAAAATTGGAAATCCTGTTGCGGAACTCCAGGCAAGTCACCATGTCCTAAAATCCCCATGATTCATAAAATATTATATGCTTTCATCTATATTGATATTGTTAGAACATTTATCTTCTGTTTTCATATCTAAGTTGATACTGATGACCTAATTCGTCTGTTTTCATGTCTGCTAGACATGTACCTTCTGCTTTTTGACATTACTGACATTTCACCTGCAACGGCAAACAAATTTTATTGGTTAAGATTGTGCACCTTAGTTCCTAATTAATGAGAACAGGACAGAACAAGGCTAGGGGGGGGGGGGGGAAGGGATGGTCTTTTGGGTATGTAACCAAGCTTTGCGTTTTGTATTTTGCCTTTCCTACTAGACTACCTCTAGTAGCGAAACCGCCCTTCTTGCAAGAAGAAATAATTAAATAAATCCTTTCTGTCTCTACTTGGAGATACTGTGTTTCCCCGATAATAAGACACTGTCTTATTTTTTGGGGACAGAAAAAACACCAGAGGGCTTATTTTCAGGGGAGGGCTTATTTTAATGAACATTGACAGCA
>NW_027185784.1:10321121-10336400 GCF_028583685.1 Petaurus breviceps papuanus | reverse complement strand
TCTGGAGCATGACATCAGTGAAGGAAGAAAAATGTATAATCATCCTAAAATGCCTAAGAGAAAGGTTTGTATATTATCCTGGTGTTAAGGCACATGGCCAGACCTGTGACAGAGAAATATCAGTTTGTCAACTGTGAAAGATGCATCAGAGAGAAGAGAAACCAGAGGCAGAAGGTCTAAATAGGAAGCTATCGTCACAGTTCAGGGAAGAGGGCATGAGGGTCTGAAATAAGATGGTTGTGGTATGAGGGGAGAGAATGGGACAGAGCAGAGCTCCTTCCAAAGCCTCCAGTTAAAGAGGGCACTCAGGTCAGTCATCCCCTCATTTCCCACCTGGCTGTACTCTTTAGGACTTCTCTATCACTAGCTGGTGACCCCTCCCCACCACCCTTTTGTGTGTCATCTTCCCTCAATGGATTGTAAGCTCCTTGAGAGCAGTGATTGTTTTTCTTTTTCATATTTGTATCCCCAGAGTTTAGCACAGTGTCTACCACACAGTAGGTGCTTAATAAATGTTTATTGACTGACTGATAAATGTGAAAGGTGTCATGGAGGTGGAATGGACCAGGCTTAACAACTGATTCAATTTGGAGGATGAGGAAGATGTAATCATTGATTGTAGTATAATCATTAGATATTCAAAATCCTATGATGAAGATATTTACTACAAAAATTATTAGATAATGATTCCTACCATATTTACATTAGCCAAAATACTGATAAAGTGACTTGGTAAATTAAATGTGGCACTACTATGTCAGTGGTTCCTACATCCTAAATGCATCTTGTCAGTGGCCAGAGGCACTAGGAGTTCATCTTCTGGATTAATAAATGTTAGTTGATCAATTAGCCATGAATGCACATATAAAGACCAGAATCATATCATTTTCAGATATTTAGCAGCCAGAATGAATTGAATATATATAAAAAATTATCAATCACTAAACATGTTTTAAGAACGTACTATGTCCTGAGCACTGCGCTAAATACTATTAACTTTTTGCCTTTCTTCTATCTTTCAAGGTCAGGGCTGTCCTGACTCTTTAACCAGGGCAAATATTAGCTTGAAATGTTGGGTGTTTTGGGGATAGGCAGATAGAATTGTTAAGTTAGTAGATTTCGGTCAAGACTTCAAGGCAGGACCTTGTGATCTCATGGGGATAGATAACTCTTGAATGAGGAAATTATCACAGATCAGCAACTCTTTGCAATTTGCAGTCTCAGATTGTTGCCTGGAGAGGAGGGGTCAGGCATGCATCTTACCCTACATGCATTCCCAAGCTTGACCCAAATCAGGTTAAAATGTAATTGGGAAATATTTAACAGAATAGATAAAAATACAGTAAAATGTAGATAACATCTCATTCAGAAACTAAGTCAATATGCACCTGAAGTTTATGAACAGATTGACTAAGGCCCCTATTTCTATTTGAGTTTGACACCACTGACCTAGAGAACCTAGAGATTAAGTGACTTTCCTAGGGTCACACAGTCCTTACATGTCATAGTGGGGACTTGAAACTAGGTCTTCCTGGCTTCTAGATGGCTCTCTATCTATCATGACATACTGCCTCTCATAATCATATTTGTTCTAATTTGGTTAAAAGGAAGGCTTAAATTCAGGCAATCTATGTAAGTTATTTTGGTATATGAGATCACTAATAATTGGGTTGGTTGTAATTTTCATTGCCAATTGGTTTTATAAGGATTGTGCAGATAGAATATGTGTCTCTGTGCTTTAGATCTATTTTGGGGGGATGATTATTGCCTAGATGAGGAGTTGGGGAACAGAGCAAATAATGTCCCTTCTGTATCTTATGCTTTATTGGTGAAATATTTGATTATCCAGGTCACCTTTGTGATAAAATGATACATTTCGCATATCACTTGAGAAGAGGCAAGGATCAAGCTAAGGATAAATTAGTGATAAAATTTTTTCATTCCTAAAAATATATAGGTTCCAAGTCCCCTACATGGGGCTCACTCTAGACATCCTGTATATACAACAGATCCAGCTGAGGGCCTACTAGGTCAAATTAAAATGTTAAAATTCTCAAGCTGTGACAAGTGGAATCTATGCTTCTCTATCTTACAATATAGACCATTCAACAATAACCGCTGGAGCAAACTTGTCACTTGATGTCCAAATTCCTCTGTCTGATGAGAAAAGGTTAAAATGTCAGGTGAGGTAGGTGATAATGTTGATCCAGAAAATTTGCCTCATTGATAAAGGGAGTATAGTCTTGCCATAGGAGTGTTTGTCAGATTTAATGGCTTTACTCACCTACTTGGACCTCCTGCTAAGCTTATTAAGCACCCCCCCCCCCCCTTTAGGCAAGGCTCTGTGATGGGTACTGGAAAGTCAAATACAAAAAGAAAACAAGGACCTTTGGGAGAAGTGACCCTGCCTCCTAGAAACTGTGCTAGAGGAAAGGAAAGCTTGATATAACCTGACATGTGCCTTAGATTCTGGCAAAACATTCAGAGAAAAGATAGTAAGGATCTTAGGGACTCAAATTATAGATGGAAATCCATCTAGGAGGGATGGGAAACTTGAGGATAAAATTCTGAAGACTCAAAGGAAAACAATTCTACCCAGGCAACCAAATGGTGCAGTGGTTAGAGTATTGTGCCTGGAGTCAGGAAGACCTGAATTCAAATCTGGACTCAGGAACTAGCTCTGTGATGTTGGGCAAGTCACCTGCCTCAGTTTCCTCAACTGTAAAATGAGGATCATAATAATGGCTACCTCCCAGGGTTGTTGTGAAGATCAAAGGAGATAACATTTGTAAATTGCTTAGCATGCTGTCTTGTAGATAGTTGGTGTTATGTAAATGCTAGTTATTTTACTAAGTAGGGGGAAAAAGAGGAGTTGTGGATATCCAGGGAATTCACCAACCAGCTTACATTTTTTTTCTTTTTGGAGGGCGATTGGGGTTAAGTGACTTGCCAAGGTCACAAGGTGTGTTAAGTGTCTAAGGCCTGATCCGAACCTACGTCCTTCTGACTCCAGGGCCGGTGCTCTATTCACTGTGCCACCTAGCTGCCCCTAGCTTACATTTTTTAAAAGATATCTACAGAAGATAGAACAAAGACCAATAACATATGATGAATATAAGAACTTGGGATGGTCCTCAAAGTATGATGTTAGGAAAGTTAAAGCCCAAGATGGGCTGAGGATGGCAGGGAGAGTTTATTTTTTTTTAAAGATTTTTCTTTTTTTTATTGTATTGGGGGAAAAGATTAGGACCAAAGAAGGGATAAGACTATCACAAGACTATGATGATATCTGGCAATGAAGGTAAGGCAGAGCTTCTCCATTTTCATTTTTATTTTAAAAAATTTTTGTCTGCTACACAGAATGAGAATGACCACCAAATTAGAAATGACTGAACAAAGATGGCTAAGAGGGAATTAACACCCAAGATAAGTAAGGAGAGAATAAGAGAACACCTAGTTACCCTTGATGAATTCAAGTCACTCCAATGGCCAAGGTGAACCATATCCTCAGGTGCCAAAAGACCTGGCTGAGCCTGTGGAGGGATGAGCTGCTGTCAATGATATTTGGAAGATCCTAGAGAATGAGAGAGGTACTAAAAGCCTGGAGAAGAGTGTATATCCCAATTTCCAGAAAAGGCAAGGAAATATCATCTGCCAAGTAGGCTGGTGACTTTAACTTCAATTCCTGGGGAAATCCTGGAACATGGCATTAAAGACAATTTTAGTTAATGTCTAGAAAAGGAAATAGTGATTACAAAGAGCCACGTGACTACATGAAGAATAAGTTATGCCACACAAGCTCGTTTCCTTTTTTGGACAGGCTTACTAAACTGGTATCAAGTGAATGACATAGGTATAATTCACTTAGATTTTAGCAAAGCAGCTGCTAAGGTGCCTCATTATTCTTGTGAAGAAGATGGAAAAATGGGGGCTATATGGTAATGCAGTTATATGGATTTGAAACTGGTTGAACGGCTGGATTCAAAGAGGAGTTGTTAACAGACCAATGTCAATATGGCAGGAGGTCTTCAGGGGAGAACCCCAGGGTTTTGTGCTTGGCCCTGGACTGTTTTAACATTTTTTCAGTGACTTGGATAGGTGGTCATTTCACAAGTTTAAGTCTTATAATACTAGGCTGGATGAGGAACCTCAGGGTGGGAAAGAACTCAGGATGACTAAGGGTTTATAGTTGACAGTCTCATTTATCAATGAAGGCAAAAATCCAGTTTTCACCACCATGTTCTGACTCATTGTTACACCAATCCTTCTTCTTCCATGATCTTTACCTGTAGTTTCTTCTTCCACAAATGTCTACGTATACATCTGGGATAGGTTTCTTTCCTTATGGGATGTGCTTCTTAGATCCCTTGAAGGGCCACATGGATGCTTAAGCCTCTGTCCAGGGAACTTTGTCTGTGACTATGTGTAACACTTCTCTGTCCCACTCCTCAGCATGACTTCTCCTGGATCTGGCCAAAGACAATCCTATGAAAAGAAAAGTAAGCTATGAACATCATCATCAGTGTCATTAATACTCTTTGTTGCTGCAACAAGATGGGACCTTGAGTCAATGCCAGAATAAAAGGCCTTTTCAACAAGGAAATAAGGACCCAGGAAAAAGGGAGTTCACAGTCTTTTCAAAGAGTTCATGCCTTGTCAAGGAGATACTGGGGGAGGTTGTACCTCCCTCCCCCCCCCCCCAGCTGAACCTCTCCTCACAATAATGGATACAAGGTAATAAGAGGCTCTCAATGAAGTTGGATAATATGAATTTGTAATAGAAGTATGCATTATTTTGTTTTTGTTTTTCATTAGCAATTTTCTGCTATCTGGGTCTAGGGACATCACACCATTGGTTTGATGCAGAGTTAGGGATTGGCATGGTAGATATAAGTAACAGGTAAAGGAATGAAAGAGTTTAGTGCAGTGGTGAAAGTAGCTGTGCTGAAGCCGATAGTGTAATTAAGGGAGGGAATTTCAGTCTAGAATGAGATGGGGAAATTTGGTGAGGTGGGAATGAGGACTGTCTCTTTAGCATAATTCCTTAATGACTGAGGGCAGCTCAGTCAGAATAAACAACTATCATCTGCTTGGGGAGTGGGGAGGGGGTGGGGAGGATAATGTTTATTTTACTAAGAGGAATGATTTCAAAGAATTTGGAGGAGACTTTGGCTAAAGAAGATGCCTTCTCTAAGCATCTAATGCTCACTTGGTTTTGAAGTTAGAAGTTGTGCTATGTGAAATCCATATCCAACTTTCTGACTAGTTGATGATGGACATCTCAATTAGGGCAGGTTAATACAATGGAAAGAACAAGAGATTTGGAATCAAGATACAGGACTCCACTCTATCACTGACACATGTGTGATCTTGGATAAATCTCCCTGTGGTTATTTCTTCATCTGTAATGTGAGGGAATTGGAGTAGAGGATCTCTAGGTTTTCTTCCAGCCCCTAATTCCTTGTATTCTGAATTAATTCAATAAATGGTTATTGAGTGCCTTGTCCAAAGCACAGAGGAAAAAAATACAAACCTCAAATAGTTCCTGACATCAAGGAACAGCAACGATAATAGCATTTATGTAGTACTTTAAGGTTTGCAAAGCAATATGCTTTCATTTTATGCTCACAAGAATTCTGGGAAGTAGGTGCTATTATCATACCTGTTTTACAGATGAAGAAATTGAGACAGAAAGAGGTTAAGTGGTTTCCCCAGGATCACATAGCTAGTACATGTTCAAGACCTGACTTAAACTCAGGTCTTCCTGACTCCAGGTCCAGGACTCTTTATCTACTCTTCTACCTTGTTAGAAGTGAGCGTGGATTGATTATAAATCCTGGTATTGGTAGATGCAACAGATGGAATGAGTGTGAAGAGACAGAAAGAACAGATAAGAAACTTGTGGTTAGGAAAAGTATTTTGGTTTTAAAACTTAAAGATCAATAGGATACAGATGTAAGGGTGGAGTCAAAATTATCCCACATCATTAAGTCCTAAAAATTAATCTGTTGAAAACAGTCTCAATCAGTCTTTTAAAGATTTTAGAATAAATCCTTGATTGATTGACATATGTTCTTAACTGATGAATGAAGTGGGGCTAAAACCCCAAAGTAGGGCAGATTGTCTACATAGTGGCAGGCAACAGGTATGGAATAAGGATAAAACATAGAAAAGATGAAGACTCTTCAAGGGGATGTGAAGTCAAGGAGTTAGATGAATTACTAATGTAAGTGTTAAAAGTATCTGTGGTTGAGAATAAAAGTTTGAATAGGGAGGGAAAATATAATTCAAGTGCTCAAGTAGCCTAGGAAGGTAGAAGTCATTCCTGTGGGGTGATAATGACAGTGATGAATTGCAAGAGACAATAAAGTTAGATGACCTAACATTCAAATGAAGAGGAGAGAGACAGAAGTGGGTCAATGTGGATTGTGGTGCCATGGTCGACAATGGGTCATAAGTGGTTGCAAGGAAAGGAAGGCCTGGAAGGACCTGGAGTAAAAGTAGAGTTAAACTGGCATGTCTGAAAGAACTCAGTTGGCAAAGGGTCATGAATGGCAAATCAGCTATTCAAGGAAGGGATGTGTGAGTACTGTAAGTTCAGACTGAAAGATGAGATCAGAGTTCAAGTGTACCAAGCAAGAAATGGGGAATTGTTAGAAGAAGATACAAAATAAAGAGACTAGAGTAAAAGTCCAAAGATTCAGATAAAATAGGAAGAGATAAATAGGAAATGGGTTCCAAGCAAACAAGTCAGGGTCAGTGCCCAAGGCCTCCTATAAAATGGGAGGGAATGAGTAGAAGTGGATTCTAGACAAGGTTTAGCACAGTGGTCTGGGGGTCAGCCAGATAAATAATTCTGTACAAGTGGCAGAACAGGAGTCTGGCAATCCAAGAACTGAGGCCAGCTGCTCAGTGCCCTGGTCTCATGTCCTGATTCTTGCAGGCAATCATGAGTTTGCCTGTATGGGCTGAGAAGCACTGAGAGGCAATCTGCAAATACCACTTTCACAGAATTACAGAATCTCAGAGTTGAACCTCAGAAACATCTAATTGAATCTGTACCTAACCAAGAGTCCCTTCTAAAACATCTTCAACAAATGGCCATCCAGCCTTTAGTGAGAGAAAGGGAGCCCCTTCCTAAGACACTGCTTTCTATCTTTGTATAGATCTAATTCTTGGGAAATTTCTCCCTGCATTATGCAGAAATTTATGTTTCTATAGCTTCCTCACATTGAACCTAGTTTTGCCCCCACTTGCGGGGGAGGGGGGAGCAGAGTGAAGCAGAATAAATCAATTTCCTCTTCTATGTGGTAGTAGTTTTTCAAATTCTTGAAGGGTTCCTCCCTTACCCCTACTTAAAAACTCTTCAGGTATGTTTAGTCTTCATAGTTTGTTTCTCATATAGTAGTCATCTGCTTGGAGATTTAATGGTTTTTTTTTAATTAGAGAGCACATTCTTCTTAAGAATGGCAGGTCCTAATGCTTGTTCCTGACATTTGTTTTTGGAAATTAACAAAAGGCAGCTGTAATTGCATATGTTTAAATATTTCTCAATTTCTCCAAACTGAATTCATTCATCAAACATTTGTTTAGTACCTACAATGTGACAAGCATTGCTACTGGGGAGATACAAAAGCAATATTGAGTATGGAGAACAGCAAGTGGACTGGTGTATCTGAAATGTAGAGCTCATGAAGGGGAGTAACGTACAATAAACCTGAACAGATAGGTTGGAACCATAGTGGCTTGTATTTTATTCAAGAGGGAATCACTGGAGCTTACAGAGTGAGGGGGAGAGATGTTTAGTCAGATAGGATGTAGGGTCCTGAGGCAGGGAGAAAACTCATGATGTTATTGTGAGAGTTCAGATGAAGGGTGACGCACTAGGATAGTAGCCTTATGAGTGATGAAAAGGAGACAGATGTGAGAACTCTATGAACATAGAGTCAAGGAGACTTGACACCTGATTGAATATGGAGAAGGTGGGGCAAGGGAGAATGAAGAGTCAAGGCTAAGTGAGTTTGAGAGTTTGGATTACTGGAAGGACGGTGGCACCTTCAACAAAAATAATGGAATTAGGGTGAGGGGAGAGTTAAGGAGAAAAGAGAAGTTTTTTTTTTGGAATTATTAAGTTTAAGCTGCCTACAGGAACATTTGCTTAGAAATGTCCAAAAGGGATTATAAATTACTTCAAGACAGGATTCTGTACAAATTAAATATTATAGTCATCACAACACTTTCTTGAATTCACCTAATAATCATAGCAATCCCAATTCCACTATTTTCCTAAAGATACTCTTCCCAAGGTACAAAGCTCCTTTCCACATGTTGAAAATAACTTATTCCAAGGGTTTGTATGATTATATCCTTGTGAGTTAATTCAATGTAAATAAAACATAGTTTACAAAAAAAAAATTAACCCATCTACCTGTTTCTACTTTACACATCACAAGACACCTAGTTCTTTTAACAACACAGAATCCCATAAGAACCCAATCAAGTTCAAGTCAATAAACATTTATTAAGGGCCAGTTATGTGTAAGCTAAAGAGAATTTCTGTAGATATTTCTGAAAGATAGAGTAGTATGATGGACAGAGGTCCAGCCTTAGAGTCAGGAAGGCCTATTTTTAAGAAACAATCCTTTTGTATTTCAATACTGTGATATCATCAATGTGGATACTACTTCCAGTGGTACAAATTTTAATCTACTCATAGCTCCTTCCTATGTAACTCTTGTCCATGTCCTCCTATAAATCTTCAATCCAATGTTCTAGGGACTTTCCTCCAGATACTTCAGCATTGTTTTAAGCCCCTGTAGTACAGAGATTGTCCATTGAATATACCTCATTCTTTCTATATAACAAGTCCACTTCATCTTTTGGTCAAAATCTCTTTCATAATATCATTTATATTAATTCTGAGAGACAATTCTTAGTTGGCAATATACCACAATCTTCTGACACACTCCATGTGGCTTAAAAGATTGAGAAATTGTCATCTAATAATACCCATGGAGACATTCCTTGATATCACTGGTGTACAGTTATATACTGATGCCTGGAAAGTGGTAATTTGGATGGCTAAGGGATGTGTGAAATAGATGGTGGTAGTGGAATGAGAGAAAGAAAAACTAGGAGAAATATAACCAGAGGTTCCCAAACTTATTTGGCCTACCACCCCCTTTAAAAAAAATTTACTCAGTGCCCCCCTGGAAATCTACTTTCTTTAACTCTTTAATTATTTTTGAAATTTGCATCATTTCAAAAAAATATAATTTTTTAAAAAAATGCATCTTAAATTTAATAATTTATTGTAAATTTGTGGGGTTTTCCTGTATTGAAATTTTAAAGACTCAATATTGCATCATGTAACTGTATAGTGTTGTATACTAAACAAGTCATCACACACACATATTTTTGCTGATGCATGCTGGACTTCACAACAATATACAACATGCTTGTCTGCCATCACTTGCTTGTTAAGACCTGTTTGTGAACTTGACCACTGATTGGTTATAATTTATATTTTGGAAAATAATGTTATCACTACTGCTTTAACCTGTTACACAACAGATGAAACATGTATGAACAGTTTTTCAAAATGTTCTTCTGTTCTCTTCTTTCCCTATACTTCCACTGCCTCCTTATTTTATTTAATGCCCCCCCAATTGCACCTGAAGCTACTACTGCCCCCTGGATTGTTCCATTGCCCCCCCAGGGGGAGTATCGCCCACTCTGGGAACCTGTGAATATAACAGAGATGAGTTGCAATAGCATTCTGAGAGATGTAGTTAGAAAATATTTCAATATTTCACAGATTTATCATTCCACAGGTATATGCTCCCTCCGCTGATGCACACTGCATCTCTGTTCATCTAAGTTAGTTGGTCTTCAAGAGCTCCATCACCTTGAGATCAACCTAGTGATGAGCCTCTCTAAGTGTAGCTAGTTTGGTTTTTATATGTAGATGCGCATGTTAGACTTGGTACCTAAATTAGGTGAGAGCATGTCCTACTCTGCTACTTACACAACCTAGACTAAGTGCTAAAAGACCTTCTAACTGAGAACTGGAATGCAAGAAACTTTGCCATACCCCAGAGAGCAACTATAAATTATCAAGCACGTTGAGAAGGGATTCAGTTCCACAAATTGAAGCAAGTGTGGCTTTCCCTCATATTCCTAGGGAGGAACTGCTGGGCAGGGAAGTGGGGAGAAAAGACCTTAGCTTTTGCTTTGGCCAGGTTCCTCCCCCAACCTCTCCTACTGACTTTGACTAGAGTAGGACCTTTCAAGCTTCAAAAATTCAGGAGGATGTTAGACCTCCCTTCTTCCTTTTCGGTTCCAGTTCCCATCACCCTATCAGCTGGTGATAGTGTCCGCATCAGGAATCAAGGTCAGACTGGATTTGTGGTTCTACAAGAAATCTAGCAAAGAAACTATAGTTCTTGCTTTATGTAAATTCACATGATGCAAATTGGATTTTATGTAAAGAATTCTGAAAGAAATCTGTATTCCAAAAAAATCGGTTAACTTTACTGTAGAGCACTCTCTTTCTCTTCCAGCCCCTGGACTTGGTGCTCCACCCACATTCCAACCAAAAAGAAAAACAAACAAAAACAACAACAACAACAAAAATCCACCCTCCAAGTGAAAGCAGATAAATATATGTAAGAAGAGATTGCTGCCTCCACTGTTATGGGGTGGGGGAGGGGAGAGGGCTTATCTGCCTCTTAGAAAAGTCTGATCCCGTGTCTGTCTTCTGTCTGTGCTGGGGTACCATGTGTCTGTCCCCCTTCTGCTGTGGGTTCTTCCTCTTGGCTCTGGCCAGGATCCCATGTGGCTGGCCCCAGCCCTGAATGTTCTTCCTCTTGCTTTCATTTCTCTGTCCCATTACCTCCCTTCATAGGTAGGGCTTTTTTCTCCACTTCTAAGGGCACTTTACATGGCCCTCTGTTGAAGGTTCATTTGCATAAAGCAAGAACTGTCTGTACACCAACCCTAAAGGGGATTTCTTGAACACACCCCAGAATAGCATAAAAGGACTTTGAGAAACTAGGAGCTGTTTGCTCCCTTTTCCACATGTGATATCTAAGCTTGAACCCACTTTCCCCTGCACTCTACATGTACACATGGAACAGACAGTAGCAGCTATTTTGTACCAACTGATCTTATAACACTAACTTAGTAAATACCCCTTTCTAAAACCTACTTGAGACTGACTAATTAAATTGATTCTTAACAGATAATCTTAGGTGGGTGGATGGGGTGGAGTATAGTGGTAGAGCCTTAAACTGATGGTATTAGAAAATCACTCCCAACTCCCAAAGTATACCCTATTATCCTGAGGGAGGGTAGTCAAGTAGCCAGCCTAGTTCTGGGTACCCAAGTCATCTATGAGAGCAAGAGCTGGAATGAAGATCCTTAGGTATTACATGGGCTACCAAAGCTTTTCCAGTCTGGAAGATCTTTCTCTTGCTTGCATACCATTGGCAGAACTTTCAAGAAACCAAAAGTCACCTCCTTGTCACTTTGAAGCAACAAAGTAGGATTTAAGTAGAAGAGTATTGCAACATATAAGATAAATTATGCTGTGATTTAGAACTCAGGTCACAGTCTATATAAAAGACAAATGAAACAAATATATGACTGCCTTTTGATTTATTTTTAATAAAATTCCTAGATTCATTTCATTTAAAAAATGTTTTCCAATTATTGCCCTTTCTTTAGACAGGGATTGTTTTATATGACCCACAAGAAAACTCATAAAAATTGGCAAAATGAAGAAAAACTAACACTGAGTAGGCATATAGCAAAGTTCTGCTACTATTACTTTCAAGTGGTAATAGAATATAGGATCTTGATTGCTATCCATAGAAAATGTGTGGAAAAATAGACCTCGTCCATTCCGCAACCAGTGTAGGATTACTCCTTTCAGTTATACCACTGTGGATGAACTTCACCATTTGCCCTTTGGTCCAACTTGTGTTTTTTTCTCTTGTATCTCTACCAGTCCCAGCCCTCATTCTGTCTCCTAAATCTTTATCCTCTATGGTTGCAAATGTCTTGTCACTCCGGGGACTGAATGCTGATTAAAAATACCTGTTCAGTGATCTGATTGACTTTGTGGTGTAGGTCTGCCCCATTATATTTTATAGCACTGTTTAAATGTCCTCATTCTTTACAGGCTTTTAATGATTTAATGAGTCATATGCTCCACAATCAGCCACACCCTTTGGGAGGACCAGTAATATTTCTAGGTCACTAGTACAGTGAAGTGGCTTAGAGAGTTGGGAGAAGACAACCAGTACTTTTATTTTTTACCATAAGTAAAATATTTTCTTTGCAGCTTTTCATTTAATCCCCTTCTTCTTTGCTCTATGTTTTAATTTCCATTCTTGGAATTAAGACTAAAAATATTTTTGTAACTTATCATGTCTTTAGTTACTCAACTTTTGGCAGACTCCTAAATATGTAGGCTCTGCATATTTAATTCTTTTCCTCTTTTTTTGATGAAAAAGTCCTTCATTTGTATTCCTTTTCTAGATTCATCCTTGTGGTATCCTAGCATTTGCAGATCACAATTACATAATATAGCATGGACTCAGCATAACAACAAGGAAAGACTATCTGCCTTGATATTCAGTCCAAATCAGCCCTGGCCTATTTCTTATCTATGTCACACTGGAAACTTATCTCTAAAGTGTTTTCTTCCATCATTCTAATATCTGCCTCACCTACTCCCCCCACTCCATCCCAGCTATCCTCATGCCTCAGAATTTCTGCCTTCTAGGTTTCTTTATGTGAACCCTAATATGAGAGAAATTTCCCAACAGGTATTAGATGACATGTTTTCAAGCTGTATTGTTTTACATTCTTATTTCCAACCAATTATATAGGTATGAAGTATGCATATATACTATGTATGTGCATGCGTATGTGTAAAGCCAAGCATAAGCAGCTTTCCAGAGGACTGCTGCTGTGAACAGCTTTTAAGATTCTGATTTCACAGTATAGTGAACTCTATTTATTCAATAACAAATCACAGCAAAACATTCACAGAAAACCTAGGTACAGCATTCATAATGTTACAACTTATCACAGAAAATCAAAATACAGCATTCATCATGTCATAACTCAACAACTTATCCCAAAATGGCCACATAGTTTTCACCAAAGTGGTCACATAATTTTAAAGAAAGTACAATCATTTAGTAATTCAGTCATTCAGTCATACCACAAAGTACAAAAGTCAAAACCCTCCACCCATAGGATGCAATTAAATTACAATTTCATCAGTCACTACTCAGTACCCTCTTAAGGGCAGTGGAAAGTACAAGAGTTATCCACCCCTAGGTCACAAGTAAATCACAATTTCATCAGTCACTACTCATATAACTTCATCAGTCACTACTCAGTATCCACAGAGAGGTCTTTTCATCTTGACTGGAGGCAGGTAGTTCCTACCTGAATCCACCAAACTGTCACCTCGGTTCAAAGGCAGACAGCTCCCAGTTCCTTGTCCAGCTCTCTTTGTAGTTCCTGCACCACATTGGAGCTCACAGTGTCTAGTCCATCTCCATCCTTCACAGTCTCTGTTCCTCGGAAGACAAGGCTTAACAAAGCCACAAGAACATTTATACACATTAACAAAGTCACAACAACATTTGTACAAAGTACCAGCACCACAGTCAAATTTCCTCAGTCTTCTGCAGCTTCAGCTGGCCCTTGGAAGTACTCAGCACCATAATCTCGGTTCTCAAAATCAAAATCACTTTATCAGCCTCCATGTGGCTTGCTCCAAGAAATTCTGTCTCAGTTCTCAATTCTCATTCCTCTTCTCAATTCTTCTCAATTCTCAGTTCAGTCTTCAGTCCAGCAGCAGCTTCCCTGCCTCCACGATGCTTACCACAGGAAATTCTGACTGTCCAGCTTGTGTTCTTCCTTATATACAGTATTAGCTTCTTCCTTATATTCATCCCCTTCCTGTCATGTCAGCAACAGGAGTTCCCTGTTCAGTCCCTTCCTGTTCCATCAGCAACGAGGGATCATATGTTCTGTTTCTCTAACAGAGGCTTAATTTGAAACTAGGTGCTAAGTACCTCTTAGCTTGGCAATATAAAGGGATCTTCAAATTTCATTACTACTATTATAATATGTCTGTGTGTGGACACACACATATATACCTTTTTTTTTGCCTTCTCTAATTGCTTTCAAGGTGGTATTTGAGATTTTTCTCAATATATTGCTTACTTTCTTTTTGAGAACATTAGTAAATATATTGAATAAAGTCAAACCTAAAGTACTTGTGCTTGTGTTGTGCTTCATATTACTATTGTAATCTCTATCTACATCCACCTATAAATATAGCTTTAGATCTATAGATAATTTAGCTATACCCCTAGTTATGTAAATAATATATATAGCTATAGATCTATATATCTGTATTAAATATAGCTGTGTATAGATAGGCATATATATTTACCCATCTATAATCTATATCTATACATGTGGATATAGGTACAATCTAGATTTATATAAATATTTATCTATAGATATAGGTATGTATATACATACACACACACACACTTCTAGACCTCTATACATATAAATTGATCTATATATTTAGATAGACATAGAGATATAGATGTAGATATAGAGATATACATACAGGGACTGCAAATCAGGGTCTGAATCCAATAGCTCTTAGATTACTTAGCGCTCAGCACAGCACTTTCTCTGAACAGATTCTCTCATTTTCCTTTCTACACTACTTCATGATTTTGTATCTAGGCATTGTTCAGTACCTGCTTATTGATGCTAATGATGATGATCCTCAAGACTTTCTGAAGTCTTTATGATTGTCATGGGAGGTAGAATTGTCATGTAGTGGGCAGGGAGTCAGAAAAATCTGGGTTCAAATCCTGCCTCTGATACCTGCTGTCTGGCTGACCCTAGGCAAGTCTTGACTTCTTACTGCTCTAGGCCACTCTATAAGACTTTTAGTTGAAGAAAGGGGACACATTTGCATAGGTAGAGGGAATTTCCTCACTTGGGAGTTTCCAATATAAATTAAATCATAGTCTTTATCTCTGTCCCTATGTGACTGGCAGAACTATAGATTTTGTAAGCTTGTTATTTAGTCATGTCACTCAAGCCCCAGGCTTTTATAGAGATGGAAATCATAACATTGGTCAATAATTGCACAGGTCAGCGCTCCTTCCCTTAGAGACAGTCTACCAGTGTGTGTGTGTGTGTGTGTGTGTGTGTGTGTGTGTGTGT
>NW_027185784.1:10310338-10321111 GCF_028583685.1 Petaurus breviceps papuanus | reverse complement strand
GTGTGTGTGTGTGTGTGTGTGTGTGTGTGTGTGTGTGTGTAGAAGTACAGGACTATAGGAATTCTTTTAATACGTCCTTCAGGCCCAGCACAAAGATAGATAGGGGAAACAGGTCAGCCCACAAATTCATCCCCAGGATCTTAAATAATATTTTAGTGACCCTGAATGCTGGTCAATTTAATAATTATATAGTTACTCCTGTAATAGAACTACTAGGAAGAAGATCCAAGGCTGCTGATGCATGAACTGTGTGACTTCCTATTTCCCCTCAAAAGTTAGGCAGAATCTTCAGCCATCTTGGCTGCTCTGAATTTCCAGACACTACTGTCTTTGCTGTTTTTCAGGGGACTGAGTAAAGTGGGAGGGGAAAAACCCCACCTTTTTGAAAGTAAGGGTTTTTTTTTTTTAATCTGTTGGTATGCCAAGAGGATTGAACACTTAAGATCCTTATTTTATCTATATCAGAGAAAAATATTGTGTTATCTCAATAATTCCTGTAAAGAATTTCTTTTTGGAGATTTTGCTAGGTGTTATAAATCCTACACCACTTCAAGTGGTTTGTATTTTTTTGATATTGGCAGAAATCAATGATGCACATGAGAATGATTCTTTTTGCCAAGAACCTCTTGATGGACATTTTTTCATGAAGTGAGATCTAGCCAGGGGCAAAACTTTTTCTTAGAGGGTATTCTTATTCCTTTTGCAATTTAATTCATATTGATTTGAGAGATGACTCATATTCTAACATATAATTGTTTTGGATTGTATTTCACATATATTCTTTGTAAGCAATTATTTTCCTCCACTGTCTTTTAAAGAAAAAAGGGTTTCCTGGATTTGGATTTTGCTATACTTTGAGTATTTAGAATCATGAATTGTCTTTCAAACAAAAACTGGCAGGTGGACAGAATAATTTTTCTCTACCAAAGAGAAACCTATATATCTGTTGTATCCATAAAAACTATAAACTCTAAAATGAATTATGACTAGCTGTTGTTAGGGTATCCTTTCATTCTTGTTTTTACAACTGGATGAAAGTTTCATTCTCTTGTCTTTCTCAAAATCTGAGTGGAGTGGTTCAGCAAGTCTGAATAGCTGAGGTTAAGAGAGTATTTTGGAATCTTAAGAAGATGGCATGACATCCTTTTGCTTTCATTTCTACACATCTCTCTCTTTTCAGTAAACTGAAATAAATGTTTTCATTTTCTTTACAAAGGAAGAAATAGCGACAAAGCACTTACAAAAAAGTACTATGAAAAAATGCATTAAAATTACATAACCTCCAGGAATTTTGAATTTGCATAGGTAGAGAGAATTTCTATAGGCATATCTCCCACATCAATCCCATTAATCCTCATAGCATTATTGTAAAATAAGCAGATATTATTATGTCCTGCTGATAGATGAAAAAATTAAACCATAGTGTCTATAAAGGAAGTACCAAGACTATTAAGGATTTAAATTAGATCATATTTTAATCATCAAAATTTTAGCTGGATTTGAAAATCAGTTCTTTGATGTTATGGATATTATTAATATTATCATCATCATAATATTTTTTCTAATTCTTATATATAGCAATGTCCTGAAGGTTTGGACCTATGATGAGTCCCTTAAAATTAATGTTAGTATATCTAATGATTCATTGGTTCCTGTTGTGAAAACAGAAAAATAATTCTAATGATTAACACTAAAGCATAGTACTTTAGTGTCAATTTGATCTATATTATATAAGATGTCAACTTCATATAGAAATATATATATATATATTTAAAATTATAAAATTTCACTGACAACAACAAATACAGTATTATTTAATCATGCTATTGGGAAGATGAATACCTACTTTATAGATTTTGTTATATCAAGCTATTACTACATATAGTTAAGTTTTAAGGGAGATGATTAGACTTGAGGTAAATTCTAGTCCATGTGAAAGAGATGTGTTAATATAGGAGAGAATAAAACTCTTTACCACTAGTTAAGTGTACTTTCTGTCAAACTGAATTTAGGCAATTATGTATATGTAGCATCTTCTTCTTAACAATTTCTGACTCTGAAATATAAGTATGTCCTGTAGACAACTTAAACTCATTATAACCAAAACTGAAACCACTTTCTTTCCCCTCAAAATCTCCCTTCTCCCTAACGTTTTTTAATTGCTATGGAGGGCACTACCATTCTCCTAGTCACCCAGGCTGCAACCTAAGTGTCATCCTGTCTTCTTCCTCATCTTTTCCCTCCTCCTCTTCCTCTCTCCCCATATCCAATCTATTGCCATGTCCTGTCAATGTTACTTTCATAACATCTCTCATATACATCCCCTTCTGTCTTCTGATTGACACCAACCTGGTATAGGACCTTATCATTTCACATCTAGGCTATTAAAACAGCTTGCTGGTTGGTCTCTATGCCTCAAGGCTGTCTCCACTACAGTCTGTCATCTATTCATCTGTCAAATCAATCTTCTTCCTTTTTTTTTTTTGGCTTTTTGGAGGGCAATTTGGGGTTAAGTGACTTGTCCAAGGTCACATGGCTAGTTTTTGTGTTAAGTGTCTGAAGCTGGATTTGAACTCAGGTCCTCCTGACTCCAGGGCTGGTGCTCTATTCACTGTGCCACCTAGCCACCCCCCCAAATTGCCTTGTATTGACTGGGAATCAAACCTGGGCCTCCTGTGTGGCAGGCGAGAATTCTACCATTGAAACACCAATGAAGGCAACCAAATCAATCTTCTTAAAGTGCAAATCTGACCAGGTCATCTCCCTCTTCAGTAAACTCCATTTGTTCCCCAGCACCTCCAGGATCAAATATGAAACCTCTTTTTGGAGTTCAAAGGCCTTCATAACCTTGCCCCCTCCTACACCTTCCCTTCCTCCTCATACTCTTTGCTCTGGTGACATTGGCCTCCTCACTGTTCCTTGCACAAGACACTCCATCTCTGGACTTCGGCATGTTCACTGCCTGCCCCTCATGCCTGGTATTCTTTCCCTTTTTCATTTCCACTTGCTGGCTTCTCTGACTTCCTGGAAGGGGCAGTTAAAGCCCCACACTCTACAAGGAGCCTTTGCTAGTCCTTCCTAGTGCTAGGCCTTCTCTCTGTTGGTTACCTCCAGGTAAGCCCACGCATGCCTTGTTTGTACACTGTTGTTTGCCTGCTGTTTCCTCACTCAGTGAGCTCTGAGAGCATCAGCTGTCTTATGCCTTTCTTTGTATCTCTGGAGCTTAGCACAGTGCCTGGCACAGAGCTTGTGCTTAGTGAATGTTTATTCACTAAGCCTGGAGTACGGAAGTTCATACTTATTTTTTTTTTTTAAAGCAATCGGGGTTAAGTAACTTGCTCAAGGTTACATGGCCAGTTATTTCTGGGTGTGGTGCTGAGTATCTGAGCCCAGATTTGATCTAGGTCATCCCGACACTGGAGCCGCTGCTCTTACTCGCTGAGCCACCTGGCCACCCCTAAGCAATTGGGGTTAAGTAACTTGCTCAAGGTTCCACAGCCAGGTGTTTCTGGGTGGGTGCTAAGTGTCTGAGCCCTAGATTCGATCTCCAGGTGATTCCAACACTGGAGCTGGTGCTCTTACTTGCTGTGCTACCTGGCCACCCTGAAGTTCATACTTATTAAAAACAACTGCTCCATCCACTCATTTCAGAGCCTTACATATAGCAAGTATTTGGAAAAGGTCCAGTTAAATTGACTGAATTTGAAAATAGTAAAAACAATGCATTCTAAATGCCTTGAAACTATGAATGGTTTTATCACTTTAAATAACATCTGAACATTTAAAACATATCTGAACAAATTAAGCGTATAAACAATAAAATTATTATAACATATTTAGACTGAAGTAATCTAATCATTCATTTTTTCATATATAAAAAGATAATGTTGAGAATGTAAAATAAATTCTGAGGTCTTATTAATATTGTTATACTTTCATGTAAGTGATGTTTCCAGCAGTTATCAGAAAGATACATGTCTTAATCCATAGTTCTCTATTAAATGAATTTGTGATAATGAAAATAATAACTTGTTATCACTGTTTTTGTTTATAATGCTTTATGACTTATAAAGGGGCAACTAGGTGACACAGTGGACAGAATACTGGGCCTGGAGTCAGGAAGATTATCTTTGTGAGTTCAAATCTGGCCTCAGACACTTACTAGTTGTATGATCCTGAACAAGTCACTTACCCTTGCTTGCCTGAGTTTCTTCATCTGTAAAATGAGTTGGAGAAGGAAGGCAAACCACTCCAGAATCTTTGCCAAGGAAACTCCAAATGGGATCACAAGTCAGACAGAACTGAAAACAACTGAATAACTTGATTTATAAAATACTTCCACATACATCATTTCATTTTCACATATACAACAGCCATATGGGGTATATCTGGTGAGATATTTTTACTTTCATTTAATGTGAGGAATCCAAGGCTCAGAGTTAAGACAAGCCAGGATGTCTGATTTCTAGTCTAGTTCTCATCCCATGGCACCCCACGTCTGACTGTACCCCCAAGAGAGTGCAATCAAACTTAAAAACACAATCCAGCTGGACTTTGGGTAGAAGTGTTATTTTCACTAGATAGTCAGCAATTACAATTAGGGCAAAACAAAATGTTAGTCCCAGGAAGGATTGAACTGATGAAACCTATGAATTGAGGGGAATGGAATATCCTCAAAATAAGTAAATGCTTTAATCACTTGCAAAAACAAAGAAACTGAATTGGTCTGACCACCAAGCTGTATGCTCTCCTCCATTCTCACTGATGGGAAAATCACCCTGTTATGTTCATACCTGTTTTAGGCTCACATTAATGGTCTGAAACTCCTATCATCTTCTCTTAAGTACCCTAATGACTATTCCTAATCTACTTGGACTCAATTCCCTCATGTTCTAACACACACACACACAAAGCCAATATACCTGAAAGTATCTTTAGAGGCCCAAGTGCAATGTATTCCTAAACTTCCATTTGTGGTAGAACCATCATCAGGGAAAGGAATAAGCATTTATATAGCTCATACTATATGCCAAGCACTTTGTAAATTTAATCTCATTTGATCTTCACAATAACCCAGGGAGGTTGATGTTATTATTATCATCATATTAGTTGAGGAAACTGAGGCAGAGGTTAAGTGACTTGCCCATGGTCGTACAGCTAGTAAGTTAGTAAGGCTGGATTTGAACCCAGGTCTTTGTGACTCCAGGCCCATCCAATTCTCTATCCACTGTGCCACCTAGTTGCTTCTAGATGGTAACAGGAAACTGAATAACACTCTTGTTTGGAGGAGGCAAGATACCACTACATTGGCAGAGAGAGACCCCAGGACACAACTGTAAAGTTGCTGCTGGGGAAGCTGTGTTCAATAGCTGAAGTAGTTCACTCAATTCTAGTAACTTTCTAGCTTAATGAATTATTCTTTACAACTAGGTACAAAGTAAGGCTACATGTGACAGGTTCAGGGTTTTTTGGGGATGGCAGCATGGGAGAGATCCAATATCCTTTCTCTCATTCAACTCATCTCCCACCCAATTCCACCGCTCACTTCATCCCCATTCTTTGTTCACATGTAGATAGACCCAGGAGAAGGAGTAGGAAAAGGGCCAAGATCCTCCATTGAGGTGTGAAGATGGTGGGAGCAAGTATACATACCCCAGTGATTTCACCTCTACCATATGTGGGAAGGGTGACAGAAGGGAATTCATTATTGCCAGGCTGTACGTGGCAGGGATAGGGACAGCCCCTTACACACCACTCCTTGCTATCATGTCCACAAGCAGCTCCTGGCATTGTCCCTTTCCAGTCTTTAGAGAATGTGTTCTAATGTTCTCATGTTCCAGTTGAAGATCAGTGGTAACTTAGAACCACCCTGATGATTGGAGAACCATCCTTGCTGGTGCAAGCGAGCCACTTTTGGCTGAGCAGGGAGTGTTGTTGCAGGATGTAGAAGAGGGCCTGGCCACATATGTGGAGGCAGAGTTGAGGGCCCTACTTTTACCTTCCCACCTTTCACCCTTCTTTGCTATTCCCTCCATACCTGGTTTTAGCAGGACCCCTCTAAATTCAGCACCACCTGGGACAAAGCCTTGGTTGCTCTGCCCAGATCACAAACCCTTAGCACAATCTCCTCAAGGAACTTATAGGATTAGACAAGTATATAAAGAAGTATGATACAGATCAGAATGTGCTGAGTTGTATAGCAGAGGTCAAACAGAAGGGGATGAGGCAATGAGGAGAGTGGAATTACTAAGGGCCATAACTTTAGAACTGGGTTACCCACTTCAGTTCATTCATTTCACAGATGAGGAAACTGAGGTCCAGAGAGGTTCAAAGTAAAAAAAAGTAAGCAAGTCACAAAGCCCAGATTTGAACCTATGAAGTCTAGCTCTAAAACTAGCATTCTTTCCATTTCTGCTTCTATCTGGAGACTCTGGGAAAATCTTATGGAAGAAGAAAAAGAAAGTGTTTTACTTTCTCACATTAGTTTGGCATTTTCCATAAGGGAAAAGAAAGATTTTGACCTTCCAACCCAAGATTAGTCAAGGTGAAGGAAGAGGGAGAAATTTCTTCTATAATTAGAAAGATGTTAGGTTAGTATTATAGTTTTGTTCTGTTCTTTCAAAAAAAAATCTCCATGCCCAAGTCAAATCCAAATCCTTTCCAGCCTAGCATCAATGTTGATGCCCTTTCCAGAATGAGAAAAGAAATCTCAGTCTAGCACCTCTAGAAAAATTTTGTAATAGTTGCTTTATGACTGTGTGTATAAATATGTCAAAGGGAATTGAAATTGTGTGTGTGAAAGAAAACTCTGTGTGTGTGTGTGTGTGTGTGTGTGTGTGTGTGTATTTATTAATGCCAGGAAAGTGAAAGGAGACTGTGAAGTTATGTTTAGGGCTATGTCTTGACCAAATTGTGAAGTCTGTCTTCCATAGTACATCATACATTTTATGGACCTTTACCAGTTTTTCAAAGCAATTCGATTAAACAAAAATTTTTAAGTGTCTACTCTGTGTAAGACATTATACTAAGTACTGGGAAAAAAAACAGGTCCTACTCTCAAAGAATTTATAATCTAATGGGAGAAAGGCAAGTATGCAAATAATTGTGATACAAAGGAAAGTGATATAAATGTAGAGGGAGTTAGTAAAAGAATTGTGCATAATATAAGGTAGAAGTAATTTTCATCTGATTGGAGGTGATAATGGATAGACTTTATAGAGAAAGTAGCATCTGAATTGGGAAGGGAAGGACTTCAACAAGTTGACGTAGAACATGAGAAGTAGGGGAGTGTTTATGTATGTGGTCCATTCTAGTTGTGGGAAATGTCACAGGAACAAAGGTGGGAGGGAGCAGGACAAGAATGGGGGATGGAATGAAGTCCAATTTGGCCAGAATACAGAATATGTAATGAGGCATAGTGTGAGATAAGGCTGTACAGGTAGGTTGGAACTATGGAGGGCTTTGGATGCCAATCAGGAGTTTAAATCTTATTTTTTTCAGGAGGCAGTGGAGAGCCATTGAGTATTTTTTAGTGGAAAGGTGAAATGATCTTTAGGAAAATTATCTGAGTAGCAATGTAGAGGCTAGATAAGAGAGGTTATAAACCTAGAGATTGAAAGATGAGTCAGGAGAGTATTACTTTAAGTGAGAAGAGAGCCCAAGCTAGGAAGAATGTGACAGAGGTGTCTAGGAGATGCCAGAAACATTACTTTCCCCTTTCAAAAGCTAATAATCTTTCACATTTTTATAGTATTTTACAACTTACAAAGCATGTTCCTCATAAAAATTATACAAAGTAAACAGTGCAAATATTATTATCCAAATTTTTCAGTTGAGGAAACTAAGGCTCAGAGATTTAACTTTCCTTAGTCATACAGCTGGTAAGTATTTGATCAGGTATTTGATACCAGGTAGTATGGCTCCAAATCCAATGTCCTTTCCACTATTACCATGATGTCTCTCTCATGCTGCTAGGAGACTTCAAGACAAAAAATATTTGGGAAAAACTCATTCGCTCCAAAGTGCAAGTAATTTAGCATATTCTACCCTCCAGGAATATAGGGACTTTATTGGTCATTTAGACCAACCTATCTAAAACAAACTCAGTAAGTGGTTATTGAGCCTTTGCTTGAAGACATCTAATGAGGTTCAACCTATTATCTTCCATTACCCATTTAAATAGCTTTAATTGTTAGAATGTTTTTCATTAAATCAAGCCTAAGCCTGCAATTTTTCATTGCTCCTAGCTTTGCTATCTGATGCCAAAATAAAATGTCTAATCCTTCTTTCACCTTCTTTCTTAAAACACTTGAAGATAGAAATCACATGCCCTCTGAGTCTTTTCTTTTTCAGGCAGAGCTCCTTCAACCAATGCTCCTATGGCATGAACCTAAGGCCCTTTACCATTGCGGCTGCCATCTTCTCTAATTTCTTCACTTGCTCAATGTTATCTCTCAAAGTGATCAAGAACATAAAATGTGATGCCTGAATTTGACGCAAGGCTCTAGAAGTCATCTGACTAGGGCAGAGTACAGCAGGATGACCACTTCCTCATTCCTGGAAACCATGCCCCTCTTACTGGAGCCCAAGATTGCATTAGATCTTTTTCTGTCCATTGCACACTGTTAGTTCAAATTTAGTTTACAGTCCAATCATGTCTTTAGATATTTTTCAGACAAATTACTGCCTGACCACACCTCCCTCATCTTGTACTAATGAATTCAATTTTTTTTAACTCAAATGTATAATTTAACTTCTAGCCCTATCAAATTTCCTCTTAATAGAGGTAGCTAGGCGGTATAGAGGATAGAACCCTGAGTCTGGAGTCAGAAAGATCTGAATTCATAATTGGCTTCAGAAACTTGCTGTGTGACCCTGGGCAAGTCACTTAACCTCTGTTTGTCTCAATTTTCTCTGTAAAATGGGGATAATAAGATACGTACCTCATAGGACTGTTGGAAAGATCAAATGAGATAATATATGTAAAGCACTCAGCACAGTATCTGGCACATAGTAGGCACTATATAAATGTTTTTCCTAACATTTTTGACCAAATGTTCTTGCCTGTCAATATCTTTTTGGATCTTGTCTGTCACCCAATGTAGTTGCTATCCTCAGGATATGCTCTATACCTGAGAAGATAAGGGAGACATTAATGCATATGGGGAACAACAAAAACCAAGGCCCAAATTCACTCTTTCCACATGAAGACTTATGACATTTTGTCCTCTTCATTCCATGGCAGCCAGAGAGAGAGAGAACAATTGAAAAGTTAGAGCCTTTTGCATGTGCAGCTAGTTCTGGCCCAATAGCCAATCAAAAGATTTTTCTTTGCAATACAGTAAGTAAAGAGGGAAGAGTTACAGAATGTCTATGGATGGTCTGAAGGGGGAGCCACGTGCCTCCATTCCACACTACCCCAGATTTCAGGGAAGCAGTTTCCCCAAGCATCCCTGTGGGTCCTATGTGCCTGCTCCCTGTTGTGCACTCTCAGGGGCCAGTGCCTTGTGATATTAGACAAAAACTATATTCAGTGCCATAAAAGATTAGTTTAAAAGAATTCTATAAAATGTTAACATAAAACCCTATTGTTACTTGTGTACTTAACTGGAGTGATATAGAATGCCAACATATTTATCTAGCTAACTTATTTTGTACAAGTCAACTCTGAAAACTACCATGCTCCATTGATTTCAGAAGATTCCTATGACAATAAAAAGAATAAAAGTTTACAAAGCTACAAGAATTACCTAAAACGAAGTTAAATGAGAAGCATTTAAAAATGAAAACTCCAGAGTTAAAGACAATACTCCTCTCAAATTTAAGATCAAATTAAGAAAAATGCAAAATTTTAATCTTAGTTGATTTAAATAAAGGATGAGTGAGTATGGGGTTGGGGTGGAGCAGAGTCAGGATGGTAGAGTAAAAACGGGAACTCCACGCCTCTCCTCCTGCTCCAACCATCTCCAATAACTGTAAAATATGACTCTAAACAAATTTTAGAGCTACAGAACCCACAAAATGACAGAGAGAAACAAATCTACTGCTGAAGGCTGCCTGGCAGGCCAACAGGAAGGGTCTATCATGCCAAGCTGGGAACCAAGCAGTCCTACATGAGCCACACAGTCCAAGACCCAGGGCAGCCACCACCAGCAGCACAGACAGGCCAGTGCAGACTTCAGGAGAGTGAATCACCAGCAGCTGTGGCGATTTCCAGACTTCTCAACCCATAAATGCCAAAGAGAAAGTAAAAGTTCAGTGGGTAACTCTGTTGGAACCTGGTAATGAAAGAGCACTGTCCCAGTCCCTGCCCCAAGGTGAGAGGTGGCAGAAGTTTGGTGGCTTCAGCTGCTGCCATGTGGCTGTCTCCAGAACTCCTGGCCTGCAGATGGTAGGGGGACCAAATGACCATTCAGGGGGTAATTGCTCTTGTTTTGACCTGATTGGATCTGGGTTGCAGTCTTGGGTGGTAGTCCTGGGGTGTGTGGCAGTGTAAAAAAAAGTCCTCTATTTCAATGAATGACCATGTTTTCCCCTGAAACATTATACTTAGTTTTGCTGGGTAGGTGATTCTTGGTTTTAATCCTACCTCCTTTGACCTCTGGAATATCAAATTCCAAGTCCTTCAATCCCTTATTGTAGGGGCGGCTAGGTAGCACAGTGAGTAAGAGTACTGGCCCCAGTGTTGGGATGACTTGGGGATCAACTCCAGGCTCAGACACTTAGTACCCACCCAGAAACACCTGGCCGTGTAGCCTTGAGCAAGCTACTTAA